>NC_066348.1:16431244-16765326 GCF_024516045.1 Bombus affinis | reverse complement strand
GGTAATCCTCTTTTCGCTTCTCTATCGATTTGTCAACGCGTGTGCTACTCTATCGGGGAACGAAGTCCGCGTCGAGAGCAACTTAACGAGACGACAACGAGTTTCTCGCGGTCAGCGTGTTTCACCTCTTTCGAATCCTTTATCCGTGCGCGTTTGACGAGCCCGTTAGGCAGGCTAATTGCGAAATCCTGTACGAAAGGACGAACGTTTCCGCGCTCCGCCTTCAGCCTCGCGTTTTGCATCCACAGCCGCCACAGCCATCATCGATCTTCCTGACCTTTCCCGCGCTATCCTCTCTCATCGTCCTGGAAAAAAGTATTTAGCGAGCTTCCGTTGCCGCTACAGGTTCTTGGATACGTGAAAATGCCCCAATAACAGTTTCTCGAACGTGGATTGGCGCTAGATTCTCGAAGCTTTTACCTCGTCCGCTATAGTCTTCGATGCTCTGGCTTAATTACATCGAGCGTGTTAATTTCGGACTTTGCCGCTCGGAGCAAAGGACATTGCGAAACTAAAGTCTTTATCGTTGATAAGATTTGCCGGACTGCGACGCCAGGTAACCACGCGAGAGTTGCAAAGTCGAGGAAAAGACTCGTCCGAACGAGCATAGTTCCGTTAGGGCCACCGACTCGCGATGTTTACCGTCTCGTCGCTTTGCAAGACCGACGATTTCCAAACGCACGATTTCTATTCCCCGCAGAGTCTACCCTCCCGAATCTTCCTCTCCGTACGAGAGTTCGCGTCTCGTAAATTATTCGCGAAACTCGGAAAATCTCGGGGTCTTTCCTCTTAGGAAAAATCCGGTCTCAGAGATGAGAAAGGAGACGCGCGTTTTCTGCGAGAATCGTGGCTCGTAACGATCGAAGAAAAGCGGCATATTTGCGTTTCGTAGGATGGGCGAAAGACGCGCGATTAACGAGGGAAAGCGACAGTCTGATGGAATTAGAGGCACCAAGCCAAAGTGGCAGATGGCGAGGACTTAACCCGAGAATGCTCGAACGGGCGATGATGAGAACAGGCTGTCAAAGAGGAAAAGAAAGTGGAATAAGCAAAGCAAATATTTTCTGCCGGTGCTTTAAGAGCGGCTATAAAGGAGAAGAAATGGCAAGGGAAACTGCGAGTACCGCCTTCAGCCGCCGTAAGGTCGAAAAGAACTCTTCGAATATTCGTCATCCGCAACGAATCTGGCGAAAATGCCACGCGATCCAACTTTCCCCGACCAGCGATTTTAACTTACATCCGTTTTTTCTTCCAGCTTCGCCTTCGTACGCTTTACGATATCGCGGTCATCCGTAAATTTTCCGCTCCGCCAGATGTTGCGTGACAATTCTTCTCCAATCGTTCGACTATCTGTGATTCGTTTTAATAGAATGCAGCTACTAGTCGTTGTTTGTTCGCCGCTATATACATCAAGGGCCGTTAATTTAATGAGATCTGGAAATCGATGAAAATTCGGTGAGCCAGATTTTCTCGTACACGCGCCGATGATCGAGCGTTATCGATTCCAGACGCGAGAGGTAATTGATAGATCGTGCTCGAGATACTTGTTCCGGCAGTGAAGGAGTCATCGCGAGAGGTGTATCGGCAACTTGGGATTAATCGTCGAGGTCGTTTCGTTCTAACGATGGCCGCGTCGGAACAAAAAATCTGATCAACGAGCAAAATGGAATTTCGTAAATTTGATCGCTCTTCCGTGGAACATAAAACTAATTTCGTCGTCGATACTCGTTATTACGCTGGCCGTTCGGCGGCAATCGTCGTCGATAATGAAATTATAATTAATACGACCGGCCAGAGGGAATAATTGCGAAATTTTCCTGCCAATGATTGATACTTTTATACCGGGGGGATCCGGAAACGGGAGAATCGCTCGGTACAGCCGCATGTTCATTTCCATTCCTGCGGCAATTACGGTAAAAATGTCTTTGTCGTCGCCTGTGTTCGACCATGCGACGAATGCCTTTGCTAATCCATAACAATATCGTTCGCGTTGCGCGCCATTTAATTCGGCAAATTGATTCGCCAACTTATCAGACCACGCTCGTTCGTCTCTCAAACGCACAGTCTACAGGAACATGCAGCTCTTTGTTCGAAAAATTACAGGTACTACGTCGTATCGAAAATCCAAGTGACGCACACGCGACACCGAGCAATCGTTATCGCGTCGACAACGAAAATCGATCGTTGTAGATAAGGCAACTTACGAACGAGCCTGTGGGAAAATTCTGCCACAACGTTGGAAATTAACGTCACCTTCTAAACCAGCCGTTTCTCGTTCGTCTCGTATTATCCCGTCGTAGTTACCGAATGGCCGAGCGGTCGAGTAAACGCGCAAAGAAGAGAAGAGCGAAATGGTCATCGCGTACACGCGACGTTCTATTATCGCGTGGCCAGGAGCCAACGCTTCGAAGATAAAGGGAAGGGACGAGAATAGATGACAGCTTGTCGATCGGATTGCAGAATCGGCGAACGATCGAAGATCGTCGTCCGATGGAGGAAAAACGAGGTCATTCGGAGCGAGAAATGGACAGGTTCGATGGGAGGAAGCGTTTGTTTGCGAGTAGAGCTTCGATGACCTCTGCAATTAGGATAAACACGATCCGAGAAAAGGCCACGTACTCGGCTTTTTACGAGCATTCGTAAGAACAGCGTACGACGAGGCGAGCGTTTCCGGCATGAGGTGGAAATTATGCAAAATTGGCGAGAGATGCGGTCGTCTCGATGTAATTCGTTGGACGATGAACGGCGAACGAGTGTTGGTACGGGTCGCGTAGCAGCGTGGTCGTCGCGATCGGTAATACCGTTTGGAAATTACCGGTTGTAAAAAAACACATTCGAGAATGACCTCTTCTCTCGCATAACGCCGTGGCATTCTCGGAACTCGAATCCTCCGACGTTTATCAGGCTAATCAATATTTCGGTTACGTCTGTTGGTGCAATTTTTGCGAACCAGCCAACTTTTAATCTTGCGGTGCGGCAACGGCCTCGAGTGCCGTCCGGTTACATGCCCGTTCGAATCACCGATTCGTCGAGGTAGTTAAAAGTTATGGTTTGCGCCTGGTTGTAGAACCAAATCTCCGGTTTGGCCTCGATCAAGCCAGCTGCGATGTCGGCGAAACGTTTCATCCAAGTGTTACACGTACGCAATCTGTTCCGTAGCTCATATCCGAACGATCGATCCATCTTATTCGGGGTGTAACGTGCGTCCATATCCCAAATTACTTTTCCAATTAAATCGTCAGAAATTTGTAGTTGGGTCGACTCGTAGTTTAAAATGCCCTAGCTCGATGCCAGATGAGATTTCCTCCGCGATTTTGTAAATCCTACGATCCGTACGAAACGTCCTCCGCGAGCCGCGACGCCCGACCTGGCATTAATTTTTAATCCTTCGTATCGCGACGAATTAAAGAGTCTCGCGCGAATGATAAATAAGGTCGTTAGAACGCGCGGTCGGCATCGGCGCCACGAGGACGCGTAGTCACTCGTTTCGAGGAAAAATTACGCAAAGGCTGAAGGTGGAGCAGCTGCTTATTTTCACGGCACGCTGTGTTGCGTGCTCGGTTTCCTCGGTCGTTCTCGTCGTCACTTTGCCGATCGAGATTGTTCGCAAAGTCCCGAGACGATCGTAAATCGCGAGGATCGTCGATGAAACCGCGTTCGTAAATTTTCTACGTTCGCTCGCGGAATATTCTTTGATCCACGTGCAATTCCGCTTGAAAGCATATCTCTCGTTGGTAACGTTATCGTCGATTAGTATCGCGTACGTTTAATTCTACGTATCGCGTTTGCCGCGCAGATGGAAGTCGAAAGTTCAAAGACCTGGAAGAAACTCGAGGAGATGGTTTCCACCATTTGGTTGGTTTATGTCCGAGCTGTTTCGCGAAACGTACGTATTACTTTTAATAGAGACGGTACCTGTGTATTAGCGGTGTAACGCAGGTCGTGACGGTCGAACAACCTCTATGATGTAATTTATTGGAGCGGCGAGTGATTATTTTCAGGCTATGCAGAGGCGATCGTTCGGCCCCCTGAGAAATTGCATTTCCTATCCCGTTCTTTATCCTTCGGACAGAGCCGACAACCATGTATATTATAATTTTTGACTGACTAGGGCGAAATATAATTTCCGCCCGTCGTTGCTCCCGCCCCTGAATCTATAAGAGTTCCTGATTCATCGACAGCGGAAGCGCCGTCGTTCAAAAAGCTTTTATCCCTAGCCTCTTTTACCTTCTTCCACCTATCCTCCTTTTCCTTCGTTCCTTTTCAACGTTTCGCATCGACTGCCGCTTGTTTTTAACGTACATTAGCTTCTTCCAACGAGGTTTCGCGAAATTAATTTACGACTTTTTCCGGATACGTTGCGATTGGTTGCTCCGCTCCTACCAATTAGAAGCGGATAATCCGATTACATCGAACTTTACTGCTCGAATTAAAACATCTACTACTTTGGTCAGATCGAGGTGGTAGATCTATCGAACGAAACAGTTTCAGACATGTAGACAAACGCCCGATCCTCGTAGCCACCGCCTGTCATTTTGACGTATTTTCTCTTGACCACGGTTCACCGTCGACCACGTTATCGATCGATGTCCAGCGATGAATCACGTCTGCCCACGAACCGTTCTATCTCGGTGAAATCGAAGATCGTGTATCGAGGTATTCGTTCGATTCGCCGCGTATCGGGTGCACGGTTGGTAGTCTTTTGTCGGTCTTTCTTCTAACTCGTTGCCTAAACGCCTCGATCGATTGACACTCCGGTTACGCTTTGAAAAGCCCACGGGGAAGCGGCATCCTTTCTATCCGAAACATTTTTGCGATCGTAGGTGTACAGGCCGTCAAAGAGACTTCGCTTAAAACCATACTTTGTCCGGTTCGTTAACAGCGTAGCTAACGATGGAGTTCTTTAAAACGCCTGGCCTTTTCGAGTACACGAAAAGACCAAGCAAAAGCGAGAAATAGGCGAAAGAAAAAAGGTAGAACGAAAGGTCGAAGAAAGGGAGATAGGACGCCGGTCGTTACGGTTATCGAGATCGTAGCTGAAAACGGCTGGAGCTGCGCGTAGATTCACCGGACCTTCATTTCGCACCACCTGGCTACGATTCACGACGAAAGACGAGTGGGTTCGTCGGTCTCTCTAGATCGCGATAGTCGGTTTCGCAGGTGCGTGCGAGTCAAACGAACGGGAGGGTTCTTCGTTTGACGTAGCGTACGCCAACCCTTTGCACGGCCGAAACAGAAACGCGAGAACCGAGCCCTCTGTTCGCATTGTCAGCGATAATTGAGACCGATTTGCAGAAGTCGTAAATGAAGGCCTGCAGGGCTCGTAAACCGACAGGGAAGGGAAATTCGCGCGATACATGCGACTATATAATACGAACCAGGGGATAGTTTCGCCGGAAGTTGCAGCGAACGAACATGTGGCGAGCTGAGAAACGGTTTTGTTCGTCTCGTTGCCACGATCGTTCGTGGTTGATGGAGAACCGTGTCCAACCAGCTGCGATACTCGTGCGCTCGCAGGCGAGAAAAAATTGCGCTATTAGCAAAACGCCGGCATACGACCTCGAGAATTGCTGCAAGATTCTGTCAATGAAGCGTAAACCCTGTGCGGTCTTAAATAAATTAGCTATCGACGGAGCGTTAACGATGGATCAGAGTTATATCAATATCTCGCGCTCTACTAAGCCACATGCGGCAACGTTTAGCAAATTCTACGGATTTGTTTGTGGCTAACGTGTCCAAGTACGTTAATTACCGCTTAGGCACTCGCGTCAGCTAACAGACCGTATTTACGTACAATTACGTAGCTCGTCGCTCAAAGGCACCTAGCAAATGAAATATTCGTGAGCGATCTTTCGCTAGGAAATATCTTTAACCGTCGCATGTTTGGAGAACGCGCGAAACGAATCGACCGGCAAGAAACAACCGAGAATTTATCGATATCAACGTTATGAATATTCGACGGCCGAATAAAGCAGAAACGACGAGGGGTTGTCTGGTAAATGAGTAGAGCGCTCGACGGGGCGGAGAGTGGCACGAGTCGGCGCGTTTTTCTTGGTTCGCGACACTCGCCTATGTCGTGCGAAACACAGTGGCAAGTAAGCGAGTACGTAGACGGACAAAGCTGGAGGAATCGATCGTCGCCAACGGAAAGAAGGAAGCACCAACCGTGTCGGGTGACTCGGCCGGTGACTCATGCATAATTTATTTCAACTTAATTAGCGAATGGTCGGGTCTCGCGTGCAGGAAAAGCAACATTTTCCATAAATACATCGAGGCTGTGTTATGCAAATGATACCTAAAATTGTAAATGAAACGTTACTCCGTTATCCCGCTTGCTGGATTTCGTGCGGTCTGTGTATCGATTATGTTCGCTGGTCGAAATCGTCGCATACTTTTACGAGTACAAATCTCGAATACGAATAGCCGAATAAACCGTAGAGCGCGGCTCGAGCCTTGCGCGAACGCAGTTCCCCGTATAATATTTGATACGTTTCATTTGAATTTACGCCGGAGATATTATGTTGGATTTTTCGCCCTCGCAACGGTGAATTTCACGCGGTGCAATCGCATCGCGCGGAATTTCCGACGGCGCGCCAAAAAAAATCACGAATATTCCGCTGCGAATATAGAATAAAATTCCGTAATTCGTTTTGCGTGTTTCGAGAAGTCGGTACTCGATGCGATTAAAAACCATAGACTCGTCGTGACCTCGGACAAACAACGAATTGTTTTTATTGGATAGAATACGAGCAGAGTTATTAACTCGTCAGAAAATTCGAGAACTCCGTTGCCAGATAATAAACGGAAACAAAGTTTGCACTGGTAAGCGAAATTTTATCAACGGAGTCGTTCGAATCGCGTCTTTCGAAACCCGGTATAAATCGTTACGGTCGTAAATCCGCGTGCCCGTATCTTTCGCAAGCCGCTTGCTTTTTTAAATTTTCCAATTTAAAACTTTAAATGGCCCAGTTTCTTCCACGAAGAATTAATTATTCCCGAGGAAAAAAGATTTCGCGTAAATCGCGACAGCGAAAACGTAGTAAGGAGAGTGGAAGGAAGTAAACGCGCGAATTTACGAGACGATTTACGGATACGCGACAAAACTACAGAACGAACCTCGCGGGTTCTCGGTGGTCGCGAGAGCCGCGGAAGTTTCGCGGATGCTCTCTCGAATTTTTTCTGATATTCGATGCGTTCGGTGCGCTGTGCGATCGCGGTGAGTCCTTGCGGTTCTTATTAAATTTCACTCCGAGCTGCACGACCGAACGGAACTCACGGGACGAGCGGATAAAAACGAGTCTCGTCGGTCGATCGATTGGCCGTCGAACGATAGGATAGCATCGTTCTCGTTTATTCGAATCGAGACTCGGTTTTCAAAGGACTCTTTGGACGCTGGCTGCACGCTCGAGAAATCCTCGTTTCCACGTAGCTCGGCTAATCCCGATCGGATCGAGAAACACGCTCTGCGTGGTCGCTTAAATATTTACCTCGTATCGATTCGCTGTTTCGACGACACCGTACACTTTCCGGCGATCTTCCTCCACCGTCTACGAGATCCATTACCGACCTGATAAATAGGAGATCTCAAAGACGGTTCTCTAACCGTGCATCTCCACGTTTCCTTCCTCGATCGATCGCGCGACGAGTAGGCATTCGCGTCGCTTCCGACCGATTCGCGTTTTACCATTCATCGACGTTCCAGCTCGCTATCCAGATGGAACTAACGATAAGTCTCCGAGATTGAGACGCGAGCAATCGCGCGAACAGAACAGGAAATAAAAACGATCGTTCGATTTCTGATTTCAGTTTCGACGAGACGTCGATGGACAGCTGTCCGTTGGCAGCGATCACCGAGGCGAGGCCAGGCGATTTGTCCAAGGATGGCAACGAGATGGAAGTGACATCGCTGGAAGAGGCAAAATCGGTAATAGCTGCGCTTCGAGCGAGGCAAAGAGCGCAGGCGCATCAAATGCTCGCCTGGCGAAGGACCCTGAAATTGCAGGTAAAAACGAAGCTAAGGGGAAGCGGAGAATACGTTGTGTGTGCTTTTACCTCGGAACCTTGTCCGTGCTCGTTGATCAAAGCTATTATCCGGTAAAACTTTGAAGAGGAATCCGAGCCCGCTTCCGGGACAAGCCAGACGTTTCGTGACGTTCGACTATTTCCCTTCGGACTTTGCGTGATCACGGACGATCTACGTGTTCGTGGCGGTGCATTCGCGAAAAAAAAATCCTCCCTCGAAATTCTGCAAAGATCCGCGCGGCAAACGATCTACGACGATCTCTCCAACCCCAGGAAGCACAGATTACGTACGGCATGGCAAAAGTCTTGGTCTTGGCGCGAGCGATAGAACTGCTGGGAAAAAAGTAGGAAACGCGAAAGCATTTTCGTAGAGGTATCTTGCAAATGCTAGAACGAGACATCGATTAATCTCCCCTTTAGATACGAAGAATCCGCTAAACAAGCTAATTTCCGACACGATCGTTGCACGTCTATCGAAAGAAAGACACGGCGGAAGTTACTTTTTTACTTTCGCGATTCCTTTTTATCGTTGAACCTCTCGCAAATTATCGAGAATTTTGGGAACGAGATCAGACTGGATATCGATCGAGTAGGCGATCCACCTGGAAAGTTTCTCTCGAACAGTTGTTCCTCGAGTAACGCTGTACGGAAAACTTTAGTTTACCATTCACACGGGATTATCGCTTCTCGTCTTCGTCCATTATCGCTTTTATCTCTCGACAATTTCTTTACGTTCAGCTAATTCGATCATCGATCACTTTCCTGCCTCTAATACGATCGGATCAATTACAGATACGCTTGTCTTTGGACCGATCGCATCTCCTGGTCGCTTTAAAATTCTGTTGCCGCGTCGAACGCGTGGTTGCATACTACACGACGGGGAATAAGAAATTGTCGCGAGAATTAATCTTAATGTAGCGAGACCGACCAAATTCCATTCGGTCGAAATGAACCGGCGAAACCGAATTAAAACGAAGACAAAAGGGAGAGACACACCGCTGGCGAATACAAACAACCGGTGCATTAACGAGCGAACGCGCCTACGTTCGTTTCCGCCAACTAATTCATCGACCGCCACACGACCTCCCTCTTATGTCCAGAAAAAGGACAGAAATTAATCAGATCGACGCTCATAGATACGAATTAAAGCGACCAATGCGAGTGGAATATTCTCGCGGAAAGTCTCGAGGAAAGTCTCGAGGAAAACGGTCGATGGCGATTTCCGTGCAGCGTTACAACGGCGCTTGGTCGAGGAAAAGATTGTTAAATATTTGCGACCATGTCGGAAAGACGCTTAGGACAGGTAGAATAGATGTATAGTAAATTGCTACTGTCACTCGTCCTGTTCCGGCTGCCAAGACCTCGTTTCTTCGATATTAATGCGACGCGAGAATTGTAGCCCTCGTTGCAGAAACTGACCCGTTTCTTGTCTCGTCCCCTTAAATTCTGAATGTTGCGTGGCGCCAAGAATCCTGCTATCGGCGTTGGTTTTTGAAGTTCCTCCGAAATACACGAAAGAGGAAAAGCTACGGAGGAGAATTTCTTTAGGCGAGTCGCGCAAAAGCTGTCAACCTCATAAATTGAAAAATGGAGAAAATCCGAGGAATTTACGATTATTTGTACCGTCTTGTTGCGGCATAAGCGTATTTCTGGTAGTAAATCGTTTGCTTTTTACATAGTCGTGCGTCGCTGTTAATCGCGTCGGTGTCTTGGAAACGGAACCGTTGAATTTATAAAAGTTCGATCGATTTTACATTTAAAAAGCTCGGTTGTTTTTGGCGCATCGTATCCATCTTCGTGCGGTTATTTAAATCTATACGAGGACGTTGGTCTACGTCGAAGGAAACTCGTGAAATGCGAGCGGTCGTTCGATCGCAGGCTTCTTGCGGCGTCGATAATTCGTAAAGAAACGGACAGCGAGCACGCGACCGTCACGTGCGCGAGATACGACGTCGTAACAAACGGTGGAAGAAGCGTTTAATTACGACATAATGATCTGTTATTAGGCGCAACGACCTTTTCGCGTGCGACACACGTGACCATGTCACGGCACCGAGGAAATTTCTCGTTCGGCGTTGCACGCCGCGCGGTGTTCCTTCGTAGCGTTATTTTGCCTATCGCCGGTCTTCGCGCCGCTTTTAGTTTACTCTTCGTGTTCCTTCACGCTCCCGTAAATTTCTCAATCGTCGTCCCACGGTCCGTCTCTCCGCGCGTCTGTCGAACTCTATGCGCGAGAGGAGAAACGGGAAAAACGGCAGAGATTGGTTCGCTTTATTTCTCGTAAGGTGCAGCCAAGTTAAATACCTAGGACTCTGCTTAGACACGCGATTTACATGGGAGCAACATACTAAATCGATTATAGACAAAACACGGATAAAAAGAAGACAGATGTACTGGCTAACTGGTCGAAACTCTAAACTGAGCATGGGAAATAAACTAAAAATGTACAAGACGATAATAAAATCAATTTGGACGTGCGGAACACCACTATGGGAGACAGCAGCAACGAGCCACGTGAATAAACCATAGCCGCTACGATCGAAGATACTCGGAACGATAGTCAACGATCCATGGTATGTCAGAAATTAGGAAAATACCTTAAAAATATCAACGGTCAAAGAAGAAATCGGCAGGTACGCAAAAAGATACAGGAAAAGAACGACGACACATCCAAACCATCTGGCTGTCGAAGCGAGCAAAACTCTCATAAAAGGAAGGCCAAAGAGAAGACCCCACCGACCTCGTTGAAGAAATAAAATAGACAAACTCTAAGACGGGGTGTAGCCATCCACGTGTCATTTAGCGATAAAGCTAGAAAAATTTACCGAATGTCCAGCTGGACATATCGTAAAGTACAAATGAAATAATAAAAATAAGAAGTCGGAGAGATTATCGCGCGCGTCGTATCGAAAAGAAAACGAGAAACTCCGCTAGGAGCCCGTTGTCTGATCGAAGCTGAAAGGAGAATTTCGCGTTCCTTTTTCAACGAGTGCGAGAAGCGCAAAGAGAGACTCGTAACTCGATGACGCGCGCCGTCGTAGAACGTACGATACTTGTCGCGTGGGCCATTTCATGGGACTCTACCATTTACGCGAAACAATGCCCAGAGTAACGGACTCGTTCTTTTTTCGTAGAAAAAAAAGAACGAGGAAGATGGCCGGGTCTATGGTCCGCGCAAAGCACCGTATCGTCCCGTAAATTCAAGCGACAGAGAAAAATTCTCGTGGACTCTGCGTTTCAAACGTTTCGCGTTACGTACTTTTACCGGCTTCTCCTATTTTCCACGTGGACCTGTCGCGCGCCAAGATCGGTTCAGCGAAGAATTCGCGATCGCTTTTGCCGCGGACGCTGTCGCGACGGCTACGAACTTTGATCGAACGGAGACAGAGAACGTCGAAGGCGGCGAGGACGATCGATGATCCGAAGACAGTTTGCAACGTCGAAAATGAGGTTCCTGGCGCGGTGACAGCGTCGGACCTCGCTCGAGTTACTCGAAAATTGACAGCGGCGCTGGACGTTTATAATTCAAGACGGTTGTCGGACGACGCCGTGACATCGGCAAAGTGTAAAAGTTCGCGCTCGAGCGAACAGCAAAGTTTGCTGGAAAATTTGTTCGCCAAAGTGCCTCGTACACCGCGATGAAAAATGAGATGTAACGAAGAGGTTGCTTTAATAGAAGAAGATCTTTACGTACGAAGAAGAAGTTTCTTGATATTAGATACCGGCCGTTCACGATCTAAGTTTTAAACCTAGACGTAAAACATTCCTTTTGTCCTAAATCGTTGTTATCGTCGTAGAGAAACCAGACCCCGGTCATATACGTACAATGTTTACGTATATCGGAAAGCGTAAACGTAAACGTTCGTTGTATTTAGCATGCACACGGTTAATGGAAAAGCGAAAGAGAAACAAAGTCGATAATACCGTGCATTGACATAATACATACCGTAATGCGGTTGGGGCAAACCCTCGGGATCTCCTAATTGATACCACGTTAATAGGCAAATCGAAGATGCCTCGCGACTGGCACAGTTGCGTAGCCGCGACGCTTCCTTTCCCCGTAGGGTACGATCGTTGAACTAATTACGACGACGACGACGACGACGACGAACTCGATGCATGCAAATTATCGATTCGCAACGGTTTTCTTGCGAATCCTTTTGCACTGTCGGTCAGTTTCTTTTCTTTTAACGCACTGCCGGAAGACTCTGGAGAAAAAGAAGAAGGATCGTTAATCAAGCGATTCTTATTCCCTAATTATCGATAATGAGCTAACGTGATTAATCGTTTGGTTGATTACTAGCGGAGAGGAGCGAGCCGAAGCTCTCTCGACTAATACAAATTGCTGATTAATTCAACGTCGATAAAGCCACGCAGAAGTGGTACGTTTACCACGGTGTCGAAACTGCGCAGCGGTGGCTGGCACGTACGTTGCGTGAATTCGCCAAAGTCGCTCAACGGCTGATATAATTATTTCAGGAGGACCTCGTGGCACGGCTGACAAGGGAGAAAGCGGAGCAGCTACGGACATTGTCCTCGCAGCTGCTGCTGTTCGAATCGAGGCTTTGTCGAAAACAGAAGGAGATCGAGGCTAGTCTGGCGCAACGAGAGTCCATTATTCTCAGACAACAGAGGGTGATTCGTCAATTGCAAAGCAGATTGGCGGAAAGAAGTGCCGGGACGAGAGATTCGCCACCTTGCGACGCTCTGGATAGATTGGACAGTCTCGGAGACAGCGACAGCGCCGTTGTTCTCGAGGAGGCGGCGGACGACCTAGCGCCACCGAGGTACGCGTACGCTTCGTTTAACCGAAACGCGCACGAATTTTCTCTTCGCGCCTTTAAAACTATCGTTACGTCCATTTACTATTTACCAGCCAAGGTAAAGATAGATAGAATCCTTTGCTTCCACGCGATGACTAAATTTACTTAAATTTACTTCGTACGGTTAATAAAATATCCTTCGCAGGTTTCGCTCGAACATCACCGACGTGACGGTGATCCGATCGGTTTCGGACGCGGTCGAACCGTCGAGCAAGTACTCGTCGATGCGACGATGCAACGGTTTCCTCAGGAGACCGGAGATCTTGGAGACCGTTTACTCGGTGGAGGAGGACGGAGACAGCGAAAACAATCAGGACCCGTCCGAATCGACGGAAAACTCGGAATGCGAGGAGAGACGGGCAAAGAACTTGGGAAACGGAAAGGGCAGACTTCAGGATTTGTACGGCAGCTTCGAGAGACTCGCTCAAGAGGCAGACTCCCCGCCCAACGAGAGACCGAGGGACGAAAGTCAGCAGGCGCAGGTAAGAAAATCTTTTTGTCCGAATATCCACTTAGTCGCAACCGTCTTTCGTCTATTCGCATACGCGCTATATGCCCCGCTATCGAACTTGTTTCGTCGATTCGCGTCCGAGCAACGTCTCGGAACATACGAGCATACGAGAATTTTCTTCCCCTTTGAGAATCCTCTTTCCGACTTTTCATCCTCTTCGACCTGTTTATCTGTCCTTTTTTACCATATTTGCGGCATTTTCGGAATCCTTTGAAATCAAAGGTTCGTGCAACCGCGTCCATCGTACTCTCGATTCTTTCTCGTAAATTCTGAAAGTGGCGATTCTGAATCTCGTCTTTTTCCAGGTCACGTACAACAGGGTAATGAGTAATCACCGATCAGTGACGAAGCCAAAAGACGTTAAGTACAAGAGGATAAACAAGGCGAAGTCGAAAAGCCTGGAAGAACTGAGGGGACGACTGAGAAATTGGGTGGAGAAAGGGAACAAAATCGCTATATCGTTGGATCAATCTTACGCCTGAATCTCTACTTTCTGAAAGTATATTATACAAATTGTTGAAAACGGCGATCGAGATCGATCGATCGTTCGTCGTCGTGCACGCGGCAACCTCGAACGTCGACGATATAGTAGCGGACGTCGACGCGATCGATCGCCGTTGTATATTTAATTAAAATTCTCATCGCTCCATGTGATATTTACCGTAGTGTCTCGAGAATTAATTAGAAACTTTACGCACCGCGGAATACGTTGCGCGTGGACAATTTTAACATTTGTGATATATATAATGATTTTATGATAATGCAACCACGTTATCTAGTGATAATTATGGTCGTCGCGATCGCGGAACGGTAAGAGGAGTAACGCTAATGGACGAGAACGAGACGAGATAATCGAGAATATTTGCTATTCGCGTAAACGTAACTTGTACTATGTCAAACTCGCGTTGCCAAATTCTCTGGCGTACAATCTGCATCGTAAATCGAAATTGCCTTTCTCACCGCGAACGAAACTGAACGTGCGCCCGATATAACCGAGTCGTAGCTTCCTTCCTTCCTTTCCACGCGTTCGCCAAATCGTCGATCACCGACTGACGCAACGTTTAATCGGTACGAGATATCGCAGCTTCTTCAAAAAGAGAAGAACGTACGCCCGATCGCATTGTCCAACGGATCTGAGCTCGATCTTTTATCTCTAAAAATTGCTTAAACGCCTTATATACGGCTCTGTCGCGTCATACTCCCTTATCCGCCTGTATATCTTTGCCTATACGCAAAAAGAACAAACGGGATAAAAGCTTTCAACGCGTCATACGCGAAACTTGTACGATATTCTCGAGCATCTTACGAGATACGATATCTTCTTTCTTATGTCGTTCAACGAACATCCTACATTTTATTCAGTATCGACAAATGTGCCACTCTATCTACTTTTCTATTAAGATTTCGTAGGGCGAACTTGCTCATCGATTCTATCGCCAGGCTAATCGAAACAACCGACACTGTGTACCGTAGCGAAAAGAGACCCGATTCGAGTTAATGCGCTTACCGTAATCGTAGATATCGAAAATTATTATCGAGAGGTAATACTATATGAAATATGCGTATACCGAACGATAAATGCTTTAAAAAATCACGATACTTAAAGTATCGATGAATATATTTTGACTCGACCATTGTATTCCGTTACTGCGATTGTTTCGATCAGTCTGGCTACTGAATTTCTTTAGATAATCTTCGAGATTATCTGATTTAATCGACGGAAGATAATCAATATCTATATATGTATATGTGATGCATTTACTGAATCTAATGCAGCACGAGTTATTTTTCGAGATTTACGAATGTCTTTTCGATGCGATTAAAAAATGTTCGTAAGACACGAGTTACACTGTAGCATAATATTTTTCGATCGTTCTTTACGCCGTACCAACGACACGAACTCGACACTCTATTTATTTATCGACCATGTATGTGCGGCCGTCGTCTAACCTTTCTGTCTCATTTTATTCAAATGAGAAAACTATTCTTGCGGGTACCTGTGTAATGTTAAAAAATACATAGAAACGTTTTCTATTTCGCGTTCCGTTCGAGGCGAATTTATATTTAACCGGCGCGTTCTCGAACGGGATAAGGGTACAAGAAAACTATCGACAATCCCCAATTTTGAAAAAAAAAAAAAAGAAACACAAAACATATTCTATTAGAGAGGAATCTACAGACAGTTCTTTTGTAAATAAGATGAGATGAAATATATATATATATATATATATATATATATATATATATATTATGATATGTAATAGCTTAAGGTTAAGACTCTTCGGAATTCTGCAAAAGATTATCATGTAGATAGCCGCGTTAATAAGAACAATAAATTTTAACGATAGAGAATCAAGTTTTATGTTCCTGTAGGCTGCATAACAGCCATCGACAGATCTCGTGCATAATATATTTGCGCGCTTATAAATACATATACTTATAAATAAATCGCATATAAATATACAAATATATATAAACGAAATACTATATGAAACTGTAATTGAGTCTACTTTGCTAATGGCGAAATGGGAATGAGAGAAGAAAAAAGTCGGAATAACCTGAGCACACTGACTCTGATGAATCTGTGGTATCGTATTTACAGATGTTCCAATATACGCGTGAACGATATAGATGCTACAGAACCGATACAGATATCACAAATGGTTTATAAAGAAAGTCGACTGTCATTCTAATTTATGTAAACGATGTATCGTGTATACCATCGCTTTCTTAGAAAATTAGTAAACTGCTATCGATATTAATAATTACCGCATTATTATTTTAATTATTATATTAAATCGCAAATAAATTATAATACAAAAATTTGTTGCGTGTGTCATTGTACCCTTTCAATTTCAAGCGTGATGGCAAACCATGGAATTAAACGATATAGCTTTTGAAATATGATCTTGTTTCAATTACAATGTCGCACATATTCGTTTAGCTCTTACGATTTGTTCAAAATAGTTATCCATCTTTCGCAGATCTAAGGCTTTCGTACATCCTACTTATACAAAAAATCTAATGATTTCTTTAGAATTACCAAAGTTGTGGATTAGGTTTTTCTTGATTTTCTTGATACCAATCAAGTAATATTTTCTGACATACTGTAAAAGCATAACATTTTATACTTTCTTTACGATTATACGATCTATCCTGTTCTATATTTTAGTTATAATTTCGTAAAGACTCAAACCTACAAATTTCATAGAACACTTTTGTCTTAATTTAAACCGGTGTGTGCCATTGACTAAATACAGGATAGACCTGAATCTGCTATTTATTACTATACCGTGTTAAGTCGATAATGTCGCATGTGATACGAAAATGGCAAGGGGGTCAAGCGACATCTAAAACGTGAGACACGAAAAAGCATTGCATGTTACATCTATTTTGTACCTCGTTTGCGGCGCTATTTTAGTATTGGCGCGTTTCGAATCATTCTACCAATTGGATTCAATTCGGTGACCACCTTCAAAACAAAATAATATGGCTGGTATTACGCATAACGGAAAGTTAACCGGGATGCGTTAATAAAATTTGATAGCGATCAAAATCATTTGATCTTTCTTAGTGACATGATTATTGTGCTCCTCCATGTGATCTATTTCTTTGGCAAGTTTATATATCAAAATTATCGAAGCAAAAGACGAGAAACAATGGATAATGATACGGTTAATGCGGAGCCAGAACTCAACATTACTGAAGAAGATCGTAGAATGATAGATCCCGAGGCACCTCAGAGTTTTGAAGAAAATATCAAATTTTTCCCTCCGGCGTACATCCAGAGATATGCTGCTGTTGCCGATGTACTTAATAGTGACAGATATCGAGGAAAAATACGCAAGGTATTCCGCTTTCATATCTTCGCAATAACTTTACACGTGGATTTTTCTTTATTGCTAGAAATATACTTATCAATTTTTCGCCCAATTTTACATATGATATAATACCATTTATTTCGTATTACATGTTTGATATTTGCAAACATGGATTTAACAAATTTTTAACAGGTAATAAAATGACTAATCTCTTTCTTTGTTTAGATCGTTGACTTTGGATGTGCAGAACTTGGTTTTTTAACACACCTAAAAAATACAATTGGCATACAAGAAATATTATGCGTGGATATTAATAGATCGCTTTTAGAAGCTTATAAAAATAGAGGTGCTCCCTTAGTATCTGAATATTTACATAGAAGAACCGCACCTTTTGTAATTGAGATAGACGAAGGTTGCATTACTCAAAATGACAATAAGCTAAAAAACACAGATGCTGTAATCTGCATAGAATTGTAGGTTGCTATATATCGTGATCGATTGTTTTTAATTTTACTTTTCAAACGATAAAAAACTCGTATAATATTATTTCATAGGATATAACGCATATTTTAACACTTTAGGATCGAGCATTTGTATCCAGATACTTTAATAAATTTACCTTACAATATTTTTGGGTATGTCAGACCGTTATTGGTAGTGATAACAACTCCAAATGCAGATTTTAATGCATTATTCCCAAACTTTTCTGGGTTTAGACATCCTGATCATAAATTTGAATGGACCAGACAACAATTTCAAGATTGGTAATGATTTTGATTTTTTGTTTAATTGTACATTTTTAATTTATTTTTACTGTATATACAGGCTGGTCTATGAATCAGTCACCACACTTTTTGACCCTTACCCAATGATCTGATAAGAAAATGTTTTGAATAAAAATTGATCAACCGACATCAACAAATTGATCAAATTGAACAACCGACTACAAAATAGGGTATACAAAATTTCCAAAAATGCTTTTTTCGACCAAAAGTCAAGATTATGTTATTTATGCTTTTGTAATGTGCATATAAAGAACATTTTTCTCTTTGAGACGTCCGATTTAATCGAAGTAAAATTATTTTTAACGGTAGCGCTCTTCTCGATTAACCATCGTTTCAATATTTAGTGTCATTTTAAGGTCATGTTATAGGAGGTCGTTACAAACTCGTATTAACGTCAACTACGACAGTACGAAATCAAAAATACGTGGGCATTCATTTAAAGAAGTCAAGGTGATCTTGACTATTTCTGGAAAAAATAATTCTTTCGGAAATTTCTTGTATTGAAATTTGTAGCCAAATTAAAGGTGATTAATTTTTATTGAAGGTATTTTTTTATTAATTTGTTCAGTCTCTGAAATATCGTGGCGATCGATTCATCGGCGTATCAGCCCGTGCATAACAAATAATCATACATGTCATAAACATAATTTCTGTCAACAGGGCTGAAAATATTATTTTAAGATACCCCAGTTATTTAGTAACATTTCATGGGATTTGTAAAGGCCCCGAAGGCTCAGAACATTTAGGATGTTGTACTCAAATGGCTGTTTTTCATCGCGTCTATGAGAAGGAAGAAGTGTATAGCTCTGGAATTGAAAATTTATTTAAAGTTGTAGCTAGATACGAATACCCGTTTCAAATAGATAATCGCTCAGACGAAGAGAAGATCGTTGACGAAGCATCGTACTACATTAGACATTTATCATATCAAGACGATATGGAAGAAGAAGTTCCATTAAAACTAATATTAAAAATGTTACGTACATTTCCAATTTCTATGGATGAATTGGAAACAATTTTAGGGGACAATGGCTGGACAGTTGAAGAGCGTGAAGATGGTCCTGTTGTCTTAGTACCACCACCTTCTACGTATTCTGATACTACAGTAGATGGGCCTCTTTGGAGTAATGACATGTATGCTTCAGAGGAAGATGAATGGAACATGGAACCCGAATCGCCTATAGATTACAGCAGACAGGAAACGGACAATGAAGAGTGGAACCCAGAATCAAGTATCGTTATACCTGTTATGCCACAAAGTAATTCTATGATTGAAGACAATACCTATCATTATGACGAAAAGGATGTTTTATTCAGTGCTGAATTTGAAACGACAAGAAGTGCCGAAATTCCTGATAAATACAATGAAATTAACAACGAAGGAAATATAGATTCGATACTTGGCACAGATAATTTCAATAAATCATTCGACAATAATGATCCGTTGTACTTAAATGAATCAACAGAATTATCTGATTCTTCTGTAACAAAAAAACTTAAAAGTTTGTATATAACATCGGACACACAAGATGATGCTATATCAGATACTGCGCAAAAACTTAATTGTACGTTAGATCTAGTTTACATGTCGCTTTCACGGGCCTCTACTTCGCCTGAGCCATATCTTTTACACGCTGTTAAGATGGACCAACAATTAACAAACGATAGTATATGTAATCAAAGCATGAATGATCATTGGATGTTAAACAATTCGCTCCAACAGGAAAATATATCAATTAACACCATTGCAGATGTAAATGATGAAGAAAGCAAGAAATCGTCATTAAAATATGATCTTGATGGACATGATCACTTAAACGATATTTATTCAGATACATTATATAAAGAAGATAAAGATTCTGACATTGATACTAACACAGCAGCAAGTACGAACCCTATTGATCAAAATCAAATGCAAAGTATCCAACAGAGTAGTAATGTCTTGGAGCATAATTGTCATCTAAAAAATCAATTACAATCAGACAATAGTATAGTTTCTGCTAATAATATTGTAATAGACAATCAACCACAGTTTACAAGTTCACCAAAAGTGGAAACTAGAGCAAGTAGCGTGGGTAAAAAACGAAGATCTCTTGATTACAAGGAGGAGGAGAATAATACTAATTCTTTAAATATATCACAGAAATCTCAGTTCACAAGCCGTAGTAGTAATAATGGTAGAAATGAGGTACTTTTACAAGGCAATATTGATACAGATATAACTGCTATGTCAGGCATTAAACCAAATACAATAGAAGAAAGGTATAGTAAACAAGATACTTCTATGTATCAGAATGATATGAAAGTAAAAAGTGGGAATGAGTTAATAAAGAACTTTGATCAAGATACACTTAATAGTAGCGATATAGCAACAATATGTCCTACATTAGATGATGATAAACAAACAATAGAAGAATTGCCTGAAACGAATTCTTTAAGTGATAACAATGGCACGAAAAATAATGAAACATTACAAAGGGAAATTACAGATCCTTGCGCTACAGAAAAGTTAGTAAAGGAAGAAAATGAGCTTCCTGCAATAAATACCAATAACATACAATCAGTAAATTGTGATACGAAAATTCAATTGACGAAAAATTCAATTGATGAAAAGACTGATCTAAAATCTGAATTACATAATGATCATGATTTAAGGAGCGTTGCTACCGAAATGTTTTGTAATGATGCCAAAGATACAAGAGATATTGAATCCACATCAGTATTAAAAAATGAGAAACAAGATGAATGTAACAAAGAGAATCGCGTATTGAAACCTTCTCCAGAAACTGTGGAAACACCTTCAAATAGTTGGTCTCCGGAAGTAATAGATTCCGGATATCCAAACACCGTTTCCGCTCAGGATATGACACCGGAATACGCTCAATCATGTATAGCGCAAGGTCATGTATCCGATTCTGAATCTCCAAGTATAGTAGAAGTTCTAAGACCCGAAATTCTCGATGAGATCGAAGTTGAAAACGGTGATCTTGCAAATAATAACAGAGATGATGAAGGTAATAATATGATTGCTGCAGAATTAAACGAGCTGGAAGACTTACAACCCTTCATTGAAGTACTGGAAAATGATATTGAAAACGAGAATGATATTTATGGTATAGAGAATGACTTCCCTATATGGTTGCTAGGATTATTAAATATGGCCAACCCAATTGATGTGGACATAGACATGCAGAATAACGGGGAATTGATGTTTCCAAACAGAGCAGCAGGTAATTTTATCGGTATATATAAATTGTCAATGAAGATAATGATTCATTTTTATATAAACAGGTGACAATCCAAGATACGTAAATGTGGAACGCGATGAAGGTTTTGATAATAGTTCTGAAGAGAATAGTGATTTAGAAAATAATGAAATGTAAATGATGTCAATGAAAATGCGCTAATGAATAATGTCGAAGACGATAATGAAAATGCGTTAATGAATAATGTCGAAAACGATAATGAAAATGCGCTAATGAATAATGTCGAAAACGATAATGAAAATGCGCTAATGAATAATGAATAATGCTTCTAACCGAAATAGTGAAAATGAACAATGGGTTATAATTACAGGTAATACGCGATATTGTTGAAATAATAATATAGATGATTTCACATATTACCCTACAGTATGTTTGCAAGGTCCCAAGATAAAAATTTAAAGGTAATTATTTTTGAACAGTACATACATTTGTATACTCTGAACGTTCACTTATGTTCCTCTTTTTTTCTTTTAAGTGTAAATATATCTTAAAATATTGTAAAATTCATAAAAATCTTTCAAGGAGCTTGTTACGAAAGTTTCTTTTTCTTTCTTTTATATATATATGTATAAGAGATAAATTTTTTTTATTGTTTTTTTTTCTTTTTTTATCGCATAGAAACATTCGTGATACACTCGTTTTTTCATTTAATCTATCGAGAAATCAATGTTCTTGTAAGTAAGCGTAACACAGTATTTCAGTATCAATACATCTGTATGCGATTGTATACTAGTAATAACATTTGCTTGTTACTACTTGAAACATTAAGACGTCGAATTTAAAAAAGATATATATTTTCTTACGATTTTCAAGACTTCTCGTCATATCGTTTTTAAGTACGTAAATAAGATTTGTGATGCGCTATTTTATCTAGATATGCTTTATGAAAGTTTATCAATATGTTACATTTCTGTCTACTCGCATTTATTTAATAAAATGCCTCGTTAATTTATAATGATGTTTCTTGATAATATATATGTTGAAATCTATCTAAGACTGAAATGGCATTTCTATTTTAAACAAATAAAACATATCACATATCCTCTAATAACTTTTCTCAATACATTATTATATTATTTAAGAACCAGTACTACTAGTTGATATTAATGGCATAAGACACTTAAGAAATAGACAGATGATATCTTTCTTTATTTCAGTAAAAGTGGAATGACATTACAAGGTGTACAGTGATACATATGTAGTAACCTAAAATCTTTACATGACTTGTTAGTAATTTATCTTTATATATATTGTTTTTTAGTATTTACAGAAAGTACATCTTTTGTTTCATACATCAGATGTAGGATTATTGTTAGCTATTGTACGAATTTCTAAAGTGATCATAATCTTCGCTTCGATCGTGTATATGATACGTAGTAAATGTTACGTTAACAATAATGCAGTTAAATTATCGTCAACTGGGAAAGAAGCAAAACAAAAATAATCATTACCAATCTCTTCTATAAACTGTACGATGCAAGATAACGGCACGATATTTAATTTAGTTCTTGGTATTCTAAATTGATAACTCACAGTACAAGGAGTACAAAATAAATTAATCAGTAATTCCATCAAATGAATGGCACTAATTAATACACACACATACACACATTCACACAAAGCTAGATTTACACTCTAAAATATCTTTTCAAACATTCTTGAATATTTACTCGGTCTTATTGTTCACGTAACAGAAATGTTTATTACACATTTGGTTAAATTCTAACTTCAAGTAGTGCCTTGACATAATTTATGGCCTTAGATCTAATTTATGTAGATTCTGTCAAAGCAAAAGACAAATGATAATTAATATACGTTTAAGCATCGCACGTCCGTACATGTCATTTACTGATTGCGAATTAATGAAATTTTCAAAAAAAAAAAAAAAGGAAAAAATGAAAAAAAAAAGAGAAAAAAAGGAGATTAAGGTAAACGAAAAAAATATTTTGCATTGTAAAAGACTATAATATCTAGTCTTATATTAAGTTATTTTGTTCAGCTGCCAATGTACCTGCAAAATGTTGCAGTATTGTTTACGTGATTATTAATAGCATCAGCAGACAATAAATTGCATATAAAAATTAAACAATGTGAAATGTTTCTCTTTCATGTAATTTACGTTACTCGTTACGATCTAAAATTAGTTGTAAGACGCATACATCAATAAGTGTCATACATATTCTTTAATCAATAGCCCTAGACATACCGATTAAAATAAAAGTTTGATAAAAAAAAACGCACATGTATTTATGATTTTGGAATGTCATTATAATAAATCCGTACAAAAAATAAATGAAAATTGCAGAAATATTATCTTCTTTACATGATCCAATTTACTAAATGTGGAATCTCTGATTTCTGCAGTCTGTTACGTCTGTTAGTTGCCTGAGAGAGAGAGAGAAATCGATAGATAGATAGATAGATAGATAGATAGAGAGAGAGAGAGAGAGAGCTATTTATATACAGTAAAGTCTATAGTATTCCTATTTTCCACGTCTTAGACTAGTTTCATACAAAACGTAGTGAACTTATCGCTAACATCTATTGTAATCTTTTTTTGCATCTCCATATGTGCCCTATCACTTAATCAATTGCTTAATATAGGACTTCCAATTTCGTGAGAAGTTCCTTATTAATACATAAAAATCGGATTTCAAATAAAATTAATAATTCACAAACCAAGTTTAGGTAAAAATCAATATACTGAAACGATTAACAAATGTAAATAAGTAATATCAAGATTAATATCAGAGTTGCAGGATAAAGCTGACATCGCTAAAAGCACGCGATTAATAATGCACGCGAGGAACCTGACCGAAAATATACCGAGTGTATATTATAAACAGGTCAAGTAGAATACTACATGTAATCATGGACGTACATTGTGTATTCGAATTTATATTTCAAATAGGTCTTTTCTCGTAGTATACGAATTCTTCCAACATTTCGTCTGGTTAAACTTCGTTTGAATAGATGTGTATAATATATTATAATTAGGTTTATTTTTCTACTTCAAAATAGCGTCCCTCGTTATATTTATGCACTTTAACTCGAATACTTACTGAATCACACAACTTCTTTAAGATTATCGCGAGTCTCGCGATTACGGGAATGTATCAAATGATGCATTTCACCTCCGGGTGCGCTATCTCGTCTAAGATCTTTCATTAATGACGGAGCTATTACTTCTCTTTTATTCGTCGCTTCTTTTATACTTGACAGTGTCTTACTGAGCCACGGCCAGCTGTTTCTCGCTGCTTGAAGTTCAGAAGCAGTCGCATGCAATTGATGTGTTAAATCCTATAAAGAAAATTAATCTTATAAATGTAATTCTAGATAATATCGAGAATTATTAAATAACATGCTTATTTACCTGGTTTCTACATTCAGCTTCAACATGGGCTAGCTTTGTTTGGGCTAACTCCAATTCTAATTCTCGTACTCTCTCCTGTACTCTGTGCAACATAGGATCTATTCGGTTTTCTAAAGGGTGTGCAATATCTGCTAATATATTGGACGAATCCATTATACAACTTTTACACTTTTCACATTTCGAAACCTTCGTCTAAAGGGTAAAATTATTTATAAATTGTCATACAAGAATTCCATGAGAATTAAATGTTTTTTACTACTTACTCGCAACTCACTAAGTGTTGTCTTTGCAGCATTATAGTCATCTTCCAAACGTTGACAAATCTAAAATAAATATTTCATCTATGATACAGTACAATAAATTCAATAGTTTCGTATAATAAATGTGATCATTTACATATACGTACCTGTTTGTATTCAGCAATAATAATATTGCTTCGTCTACTTTCCGCATCTGCTCTTGCTACTTCTCGTTGTAGCATTTCCTTGACTTGAACCAATTCGGCTTCTAATCTCTGTTTTTCCTCCTCATTTCTCGCTACTGTGCCCCGTAACTGTTCTACTTCATTGCTATATTCATCCGCATTCTCTTGCGCTTCTACGCCATAAGAAAGAGTTACACGTTAGCGTTTGAAACAAGACCATATACGTACATTTGTATGTTTCTGATATTTTATATAATAAATAGTTCTATAGTAGGATAAAAATATTACAGTATTTTTAATCGTGATTATGTAAGAAGCTTACAAATACAATCTTACTCTCTGTCAATGTCTTTATAGTATGGCTCATGATTCCGACAGTGAAACATTGGAAACGAATGACTTTAACGTAATTGGCCGACATACGATATCTTGAAAAAGCAGATACCACCACATATATTATCTATGCAGAACATACCATGGCCAATTTTAAACTGCTGGCACAGCTGTTAAACTTATTAAATATGTTTGTTGCCTGCTATAGCTCATAAATATACAGATAATCCCTCTGATAAAACTTAACGCGTTCAAGGTATAAAAAATCGCAAACAAATACAAATTTAAAGCATTTGATATAGTTTTAGGATGTCCTGTATATACTTGTTATTACTGTACCTAAATATGATGATTTGTGCATAATAGTATATTTATCATTTTCGATAATGAATTTCAATATTTATCAAGCCTTGTAAGCCTTAACAACTTTGTATACAAATTCTTGCTAAAATTCCATTAGTATTACATTAGAGATGCACTAACTTGCAAACAATTTAATAATAATTTACCTAAAGTATAATTTATTTGATTCTGTAATGAGCAATTGGTAAAATAAAAGCTATAAGCTCTCATATAACAAATATAAAACATTGTACAAAACAATTACGATTAAAACAAAAAATAAAACATTTTCATAAAGTGTGAGGAACAGGGTATACACAGGTAAATTGACAAAATTAAAAACGCTATTCTAAATGGACGATTTATTTCTAACAAGAAAAAATAAATAATTGTTTTTATAAAAATTGATATACAAGACAGTATACAAAGCAGTATGGCTAGATAAGCGCGATAAAATGCTATTATAAACAACGCAAAATTATAAAAATTTACAAATATTACAACATAAATAATTCAACAAAAAAATGAGTATAATTTTTGAACAATGCTTTTTTATAACAGCTGATTTGCGCTAGATTAGTTTGTATGAAAGAATATCAACTTTAAGCATAAGAGAATCAATCAAAACAGAAAATGTATTGATCTTGCAAAGAGTATATTGCTATAACATAGTAGCTGTGATATTTCAGCCAGTCTATCGAATCTAAAAAAATTCTGTCCAAAATTTACAACGTTAATCTCTTATTACTATTTCCTCTTTGAGAAAGAAATTGAAGGGACCTCTTTGGAATTGACGTAAAATTGTCTCGCGGGAAATATACATGGCAATAAGAAAAAGATAAGGAAAGTATTTCATGATTTGTCAACTGGTTGAAATCTCATGTTTGTGCATAACTGTTACTGAACTAATATTTTATCAACATATGTACACAGCTTGTGGTTAGCTTGTTACGAAGATTGACAATACATTCGAAAAATTATACAAGATTAAATGGAATACCAAACAGAAATAAAAGAATCTGTTTATGAGTATAAGAAATATTTCTTCAAAACAGCAAATTTCATTAAATTTTTACCAAATATTTACTACATAATTCTTGATATTCCAAACTATATTAGGTATTTTATTCCACAAGTTCGTATTATGCAATAAAATGTTTTCCAACAACGTAGATCATATTGTAAATATCAAATATTTTTTACAACTATTCACTGAAGTATCTTTACAAGACTATGTAGGTGGACATAATTTATGCTTTGGTATATAAGCATGAAATTATGTCATGCAAATGTAAAATATATTTATTTCATAAAAAAAAAAAACTAGATTGGGATTAGGTCATATTTTAAGTTGCTAATTTTCTTCGAAATTAGTACTAGATAAAACAGAGGTATATTATTTTGATTTTCATTCGTATTCTATGTATACTTTCATCGAAGTCAATAAAAAGAGTAGGTATCTAAATGTCGAAATACGTATTTACATTTCAATTTTAAAATATGGCAACAAAGACGAACGTGTAAAGCTTCAGCAAACAAAGTTAAATTTATGATCGCTCGACCATTTTTTTCATCTCTATACAGACTATACATGCATATAAAAGAGTATTGTAGTTTGTATTACTTTCAGATGTACTAAAAATTATACATGTATTTGCGTGACTCAAACATAAAATATGAAATTACCTTTCAGTGTCATAAATTCCGCTTCATACTTCTTTAATTTCTTTAAGGTAACTGAGCAGGCTAACTTCATGACATAGCGCGATATTTCTTCGTTTCGACAACGTTTAGGTAAATGCACCCGAAAGTATTTTAATATACTTTCAAAATCTAATTGAAGTAGTTCCTTTTTGCATAACTGTAGAAACATACATTTTTATAAACGATATATTCTATAAAACGTGTTGCGAGTTAAAGATGGTTACCTACCATTAATAATGCGAGAGCAACCTGGAATAATGTATCAAGTCCCTGTAAAAGGAATACGTCCAGAATATGGAAAACAAGATAAAGTGGAAATCTGGCTGTAAAAAGAGTTAAAAACCATTGTGCAGCGAACATATGTGTTTCTACACCACGATCGCAAAAATGTTTATAAAGTTCTGGCAGCTGATCCTAAAAGTACAATAATAATTATAAGTAATAAATATTGTAATTGCCCGTAATTAATTAAAATATATTACGAACCTCTATTAATCTATTAAGCTGATAAAATCTCATATGAAGGTTGTCAAATCTATCCTTGTACAAATCTCTTAGACCATAGTCATACATTAACTTAACCAGAACACAAAAAGCTTGTTCTTCCGGCATCTATAAGAAATACCTAATGTTTCTCTTGTCATTACACACCCTAATAAATTACTATCAAAAATGCAGATATGCTTCTTACAAATGTCAACCATTGGATGCCAATTACTTACGTGAAGGAGTAAACTAGCAACTAAAAAGCTAAGTCCTTGGCAATATCCAACTTCTTCGTCATACACTGCATACGCTTTGCTTATTCTGTACAAAGAATCTTGTCCCAAACCACCTGTTTCTTTGAAAAAGTCATGGGCAGGAAATGTTCTATTAATATCTCTTAAAATAACACTCTCGCAACTGCTTTCCTGTAGATGTAAAACAATATAATTATTATATACGTTCTCTGTCACTTACTATTTTCGTTTACCTTAGTAATTAAAGTCCTGTATCTATCCATCATTTCTTGTGAATTATCGCAATTACTTAAACGTTGCCATACTTCTCCGCGTAAGGCTTCAGGAATACCTTGCTTTGTAAGTTTTATAAGAAGTTTTGGACGTTGTTCATTAACTTGCCAACTGTCTAGTACTTCTGCCCAACTAGCTAGTTCGTCTGCAGAACAATCTTTTGATACTTCACCTGTGCCACTTAACATTGGTTCATCTCCATCTGTCAATGTAGAAACATAATCAATATACTTTTTATCCTTCTCATTAAATAAAATAGTTAAATATCTTATTTTAACCTGAGTCTATTTCCTCCTTGGGTGTAAGCGTGTCAATGCTAGTTAAAGAAGGAGATCGAATCAGTGATGCTAAATTAAGAGCGAGATTTAATCTGTTTCTATCCAGCTCTCCTGAAGTTTCTATACTTTGTACTTCATAGTGAACTTCCGTACCATCTCCGGATATTATCTATATAATGATAAATGCGCATGAAATTTGTGACATTAGAATGAATAAAGAACTAATATTTTGGACGCCTTACTTCTTTTGAGTTAAGGTAAAATTGTTGTACAAGATTTCGTTTATTAAAATACCAAAATCTTTCATTCTGTGGAAATACTTTAACTAACGTCTCTATTATAAACCTGACGGGCTCTCGGATACCACGTATTACTAAATCAACAGCAACTGTCATATAAATTTTTCCTTCTCTTGGGGTTTCAATATTGAGAGTTTCTAAAGCTGGATCTGCAGGATCCCAGTGACCACATATGTTGTAACATTGTTTCTCTTGAACTAGTGGACCAGCATTAACTTGCTACAAACAATATCATTTTTATTATTATTATAAGACCAGAAGCATTATTGATTATAAATATCTGGTTTTTAAATAGTTAATATTACCATTTCAAGCAGACGCATATCACTATGTTTAACATTGCGTCCAGGACTAACAAGGACTCCAAAGCATCTCTCAACTTCAAGAGTAATTCCTCCTTCTTTGCTAGAAACTTGCTGAATACTTAAACACACTTGTTTAGCTACGTTATTTCGAAGTTTAAAACAATTTCTATCCTTAGGAACTATACTGAAACCTCCCTTTCCATCTTCTTCTTTTATTTCCATTGTTACTTCAAAAATAAATACACGAGAATTAGTTTTTTCACTTCCAATGTTAAACCCATTGAAATCACTTCCTGTTAGAGAGCTAGTCATCGACCGTGGTATTCTGTGGAAGGCTTTAGAAAAGCAAGCAGAAACTTGTCCTACCTATGACGAATTACATGGTTAATGTATTTTGACTAAAACTTGATATTATCATACAAAAAGATATTGAACATACTGCTTCTGGTATATCGCACCGGAAAACATGACACTGATAAATGGCAGATTCCAATGTATCCCCATGTGACCATGTAAAAGCAAAACATGCTGCGCATGGACCAACACTTTCACCACGCGCATAAAATAGGATTCGTTGTACTTCATAATGTGCAATTGGTTGTTGAGTAGCAGCATCATATAAACTATCATACAAACATAATGATGCATGATGTATGATGGAAAAAACATTTTATTACTATTTCTAATAGTTGTACATACACAACAGAACCTTGAGAGCTACTTGGTACAGAAACAGATACTTTAATTCCCAAATTAAGGGATTGTTCTGCATTTAATATGTTCATATTACGCTGTATTTCACATTCTGATTTAGGTGCATTTATTGTTGCCGAACCCAGGTAAGTCACCCCATTGAAAATAGTACATTCTTGTTGAACATTAGCCAGGGAATTTATTTCTAAATATAAAAAATGATATCTCATATTCTGCAGAATACCTTTTATGGTTGACAGATAAATAATAATTTGTACCTTCATCAATATAATCTTCTGGTTTCATAATATCCTGTTTCTCAGATGCAACCATACAAGAACTTACATCATAAAATTTACTTTGTCCCACTTTTTTAGATTTTGGTTGATTTTGTTGCGCACTGCTCACAATTTTATAATCATTGCTTTCCATTTTTGAATCTTCTGTCAATACCTATGGAATTTTATCAGTAACTCAGATAATTATTGATATGCAGTTAAAAAGATAATGTACATTAAGAATTGATATTTCTAAATAACATAAGTATGTTCAAACCTCACGAAGATTATTTTGAAGATCTTCAAAATTGCCGTTATTGGCAATTTTCAACATTGGTAATTCGCTGATTAATGTTTGTTGATGTTTGCCATTACCTCTGTCATTTACAAATTCATATTCATCACTTGTTGCCACTGATTCCATTGATTTAACACTCATGCTATCCTCCATAACTATGTCTATAACATAGCATATAATATTACTGTGTTATAATAATGTAATGTATAACGTATATGTATATATATAAACGATTAAATATTCTTTAATTTGATATTTTTGTGTAAAGATTACATGTAGATATGTGAATACATATATATGTGTACACACACACACACGCGCACACACGCGCGCGCGCACACACACACGAACACATCTTGGAATATACATTCCAATATATAACAATAGATACATAAGGAAGAGGAAAAAATAAAGCACAGTAATATATGAGTTGAATTACTATTAACAACTACACCCAACTGCATGATAAATTTAAAGATAAAACTAACTGCATGTATTCACTATACATAGGAGATGCACAATGTTCGCATTCTATTTAGAGAATGACGTGAAATCAAAAAACAGATAACTTTCCCACAAATGATTGCACTCTACTCACTATATTTCTCGAATATAATTTAATTTTTATTTTTAATAAGCAGGGAGTACCATTTGAGCAATAAATTCGGGAACGGGAATCCGGGACGGAAGAATTTCACTTGTGACAGAATTTCCTAACAATCGAGCGTCAACCTCATAATTTATCAATACGATTTATTCGAATACGAAGAAAATAATTCAGTGGATCGAGATTGATGAGCAAAACAAGCTTCGCGCGTACAAAGTTCGACACGGCATCGTTAAAAGCACACTAACTCGAATTCATAATGTCGATTTGGTTTGTCAAGTATCTCGGATCATCTGAATTGCATTCTTAAGCGAACTTATTGTGCCTCGGTTCTCGGTGTTGTACGGTTTTAGTTGCCCGCTTCTATTTACACCCCCAGCAAAGAACAGGGATTACCCTCTTGGTGGATCCAAAATTTGAAGAGACACCGGTGCCTCTTCTTGCGTTGTTGTTGATTAAAACCACGGACACACCCCGTTTCCACGATCCACGCATCGATCTACCCACGTTCCAACGATTTTTCCAAGTTATCGGTGAACATTTACATGATTTCGATCACGTCAGAAATAATTTCGTTTGACAGAAAAAGCAACCTTGGTGTCGGCCATTCGAGCACTAAGGTGCCGGAAGTCTGCTTTGTTACAACGAATTGCGAGCGAACCACCTCCAAGCGCGCAACAACTTTGAACTAACTTTAGTTACCGTCTTGTCCATTCTTATTAAGATTCTTTTTCTTAATCACATCCGTAGGTTTTTCCATTATGTAATTATGGAAGAAGAAAATATATATACTAGTTTGTGCTGGAAAAATATTCATATATTCAAAGATAATACCATTTAAATGGCAAATGTAGAGCTTTTTATCCGATATTACAATCTTACTTACTTGCACTCTAGAATAAAATAATAATAAGAATACGGTGATAGCGAACGTTTATTTCAAACATTATACGTTCGATGATCTATTAATTGTCTATTTTCTTACATTTAATTAGAGCATTTTTTAAATTACTAACTTCAAGTACCTATAACTTAGTCACGTAAATAAATTCACATGCTATCATAATACCTGTATACAAAATTTAATAATACATATAATTGCATTCAAATATCTGTTATATTATATGACATGGTGGAACATTCTATTATGTAAATGACATAGGATTATCAATTTACATTTAAAGTATTTTAAAAGTGGCTGATTCGACGATAATACTTTTTAAATAATATTAATTCGTATAATATCGTTTAATACTTGAATTTGGAAATCGTATCAACTTTCTTTCTAAACGTCTGTTTCTATTGGTTAAAATATTGCTCGTTATTTCGGAAGTTATTCGATGCTAGCGACAGGATAGTGGAACGGTTTGTCAGAAATTCTTTTGGTCGTCTTGGCAGTGACCAATCAGGAAATGTGTTTCGTTCACCGCGTGGTAATCTCGAGGCCAATAGAATTTCCGTTCGAATATAACTGCAAAGAGTCGACGACAGGTGGAGTTACAACGTTAGTGAACAAGCTGATATCGAGACGCGTCAGTTCACAGAGGACCTCCGTTCCGTCGGATGTGAGGAAACTTTTTTGTCCGTAAATTTGTCAAGTTCTCGCATCGAGACTTTGTAATTTCGTGGTTTCCCGAAGGAATGATTTTGTAATCATGAAAAGTGTAAGACTGTGCGAGGTTGGCTAACATCGATAAAAGCGAGAACGAGCCGACTACGAGTGAGTACAATTCAGAGTTGATGACTCTCTTTTTTGCTTCTTTTTTGGAACGGGCGTCGCATATCATTGATAATTTCGCGGTCCGTTACGATTTTACTGGCGTCGGGATGTTTTCTTTTTCCGTGCTACGTTACAGTTTGACAGATACACGAGATAAAGGTCGTGCACTCGTTGGAAAGTTATCGGCGAGATGAAAGGAGAGGTTATAAAGTCAAGACGGAAATTGTTCTGCACCTGCCATCATGAGACGATTACTGTGAACCATCGAATCGCGTTGTCTTTCGAATCGTTTCTTGTCACGATGCGCTTCATCTTTTCAACTTGTGTCTCGAAATGAGGTGTACCTTTAAAAAAATTGTTGTGACAATACGGTAGATCGCCTGGCGTTGTTTGCATTTGCTCTGAAAAAAATCGAGCTACGTACAGTGTGCCGACGTTATATTTGATGTATCACGGATAAAATCGTTTGACAGGTGGTAGAATAATGTATCGTTGCGTATTATCCATCAGAAAATTTCGAAGATATATACCCGTTGATTTGTCACGGGAATAGACGATATATCGCTTGTTTATTGTCGTATAATTTTATCTGTAGAGAAGCTCAATGTCTGTTCGCAAATATCACTGCGAATGTGCACACGTCGCTTCTACCCGTTCCTCGTTCTAGACACAGAAATGAACGAAAATAATACGAAATCAGATTCGTACGGTGTACACGGTTATCGTTTGTTTCGCGCTTTTTCCTCCCCGCATACTCATTAGTAGGTTATTCGTGGCAGAGCATATTCGTCTAGCGTTATTCTCGATCGTGTATGCACCTTTGTGTGCATAAACGGTGTGTAGTAGTGGCACGTGACAGCCAGTTTGTTTAAACAAAACGCATCGGTGGAAACGAGCGCATCCGTGTCATTAACGCGGCGCACGAAAAATAAAACAGGTAGGTGAGATAACGTCGAGAGATAGATTTCGACTCCTGAATTTTATCTTTTTCCGTCGCTTTCTGTATAATATATAATATATATAGATATTGGCGGTTGCGTGTGATTATGAAATTAAACGATTCGTCCATAATTTGCGATCTTCTAATTACGACTGCGTTGCATTATTATAATTGCCAAATATACATCGCTCAGAGGGTTCTGTTAGTTCGGTCAAGTATTTGTAGGCGCGTAGGTTCGTTTAATTCGATTCAGACGAATGCGTTTCTTGTCCCGGGATCGAGCTTCGTCTATATAGTTCTTCTATAGGGTGGTCCATCTGTAACGATACCGTTACGTTTTTCTTTTTGCGGTATACTTTCACAATACGTTTAAAGTTACTACGCGAATTTGGTAATACTTTTTTCCTCGACAGGTGATAGGTAAAACTAGGAGTGAAATTTGTTATTTTTCTATATCAGGCGGAAGTTACTCAGACCCAAATAAGAAGGAAATTATTACGAGTAATTTGATAAAATGAACGTAGGTAATGATTTTTTGTAATTATCAAAGAATAATCTAGAATCTAAGAAAACGTTAATTGCTGCTTGTTGCTATTATCGATGATGCATCGATCGATTTCAAGTTGCTCTTTATCTTTGATCGGTCGGCGATCGAAGGATTTCGTCATTTGCAGCGCTTACGTGGAAACTTATTTATTATAGAGACGATAACAATAAGACACGAACAATCAAAGAAAGGAACAAATCTGAAGGTCTGAAGCAGTTTCTAAAAAACTGCCTCTTATCTTATCGTTCTAAATTAAAACCACGCCTCCTTCCTCCGAGTATAAATATTCTAATATCGTTCGCGGCAAGTAGTATAAATTTTTCCTTCGCATTTTGTGCCTTCAGCCTTGCTCGAGACTGTTATCGTTTCGTTGCAACTTCAGTTTTATTTCAGTGGATCGCGTTAAATTTGCTTTTTGCTCTTCGTTAACGAGCAACGAGTTCGCGTGTAAAGTTTTATTCGCTCGTGGACGTCGTTGTTGCCCCCGAATCAAAACTACTTAGACGAACGTCGTTCAATGATCTTCCACGCGCGTAAGTTCTCATAGGACGGATCAAAAGACAAACTTCATTCACTATCGTTCATTTCTCAACACGTTTCTCAACACTTTATAGTTTCACGCGATTAATTAGAGATGTTACTAGATTCCCCTTCGCGTTCGGTTGAAGAAACTTGTCGTTTCAAACTATGTCTCTGACTAAGATTTTTTAAGCCGAAGTTAGTTTTTACTTAACTTTACACCGCGTTCGATTCCGCGTTATCTACACAGCGTAATAACACGTGTATGCGATAGTATCGTTGGTGCAAACGATATAGCGAAAAAAGACTTTTTGTACAACAAATCGGATCGCGAGATTCTCTCATTTGATTCTCGATTGGTGTAACGAACCGAATCAAAATTGAGAAGGATATTTAAATATATGCCTTATTCGTAACAAAGATGGAACACGCAAAGAAGCAGGGGATTTCTAAACGAAAAAAAGATCGTCGTACGAAAGAAATTGACGGAACGTGCGACGGGTGAACTCGTCTTCATCGGTTAAACGTCTGATCGATTCCGTAGCTGTGCTACGTCTGTCTCGCCAACTATATACGGCGAGTTCGGTGTGAATGGTCGGACGTGATTGACGAAAGAGTCATCGAGGGCCGTTAATACGTAATTCGTAGTACTAGGCAGAGAACTCCGGTGGTCGTGTCGAGTGCTGCGGTCACCTACTTCGCAACTCGAAACCCAACACCAGGAAGAGTGTGCTCGTTTTCGCTTGCTCGCGTTCCCAGCCGCAATTAGCGTTTTCAAAACAATCGACGTTGCGCCGGCGGCGACAGGTCTTGCGACCACTGGTCGCTCGATCCTGCTATAGGTCTTCAAGTCGCGTGAACGTGCCTATTGGAAATGTCGATAAAGGTTCAGTGACATTCGTTGGCGAACGTTCACCCGCTAACGCTTGCTACACTGTTATTTGTTCAGTGGCGCTTTTAGTTCCTGGAACTTTGCTCTTTTGCTCGTACAACGCCAATGTTTATCGTCTATGGTCGTTTGATAAATATCCTTAGATTATGTTTCATAGAAAAATAGGATATCGAAATGTGAATCTAGAGTACAAATAATGTCGGGATTATATAGGTTGAAGAATATTATCAAAGTATTGTATATTATCAGCCAACAGGATCTAAATAATTCGTACAAAAGGTAGTTGAATCGAGGTGATAGGTCGCGATAGTGATAGGAAGAAATACTTGAGTATATTTAACGATATATATATTTATTATGATATACTCTATATGTACACCTTGCGTAGAACTCGCGATTGCTATTAGCGGTTCGCGATTCACCATTACAAGTTCGGACGACGATTGCTTAAGATGCCGAGGAACTCCGATCGATTATTGCGAACTACCGACTACTGACTTGGACCGATGTGTAACGATTCCAACTGACTGTAACGACTGACTTTCCGTCACGATGATGCCGCAGAGGAAAACTATGATGCGGTCTAAGGATGCGGGATCATCGGATTCGTCGAGGAAAGCCTTGGTTCGGAAACTGAGGGAATGGACGTTGCTGTTAATTGGCTAATTTTGTGTTGGTGGTTGGAAAAGGATGCTATCTGCCCTTGAGGGAAAGTTGCCAGCGAAAAGCATCGTATCTGAGAAAAACAGTTTTTTCCGTAGTAGGTGATAGATTTAGGGACTTTTAAGAGAAAGGCTATTTGTCCCTTTGAAGAACCTTAGCTATCCTAAACAAATCCTAAGATTTATAGCGAGTCCTTAGGCTAGCTGAAAGTATTCTCTGAGGATGTATCGACGTTTGGTAATCATTTTATCCGAAGAATTTTTTGTATAGAGAACTAAAGGACAGAAACCGTTGGAAAGTTTATTGTCGAGTGTCGTTACAGGATCAGACAAGCGGCCTAATCGCGATACTTAACGAACCGTGTAATTCGCTGTTTAAAACACGGCACGTACAAAATATTCGTCGTTGTTTGCTTTAAGCGGAATAGATTGGCGCTATAAATTCAAAAATAATGTCTGAAATTAGAATGGGCACGAGCTAGGCGCGAGCATCTATCTGGAAAAAATTGCACAAGCAAACCTAGAGACCTATGTAGCAACGTCTCTGGTCGCCTTTTTTTTATAGTTGTGTAATGAAAGGTTCCAGATGCCCGTGGCCCAGCGATTACCGCGGGCATTATCGTTCAAAGCTCGAGTATTAATGCCACACACACGCGTGCGCGTCGCGTATGTAACAGATACGCGAAACGCGGTCACGATTCTTCGCAGTTTTTGTCATCGAAAGACACTGAATTTTGTTTAATTTGCAGTCTCGACGAGGATGGCGAGCACGAATAATTGCCATTTGTGAGTGTCGGCGCCGAGAGAGAGGATCGCGGAAGGCCACGTTCGTGTTGGTACGAGAGAAGAGCAGCGATGACGGTGAAGCTTCGAACGAGATCCGCCCAGCCGGCTTCGAGTGTTCAGCTTCGTCCCTCGGGATCGACCAGCCTGTAAAAAAGTTGGATGATCGTTGTTCGACGAAGAGGATCAAAAAGAAAGGGAGGGTCGTAGTACTGCCTTTTCGTAGCGGAGTAGAAAACGCGAAGAGATATTTTGGTAAATAGTATCTAAGGTAATTGGTGGAACGGTATCACGGCGCGAGACTCGACTAGTCGCTATCGGCGATAAAACCACGTTAAATGGTCGCATTTGGCGCACAATTTCCGCTTTTCTCGCGCGTGCCGTGTACCGTGTTCGTTGTTTGCTCGAGAAAATCGTCGGCGATTTCCGAGTAAGAAGCTGGAGAATCGCGAACGTTCTCCGGTCGAATTTAACCACGATTAAGCGACTCGTGGTGAAAGTGAAGTGTCTCGGTCTTGGTGACATGGCCTTCATGATGAAGAAGAAGAAGTACAAATTCTCGGTGGAGGTGAACCTGGAGGAGCTGACCGCGGTGCCATTCGTGAACGCAGTGCTGTTCGCTAAGCTCAGACTTCTCGACGGTGGATCTTTCGTCGATCATTCGACTAGGTAAGCGATCTCCAAAATTTTCTCTCGTTCTCTCGTTTCTACGTTCGCGGTCGTTTCTCTCGAGTGCGAAAAATCCTTTTGGTATTCGCGCGAGATGCTACTGTCGCGTTAGGAGGAGATAATCACGATCGATTCGTTTCGATCCGCCAACGCGCGTACACGCTCCAGCGACCGAGTGTCATAGTTGGAAGTACGAACGGCGATCGTGTCTAGTCCAACGGACGGTGAATTTTTCAATTCGCGATACAATAACGATCGCGTGTCTATGCAACCGTACAGCTCGTTAAAATTACTTTTTCAACCAAGTCCGGAGAGTAATTACTCCGTAGGAGGCGGTTGTTTCGTGCGAGAACGAAAGTTGTTCCAAAGCGTTCCGTATGATCTTCGCTTAATCTTTTTTTGAAAGCTCGTTTACGTGCTCAACGACCACAGGCATAATTCGGTTCTCGATTAAAAAAAACCACTTTTGCCGCGCGTTCTTTTTTCTCGTTCTTCCATACGGTAACTTCGTTATATCAGGGAGCGTAGACGGTTGAAATTTAACGAGCGAACAAACAATTATCGCGAAATAACCGGTGTGCCGGTTGAACGAACGTTCGCTACTGTGCACCGCTGAACAACGCGTTTTACGACGCGTCGAATGACACGCTTACGTTTGCCACGAAGAAGCTCGCGTACGTCTATCAAATTATTTAGTTTCCGTACTTGAAAGGACAGCCACGAAAGCGTGACGGAAACTCGTTTAAACCGTATCGGTCGTGAATGAAACACGTCCCGTGGACGCGGATTAGTAGCTCTCTTGAGCGAAGCGTGGATCATCCGAAACTCGGTAACAAGGTTCCACGCGTGTTCCGATTCTTTTTTATTCTTAATTACCAGTAACGTCGACGCTTTATCGAGTAAACGTGGAATACGAAGAGGCTGACCTAACGTCGCAAAGTCTCCATATACCTTGGCATTTCGCCATTTTACCAACTTGGATATGATTAACGAGCTCTAACGTAGAACGTACAATACGTACTTTGCTTCGTTAATAATAGAGGAGGGGCTACGTACGTACGTGGTAAGAGGTTTTAGCGAGTATTGAACGAGCGATTTTCTGGATCCGCTTCGATTCGCTACTTCCTAGCAAGGCGAAAAATAGTACGGTGTTTACGATGTAGTCGCTTTTAAATAGCTGACAGTTGCGTGTGTCGACCATACATTTCGCCCACGCCCGCCAACTCTAAATTCGTCCTGGAATTTCTCTAGCGTTCTCGGAACTCGCCCGGGATTTCCGAATCGTTTAATCAAATTTCTCCGACGATTGTCACCGCGATAGACCTTGAACGAGCGAAAAATTTGATGGTGCTCTCCCAAGGAGAGACCTTTTGCGGTTTATCCACGGCTGGCTTTTCTTTTCTCCCCGTTCGATGAAACGTGCCTTGACTGCCCCAAGTACCTACGCGCTTTGCGTTCTACTTTTGCTTCGCAGAAACCAGAATTTCAAGGAAATCTTACCATTTCGTTTTCACGATCTCTCGAAATCTTTCGTGTTATTCCGAGCCATCCGTTACTTCCATCGAGACGTACATCGAACGTAATAAATTTCGTAGCAGCGTAGGATGGATCGCGATCGATCGACTTCGAAGAAGCTCGTAGAGGCGTCGATAAATTTTCGTGGAAGAACCGTACCCGTAGCTAGCTACGCGTTGGCATCTGATCAGGTGTTACAAAGCAACAGTTGGCTGATAGCGGTAGCGCTACACCCGGCGATTGTTTTCATCGCGCCTGTCTAACAATAGATCGTTTTCTAACGTGGAACGTTAGTTCGGCTAATTCGATTATTAATCAACGCGAAGAGGAGAAAGAGAAGAATCGCGCGGTATTTTTTTATTTAGCAAAGAAACCAAACTCGGGGCGAAAACTGAACAGAATCGCCAGTGCGATGTAACGTACTTACGCGCAACTGGCAACCCGAAGGAACGTTCAAACGCGACGTTAACGTTTCCTCCGGGCCGTGTCGCGACGGTATATCGATATCTTCGCTTCGCGGACACGATTCGATCGTGTTCTACCTTCCGTCCATTGTCGGTCGATGTCCAGCTGCGATATTTCACCGAGCCCGGAGTGCACGGTATTTACATCGAGCGCGCGTTATGCACGACATCGTGTATTCTCTTGGGAATAGAACGTTCCCGCACGTGTGCAAGATGCACGCGACATAAATTCCAGCGACCGTACCGGTTCGTAAACCATATTTCGTCGGTAGCCGCGGTCTGCCGGACGCGGACGCGTGTCTCGTTTAAACCAACGCGGACGTTTCACGGCAAAGGATCGATTTTTCCCTTCTTTTTTCTCTTCTCTTTATGCGTATCTGGTTTATTTAGCTTGCGTAAAACATCCCGTCGTCGTACGATCTACGACGTAATACGTAGACGCGGTAGTAAATTTGTTAGCGGATCATTTCGAAACAAACAAGTTGAAACGAAGGGAGTTCCTTATTACCCTCGACGACGTGTTTACCGCGACTTTTGGAGCTTGGTTCCAGAGACGCGTTGCAATTTGCTTAAAACTTTAAACGAGAAAAGTAAATCAGAGACGAACGTGTTTTGCTGTGCGAACCGTTCGCTCCTAAACGCCGAGAGACGCATAGAAGGATTAGATTTTCCATAGCAGAGAGGCAACGTTCGAGGGAATCAAGACTGTACGAAGAAGAAATTAGCACAGTCTGCGAAGAAGAATACGTTAAGAACTCCTGTTCCGGATTATCTATAATCCCCCGACGCGGGGTTAAATCAACGCGAATTGTCATTTCGCGGCTATGAAATCAGCGATGAAAATGAGTCACGTACGGAGTATATTGTTCACCGTTGCAACTTTTCAGATCGTCTGTCTTCCCTTTCGTCCCTCGCTCGTGACGCCTTTGAAAATACCGGAAGCTGGCTGGATCGGTGCCAGAACGGTCTCTACATCTCTGGCGAACGACCCGATCGTTTTATTATTTCGCGATCGGTGTTCGTTCGCGTAGCTTTCCCATTTTTTCGCCATATAAACCTACCGCAGCTTGGGCAATTTTTCGCGAAACGAGCCAACTTTGGCATTTTCCGTGGCGACGCGACTCGACTCCAGTTGATGTTGCAACGATCGACGATTAATTAAACCAGCACGTTTTTAGTCTTTTTTCGGATTGACGAGTTTAATCGCGGCAATCGGCGATACCCGGCCTCGTAATTAACCGCTTGCTCGCCGCTAGTCCCAGAAGCGTGCAACCTCGAGGTGATCTCGATCGATTCGCTCGACTTTCCACTGAGTTTTCCCGAAAGAACCGGAGAAGGGAAGGAAAGGAGGGGATCTCGGAACGTTCTCGCGAGAACGCGTCGCGCTGCCGCTCTTCCTGCGATAGAATTTTCTAGGAAAACAGAAGCAACGGTATCGCGGAAAAGCGGAAATTCCGGCGATCCTTCGTTGATCGATCGCGTTAAGTGACTAATCATCACGCCTTAACGGAATTGTTGAATATCAACGAGACACATCGCGTGTCTTCTCTCCTAACCTTTTTGGTTTCTTCGATGGAAATTCCTCGTGAAAATCCTGTTCCCTCGATATCTCGATATCTAGAAGATCTGCAGCTTATTCGCAATGGACGCTATTCCGCACGGCTGATAACGAGATCGTGATCTAATTGTACACAAGTTTCTTGTCGATTCTTTGATCTCTCTACGGAAAATGATGCAAAGTAGGCTAGGGAATCCGTGTTTTTCAGTACTCTCTAGCGTTCGTGAAAAGACAGCGTATCCACGAAGAAGTCATTACAGGAGAAACACTATTCCTTTGGATCTATGTCAGTGAGAACGATTTAAGTTTCTAAGAGATTTCTCTCCGCGTTCCTGCCGTGTGTAACCCTCTCGATTTCAGCCGGTGACGAATCCTTGGCTACCGTCCATGTTATTACATCTCGCGAACTAACGAAAATTAGCGGTAGAAACACTTTCGATTCTCGATTTTACACTATCTCGCATAAATCTCTTGAATCTCTTGAATATTCGAATCGTTCGTTTCCAACAACGCTGTCGCTTGAAAAACAAAATGTCGTGCTTACGGTTCCTAGACACATTTTCAAACGTTATAAATTACCGGTCAAGATACTCGCAATTTTCAAAAATTTCAACTTGGACCAGGGTTCCGACAATTTTGTTTTCCAGTTGGCCAAGACGATATCGTTAAAGGAAGCTCGAACTGGCCGAAGCGAGCGTAAGAGATAGGGTAATCGCCGAATCGAGGGGAACAGCGTTACAACGAACGACTGGCAAGGCCGATGCGATTCATCGTCGGAGGGAGCGATGCGCGCAATCAGATCGAGATAAGCGATTTCGATTTAACGTCAGAGACGGTCGGCTGGTTTCTCGGCAACCGGGTCTACCTTGAACCATGACCTTCCTCGGAATCGGCCGCTGAGCACCGAATAAAGGTCTGGAAATAGAGCGTCCACGACGATCGGACAACGAGATTAGGGGTGAAAACACGATGGAAAACACGAATTTCCCGGTTTCGAATGCGTCCATACGAGGAAGACCTATTCACTTTAAAGTTTAGCAAAATATCCGCTTTAAGCGATCGAAAGCGCCTCGAAACGTCTGGCATACGATATCGTAGAGTTTTCCTCGCAAATTTTTCGACGGTACCGATCGATGGTCGGTCGATGAAGCGACTGGATAAATAACGAGACTGGAAAGCCGCGCGAAAGAAAAGCGATAGTGGGAAACGTCGAAAGAGAAACGCGATTCTCTCGCCACCGATAGCGTTAGAAAGTACGGCGATCCGTTCTCGTCCTGATTCGCGAGGCGCGAAAATTGAAAGAGAAAAGTTTGGTCGGTCGATGGGTGAGGAGGAAAGGAATCGGGGAACGTGCGAACCAGTAGTTGATCGTGTCGAGGAGAGGCAGAGCAAGGGAGGTGGAAAGAGACGGAGATGAAACGAGCGGAGGTAGTTGACTAGAGAGAAGGAGAAGATACACGAGGGCACGACGATAATGGACAATGTCCTGTCGTCCGGTGTGTCCCGGGCATGGAAACGAGTGACCATCGTTGGAGGACCTGACACCGCCTCAATGTGTCGTGATGAGGAAACACCCGATTACAACGCTCCGACCGAGGCACGGAATATTTCTGCGTGTATCCACGGGAACGATTATGTCGATACTCGTCGCGCCATTGGCTCGTATAACCATGCACATATTTGCCGAGAAGGGGGTAGAGCAGCACGAGCCATAGGGTCGCAGATATCGAGGGATTCAACGTGTCACGAGAAGCTTACCCTGATTTTTATCGACTCGAGGGGTCACGTTATAGAAGTGTCTTCGAAAGTGTTCCGCCGCTTTAATCGCTCTCACGTACTAACTGTTCGCAAACGCCGATCACCGTTTATATTTAGGATCGTCGTATCCGATCGACGACTCGCGAGGGTTGAAATTCGACAAGAGTTCGCAAGCGGTTGTTTCCTGTTAAGAGTCTTCCGGTTACGATAGATATTTTCGTCGACGATGAAAATCCAAACGGAAGATATCGTGCAACGAAACGAATCTTTCCAAGTTTGTTTCGGTTCTTGGTCGTCGAATCGAATACGAATAACCTGCGTTTGATGTATCTCGGTCCGACCACGAACTTGCACGAATAGCTGTTAAAGCTGCGCGCGGCGTAACACCAGTTAAACCAGTTTGAAAGTCAGGCAAAAATTACAGCGACTCTTGGTCGAAACTCCGGTCAGGATGGGCCAGCTCTTGGAACGCTCGCATTCTTGCTCGCGACATAAATTTCGAATACGAGGCGAGTGCAACCGACAACGCGGCATTAAGCGGAAAAACCAGCCGGCGGCCAGCTATTATTTCGTATTTCCTGGATCGTCTCTTCTCTTTCCACTCTTTCACGATACGTTTTATCGCGCGGTCGTTAGTCGAAATACGTACAACCAAAAACTGTTTCGAATTACGTAACCGGAAAGGTAAAGTGCCTGGCGCATATTCATACGTCGAAGCGTAAAATCGATTATTATGCGGCTACTACGCGTCCAGTATAAAATGCAGAAGAATCAACGTGTCGCGTTGCTCGGGTGACCGGCTGTTTAAAAAAAAGAAAAAAAGAAAAAAGAAAAATAGCGACTGTATGACAAGCAGGTCGGTGAAATTTTGTGCATCTGCACGCTTAGCGTGCTCGCTGGAATGGCACGCGAATCTATTTCAGTGCCACGAATGGAAGTGGAATCTGCATCGTTGAAATTCGTAACGGTGAAATCGAGATTAATCTATAATATTATGCGAAAAAGGTGCTGCCGACTTTTTCACCTTTAAACGCCGGCATAATTTTCGCCTTAATTTACATCGCAACAACACTTTCTTCCGATATTTGCTGACTCGTAGCTCCGTTGTGAAACAGGCGCGTGATCGTCGTATCCGCGTTTCGATCGTCTCAACTCGTTATTATTATCGACAAATTCCATCTCTTTGTCGAGCACGTAGTTACTTTCTGAAATATTACTGGAATTGTCACGGTTGTTCCGTTCATCCTGGAATTATCTAATATGTCGTGACACGATCGTGGCCGAGGAACTAATCGTAACGATCGTAACACTCGACGGTGGTAACTATCGGTGACACTGTCCTCAGGAAATCACGTGCCTCTTGTACGGATTGAGCGTCACAACCAGAAGAGGAGCCGTTTCGCGTGGGTGGTCCGTTCGATCGTTTGAAATTCCGCGATGCTCGCGTCTGCGCCAACGACCGTCCACCAGCCGCTTTCCTATCTTTGCCCCTTCTCTTTTCTCCTCTGTCTTCCTCTTCATTCATCTTTTCCACGGAGGCTCCTCTCGTTTCGGCAAGAGGGAAAAAAAAGATGTGGGTGGGACACGTTAGCCTACATTTCGCGTTGCTTCACCGAACTAGAAGAATGACGCGAGATCCGAAACGGTCGGCAACTTTGTATTCGGTGGCCGAGTTGGCAGGAGATTTCATCGAGGTGGACCTCGATCGATCCGTTCGCCCTGAAGAACGACTCCGAGCCAGAGAGAAGAACCGTTGTCCCAAACCGGCTCCACTCTTTTTTGCATCGTTTTCCTGGTCTCGCGTAACGCGTTACGCACGCATCCAGCTCGGCCACGCGATGCAGACGACTAGTATCACGTCCGTGAATTTTTCCATCGCGACGAGAGTCCGCGAAATGGTCAGAAAAATGGACGTGGATAATCGTAGGTAACGAGGAAATTCCAGTTATTTCGAAAAATGGAAAATGCTAGCTGGACGCTCGGTCGTTTCGCTCGTACGAAAATATTCAACGTCCTCGAAATACATAGGTTTTTTCTCGAATTTTGATCTTCTTTGTTGCTCTTCGTTTTCCTTTTTCTTTGTTTGTTCGATCGTTCGCAGAGAGACGCGATCGCGAGGAAGCGCGTCAACGGGAGTCGTAAATTCCCGTTACGATTAGACAATCGACGCCACGAACTGATCGATCCCCTATTTCGATTAGGATAATAGAGGTGGTTTTAATGAGTGGAATGCTTGATTAACAGTTCAAAGATATTACATATTTCCAACAACCTTGTAGAAAAGATAGTTACGCTGATGCGTAAGGCATAAGTTAAATAGGTGACTGACTGAAGGGTGGAAACCCGGAAAAGAGACGTTGATTGTTCTAAAGATGACGAATCAGTGAAGTTCGGTGACGATGCTGTTGCAAAGAAAACTCTTGCTCGATGGTGATCGACCACTCGTCGCTTGCGAGTGGAACCCCGGGAAACGTGGAAACCTACCTTTCCCCAATTTTTACTTGGTGGAGCAAGAACCATAAGGAACTTTTAGACTCGAAGATGTTTCATGCCAATTAACGGTCTTAACGGTAAATAGAAAAGCTTCGTTTTGTGAAAGTTCCTTAGGATTATCGCAGTCCGCTTAATTCTATGTGCACAGCTAGTGGTCGCCTCGACCGTAGAGGCTCACCGGACGTAACGTTCTTCTTCTTTCTTTTTTTATAGGAGAGAATCTTTTGTCTCAGAAAATTTAACACTCGTTAAACATCTCATCGTTTAAAATGCACTTCTTCTGCGAATATTTCTTAGAGAATTATTCTGTGACATTTATCGTTTGCCACTATAACGATTAACGTACACGTTGGGCACGCGTCGGCTTTTTCGATTCTTCGCTTTCGTCGGGAACGAAGTGCTTCGAGGCAGAACTTGTTACCCCACATTTTCCCCTCTTCGACTTTCTTTCTCTTCGCGTTTCCTCTTCACCGCGTCTTTCTTCCATTTTCCCTCGCGGGCCTGATGATTCCCTTTCTCGTTCTTCTTTCTGGAGCTTTTTGCCGGGTCGTTCCGCGTAATTCGCGACCCTGGAAATTCGTCGTCTTATATCGGGGGAAGTTGGCAGCGTCGTTCCTTCCATTCTCGGAACTTGTCACATCCAGCTCGAAATAACGCCCGCACCTAGAAAGCATGTTTCATTCGCTTTTAAAAGTCGTAGGCCGTAAGACGGAAGTAGATCCGACGCGTTACCTTTCAGTTTACCGTTCCGTTATTCCGTTGCTCTGAGCTGCATTGATTTAACCGGTGATCTAACGAGTCGTGATTTATTAAATCCGATGTTTCTTTCAAAATGAAGAATCAATGCTTCGAAATGTATAAGCTGGAGAAGCGTAGGACAGTCGATAAAGTTATTGATAATTTTAAATAAAGGTCACAAAGAGTGTATCATCGGCCCACCTTTTTACGATTTTCCATGCTCGAGCCAAGAAAATATACGCAAGGGCCATCTCAGAATTCCGTATCTTGTCTTGTTCGATTGATCGAACGTATTTGGTTTGGCGAGCAGACCAAACGACACTGGCATACTCTAAATAGGCTAATGAATCTCACGATAACTTCTAAAGAGTGGGGAACACTAAGGAATTGCTGAAATCCTTACAAAATCGGATTATAAAATTTGCAAACCACATTCGTGGCTCGATCAGCGATCAATTAATTTCTGTAAGTATCGAAATTTATTTTTCAAATTGTTCCGATGTCATCTTTTTTGTGCAAGTAAAGAATCTGAAAGGGAAGAATATAAAAAACTGATGGCGCCCAAATTTTAAGATTTTTCTAGAAAGAAGTAATTAAAAGGCAGAAGAAAAATGCACAGTACACGGCTGACCACTCATCTTCCTAAGAATCTTGGCGAAAACTTATAGACTTCGACGATCGAGTAAAAAGGATTGTACATTCTCGCAGCCACAACCAACCGATCAACGCGATTCGATGTTCTTCCTTTTCCTACAAGGAATCAAAATCGATGCTAACGAAAGGTATTTTGCTCTGTTTATTAATCGCGAGTAAAACATACGATTATGAACGTATCTTTTTGATAAAATAATCAGCTTATTTTTATTAAAATACGGCTGATTAAACGAGCCTCAATTACTTTCCTCTATCTCCTATGTATCAACTCGCGATCGCTACCTTCCTTCAATTTCTTTACGAAACACAATTAATACATGGGACGAGAAATCAGGTTGCTCGTTAGCCAAAGCGTTTTTACCTTTGATAATTTTTGTCGTTGGAGAGAGCGGCTCGCCTGTTGTGTAATTTTCCTTGCTAATGCCTCGGTAGCTCGAAAAATCGGAGTGCAAACGAGCGTGTGAATCGAGATACGTGGCTTCTCGGTGGTTGAAGCACGGCTTCCTGAAAACGTTCCTCCTGTTTTGAATATTCATTAGATACATATATCGGTACGCGTCTCAAGCCGAGCAGCAAATGTACCGTCTAATTTCTTAATTGAATTTAATTCGCTGCGTTAGGCGATACGATTATAACGACCAATTGTATTTCCATTTATCCGCGCCCGCTTCTACGATATAAAGAGAAAAATAAATTCTGTTTCGTTGATTTCAACGTGATAATCGAGTAACTTGGAGCTCGTATTTCCGAGTCAGAGATTTCCATTTTAAATAGATAGCACGACGATTTATTTGAAATAACCGCAACGTTATAGGTCGGCTCGTGTTTATTCAAGTCTGAATGAACTCGTTTCGCGAATACTTCGCTTCCTTTATCTCAGAGCCCACCCTTCGTTTGCTCTCGTGCGTGCTTCAAGCTCGAGCTTCGCCGGCGCTCACGACCAAAGCTCACGATCCGACACCGTCGAACGAAGCCTTTCTCTCCCCTTACAAATTTTACAAATCCTCTCCTCTGCCCCCCCCCCCCAGTTATATACCGGCTTTCCCGTTCAGATTCTCGTTATTTTCTAGTCCTGTTCACGGTATTTTCATTAACGGTACTTTCACCCTTTTGCAGAGTTTCCCTGTTTCTCAACCTTTTTCTGTTGGAATTTCCCCGGTGTTTCCACCTTTCCGCCCATCCCGCGTGTCCCCATTTCCTCTCGCATTTCCAAAATTGCTTCAGCTAACGAACCACGCCAAAGCCCACGCGTAGATTTCGACTAGGCAGAGGAAGGTAGCCACGCCAGGAACGAGAAGCCAGGGTCGCTCGACAAAGTGCAATGCCAAATAATTGCAGGGTCGGAGGGATTTTCAATGTCGATCGTTCGACCTTGACCGAAGAACCTCCGTTCGTCTCTGTTCCCGAATACTCGCGGCTGTGCTGAGCGTTCGCGCGGCCGCGCAGCTCATCCTTGACAGACTGAAATTCCCGTGGAAATGAATTTTCGCCTCCTGTCGCTTCCTGCCCATCCTATCGTTCTCTCGTACGAAGCGAACCAAGGAGCTTATTCTCCAAGAGACTACTACGACGGAATAAACCGCGCTAGAACGGTAAAGAGGATATTCGCCAGAGAACAGGAACGAGGGAGAACAGTAACGCAACGGAGTTTCGGCCGTCAATTGTTCTCCACGCGATACACGAGACAGAATTGCTTTCAGCGACGCTGAAACTTTCCCGTGGCCCTCCGCAAAAAGGGTTGTTTGTTTCGCGAGTGCCCCTTCATCGCAGGGGCGTAGCCAGTCGCGCCAGAGCCCGGTTCCAACCTATTATTTGCACCGCGCGCATTTCCAGCATCGATTGCTCGACCTTGACCGATACTTCCACCCCCGGTCGTCCTTTGATACTCGGACGACTCGCAGCGATACAAATTCGCTCCAATTCGAAGCGGGTTACGTCTTTTGTGACTTTCGTGTTCGCGACTCGCGAGGATAAAAAGTCTAGAAAAGCAGGGAAATTCGTACGTTTTAAAGAAATTTCTTTAACGATTCGACGTTAATAAGTCGTTAATAAGTCGATAAGTCGTTAGAAACTCGGCAAGATTTTCCACCGAACGGAATAGTTGCGTCGTTTATTCTAATTGACATTCTCTCGGACGTGGTCCGATTCAATTTCAGCCAACAGATTCGAACAAAAGGTTACCGATAATAATAACGATCGCGTGCTGGGCGTTGATCGACGGCATCGAGCCTCCATTTCAGTTTCAATTTCCCGGCCAGCGCGCAAACATCCAGCCTCGCTGCCGTTCCTCTTTTTTTTCTCCTTTTTTTCGTGAACGCCCGATTGATCCTAGGATGGCAGCAGGTCCAACCTGACGAGCCGCCGCGAGAAATCTCTTTGAAAGCTACGGCAAGCCGAGTGCTAGACATTGTTTAGTCAACAGTCGAGAAACTTATCGATCAGTGCGACGCACACGCACGCGACGCCCCTGTGCATACGGTTCGACTCGATTTCAAGCGTTGGTGGTGGCCGCGCGCACATACCCCCTTCCTTCCGTTTAACTCTTGTGCATCCCTTTCGTTCGACCGTGTGCGTACCAAGCGCAAACTCAGCCAGACGGTAGATAACGAGTTTCCTTCCACGAAAAGAGTTTCCAATAACGATGCCAGCTGGAAGTTAACGGGCCGCCTATTTTCCCGACTCCGCGAACGAAACTGGAGCGTTTCACGTCCTCCTATTTCCATCGATCACCTTCATACGGCCATATCGCAAGTTCTGCCTCTTTTTTTGCGTATCGATTCGGCTTGATCCCGAGGAGGAGCCAGCAACTTGCAAGTTGAATGCTCCACGAGATGCACGGCGTCTCGATTCGTACAATAAATCGAACGTAATTAACGCTTTCGATGCTCGAAAGCGATACGAATGATCGAAGAGACGTAACGAGATCGTAGAACCAGTACGAATCGTATTTATCCGGACTCGTCGAGAGACAAACGGTCCGTTTAGCAGATCCTTCTAAATACTCGCGATTATTTAGCTCTTATGAAAGTTTATAACGTAAACAAGTGGAGTAAGTTGGCAGGATTTTAGACGATAAAGATCCAGTTGTCCTTCGACGCTGTCTCCTTTTGTCACTTCCCGTATCTTCCAAAAACGTCTGCTTGATCTTTGACAACCGTAGCGAGTCCACGCGACTCGTTAGCGGCTGTCACCGCTTAACTACTTCCAATCTCACTACGTTAAATACGTTGAACTAACTAACGACTATAATTAAAAGCGATGTCTTTACGATATGAATTTTATCACTTACGCTCGACCGATAATCCGTTTAGGATAGATACTGTTATCTAGACACTAGGTGCAGCGGGTCGAACGGTAATTCATAATTTATCTGGCTTTTAAAATAACCAAGGTCGGCCGAAGCCATCGACAGCAAAATTGAAGGTAACGCGCAATGCAAGCTCTAGACAGAACTGTCTACGGTCGTTTCTCCTCCAATCTCACCGACGAGGAATCAACTAGGTTAATTCCTAATTGGTAACATTGGCAAATTCGCAAAGTCAACGCGACCAGCGAACCAGTTACCTCGATTTATGATATCGACCTTAATACATAATCCATTTCCACGGAAGTAGTAGACGGGGCGAGTTTCAAGCGCCTCTGGCAAAATTTGAAATTTAAAAATCACGGAAAATCGAGCTTCGGCCGCCGTAGTCTCTCCCCTCCGTAAATTCCCTCCAGAGCGATTTACTTTCGCTCGACATCGATGCTTTGCCGCGATCGTTCCCCTAACTTTGATTCGTCGTCTCGTTCGTTTTCGACTCTCCGGCGAGGCCAGTGAAATACGTCTGGTAGGCTGCACACCACGTGCGTTATCCTCTTTTTTTCCTCTGTCAACGGGACGGTTTACGTGGCTTCTTCCCACGGCTTGCCAGCCCTCTGATTCCTCGTTTTATCAGGCCACGTACATTCGACTCTTATGTCGTCATTTCCGCGCGTTCCAAGCAAGTGCGAAAAGATTAACGCTAAACCCACCAGCGGCCGTCAAATTGACCGCTCTCCAACTTCTACACAAATTTAACCGTATTTAAACTTTATCGTATCGCCTCGTAATTTCTGACTTTTCCTAAAACACGCGCACAATATATTTTTCGGTATTTACCTTTAGTTTGCTCTTTTATTTTCTGAGAAAAATTTGTACTCCGTCTTGTTTACCGTGAGCGGTCATTTAGACCGCCCGACAAAATATTTTAGTTATTCTTAAAACAAATGCAATCAGTACAAAGAAAAGGCTATCTCAAAGTCAAACGACAACAAAATAACAAATAATTACAGCTGTTACACCTGTAATCTTGTCATAAAACTATCCATCCCTAGATTAAGACAGCCACCAGCTGTCAAGACGTATCGACTCAGGCTCATGATAATCCAAAGGAACCGCCATAAAATTTAACATTTTTACAGTCCATTGTTACAAACATTTTAAAAATCCAAAAGTTTCCTAGGGTTATTGCTGATTGCGATAAAACACGGGGAAACTCCACCCTCGAGTAACCGTTGGTGGAGAACGGCCAATACACATCAGTATTTTTGTATAAATATCGCCGTCACAGATCATATTCTTACTTGCTATTGTCCTTTCGACTGGAATACATCTCAGTTTGTTAATCAGTTAGTCGACATCTAAACTTGTTATCTCTAAAACTCAGACAGAAAGCATCTCGGAGCGTTTTGTATAAAGTTGTTATAAAAGGAAAAGTACGGTATATCAAATTTGACAATAATTTTGTATTCCGTACGTGGTATTATTCGTTGATAAATATTTACCCTAGAAATGTCAAGACTTTTCAAAAAGAATTATATAAAAAAAAAAAAAAATAACGGACATAGAAAAAGACTGTTCAGTGTGCGATGAACAAGAAACTTCAGCAACTGAAAACAGCATGGAAACACATGAGGAGGTATTTACAACCGAATCATAGTTGAATATTATAAATAAGCGTTTATGTAAGGCCAAAAAGGAAAGAAATTATCGTTGACGGCAAAGGGTGAGACTGATGTAGAAAAACAACGTATCGAAACTGGGTTCGATGGGACAGTTTGGAGAGAAATAGATGCAAATCCCAAACCTAGCAAGACATCAGTTCGTAATATTTTTAGGGATATGTTTAACGGCATATCATGAAAGGACAAGTAAAGACAGCATTTTATCTTATCAGATCACCGTATAAGGAATCATACAATAAAATATACGGAAGGAGAAGCACTTAGGGTATTGGGGACTAAGAGGAATCTAGATGCAACAAAACTATGTTAAGTAATGAACCCAGTGCAGAAATGTTGACTGATCTATAGTCGTAGAACCAGTAAAGTTCGGTGTCGCAGAGGAAAGCCCTTGCTGGGTGTTGGTCGCCCCACCACCGGTCGCTTACGGGTGAAAATCCCAGGAAACATAGAAAAGCCCACGTTTCACCACTTCTTACCTGATGGAGCAATAACCATAAGGAACATCTTCGTTCGAAGATGTTTTATACCGCTTAACAGCCTTAACGGTCAAATCGAAATGCTTAGTTTTACGACAGTTCCTTATGATTATTACGGCTCAACTAATTATATCGAAGTAGTGAGTGGCCGGCTCGACCGTGGGATGGATTCCGGGCTACGCAAAGAATCACCGGACGGAACAATTTATTTTATCGATTATTTTTCAAACAATGCAATGGTCGAGTTATATCGAGAAGCGAATCGCAAAGGAACGTGTCTAAATATCCGTAAAGCATAAAGCAGCGCAGTTCTAAATTGCATTAGGATCATTTATCTATTGAAATACAAATGGCAGTTACAAAAATAATTTGGTCGCTGGAAACAATTTTGACAAAATACATTCGTTTCGAGCGTGTTAACGTTCTCCCGTGTTCTCCCATTCTTCTACGTTTATTTTTTCCCTCATTTTAACAAAGTCTCGCCTTTCTCGTGATATCCTCACCCTCTCGGCTTTCTCGAGACCGAGGCATCGTTTGATATCGTCTTTAACGAGACACGCTCGCCAACCTTCCCTCGCCCTTTGCTTTAACGGTAACGAGAAAGAATACGAGCGCTGGTATAGTTTCAGCCGGTTAACTGGCGCAATTAAAATACATTAGCCTACCTAGGACTTAGCCCGAGTCGCTGGCTTTCGGACCAAGGGAGCCGCGCTTGTTCCGAGAAGCTCCATTTTTGTTTTGTTTCTCGGAAATAAACGAGGATACGGAAGATGGCCGCGTACTTCAGGGAATTGCGAGCTCCTCCTTTTGCAGTGGACCGCTTTACGGAATTGAAACGTTTCCTCGTCCCGTCTTTTCGTCGTGCTGTATACCACCACGCGCAATAAAAAAGATATTTTTACTCTTCTGATAGTAGATCTCTCGCTGTAACACAGGGAACTAGCAACGACCGAAATATAAATCTCGTTCCAAAGAAATTTGGACAGAAGGTATCTGCATAATGCGAGAAGAAGAACGAGCTTTTCTCGATATATATTTTATACAAAATCTTTGAAACGGCTCCAAAATTTTTCTGAATATTTCCAAGGAAATTAATTATCCTTATTTCTATAAAAAATTTATTTAGAAAAGGAATCATTCCTAAACTAAATCGCGCCATTTTCTTCTTCCTCTTCGGCATAGCGGCCGTTCAAGGAATGCGATACGCGATGATTAATGGAATTGATAACACGATTACGTTAATGTCAGAGTTGTGCGTTTTGCCTTGCATCGCGGTGAACATTCGGGGAACGTCAATAACGTCGTGTGACTGAAACCGCGACGCGGTTTCGATTACCTGTCGTCTCGCGTATATACCAGCCAACGTGTCTCATATTCGAGCCGAGAATTCACCGAGAAAACGCGTCTAACGGAAAACCAGTGTTTAAACGTAAACGATAAGCTATTTTCGGTACGTTTTGCCTTGCCGCTACACGTTCATTCTCCCTGTCTTGGTGTTTTGTTCTTTTGCCTTCCTGTGCGTTACTGTGCGTTTCTGTGCGGGTTCGGTCGATTTAACCGAACAGTACCGTGCACGTTTTCCCTTCGAAACGATATTCTTCGCAAAATAAAGCTAGTCTCCATGTATGGCGAGATGCTGCGATGTATGGGCGGCATTGTCGCGCGTTCAAAACCCTTCGAGTCTATGCGAACTTTAAAAACTGGCAAAGCACTCGCCAAAATGTCGTACGTATTAAAACGTGCGATAGGTTTGTTCACGTTTCTTTAAAAATGCAGCAAAAATGTAATTAACGAAGAACGTGTCAGCTCTGCAAAGGCAAGCGAATCGAGTAAAGCGAAAATTAACGATTAAGAAATTCCGGTATTTACCTACTCTATTTGCCTATTCTTCAAATTACTTAACTAACGATTATTACAGAAAGAATTTTGCAAATATTCCACTAGTAAATAATAATATTTGAATACCAACATAGCGCAATAAATATTCCAATAATTTCAAATTCGCAAGGGGCGAACAAACTTATCGCACAATCTGACGCTACATCTCAGCTGCGAAATTTATTAAAAAATAGTAATCGCTGTACCGACGATTCTTACGTCTTCGTGTTATATCCGCGACGAGAGGATCTTCTTTAGTTCTGCAACGGGTCAACGATATTCTTCGAAGCTGTTCATCAGCCAGAAATAACATTTTTGTAGCAGCCGTCACTGACTTATTCGCTGAATTCTACGGAAGGGAATTTCCTCTGTCCTAGATTCCGTTCTAAATGATTTTGCTCGATTTGTTCGCGTCAAGAACGACGCGATATAAACGAAGGAAGCAACGAGAAGTCGATCGGATCAGATATTAATTATTCCATAGTGACGGCGTATTGCCGCGACGTTGTTAATTTGTCCGCTTTGTAGTCGGTTTACCGGCTGCCCCGCTTTTCTCGATATCCACTGTCTTCTATTTTCCAACAAGTTTCTTCTCCGCCTCGCTGAAAGACGAAACTAACTCTACCTTGCACTTGTTGCACCTCGTAGTCCGCCTTATTCGGCCTCTCAAGGGGAAACCTTGACGCCTCGCGAGAAGTATCGTCTTCTTAATCATTGCCCGATAAAAATTCCGATCGATTTGCACCTGTTACTCGGACGAACATGGTCGTTCCTAGTATCGAATGTTTTTACAAACGTAGCTATATTACGTATTATCTGTGAGTACTATCTCATCTAGGTTTCGTTGAGAACTTCTTTCGCTCTGTCTAATCGCGGAAAGTTGTCGACTCACGCTATCGTACTAATATATCGATTCTCGGAAATAAAATGATAAATGAAACTCTCTATGAAACGTACAGAAATAGAACGGCCAACCGGCTGTGAAATATACCGCCAAATAAACGAACCACTAAGGCGAACAGCGAATTCTTCGCATCGTCGACATCGTCTGAACAAACATACACGGATGGTTTTCGCAGCTGCGAAATTACAAACAAGCCCAGTGTCTGAGACGAGACCAGACGATTCTCCTTCTCGATCGGTTCTTGCGTTATCTTACCTTGATCGTCGTCGTCGATCTATAATTAAATAACGAAATCCTTCTTCGAATCGCGTTTCGAACGTTCGATATCGGTGAAACGGGTTAAGGCTTACCGCGTTTCGAAGAAAGCGTTTAATTAATCCTGTTCACCGATGACCATACCGTGGCCGTTCGAGTTTCGTTTTATCGGCCTTGCGTAACGTATTACGTCCGCGCTGGTGTTACGGGCACGTAACGAAACGTATTCGAACAGGTTCTCTTCCCCTCGACACCTTTCGCTCGCTTTAAACTTTTTCGATTCAAGCCGCTGTTTCTCGATCGTCAAATATTCGCGAGAAAACTGTATATATTTCTTTCTACGGAACAAATCGGATACGTCATGTTCGCGAGAGACGAAGGAACGCGCGCATCGGATTCTGGCGATATTTCTCACCGGAACGACGGATAGATTCTTCCTATCTAAGTTGTACGTGCACGCGTTACGACACGTCTTTATCAATTTATCGGTGAGAAGGTTTGCTCGTGCTACTATTCATCGAATCTGCTGGCTGACTTTTGTTATCCGAATTATCATCGAGCGCGTTTAAACGAATACTATTATGTAACGCAATTACGAAGCGGTAGATCGTTTAAGTCTTTTACCGATGCGAAAACTTCCTTCTTCGATAGGTTTGTAATCGATGAAATTGTGTAATATCTATATACGCGACTGTCTAACTCGTTAAATAGCAATGGGAATAATAATAGTCTTGGTGTATGGCCGACATAAACAGAAATTAAATCTAAAACTAGACGATAGCGATAATAATGGTGAGCGAAAATGCGTTTCTCGCGTTTATCGAAAGATAAACCGGTTTACGGAGAGGAAAAATCGCAAGAGTCCTATTATCGAGCTGTCTCGAGGTGTCGTGGAATCTCGGCATCGTCGATCGAACGTTCCTTCGCTATTCGGTGGATCGTCGCCATTCGTTCGAGACCGCTCCATTTTCGGAGCATAGTTTGAACGCGGCGTCTGGTCGCGGGAAATCGAAATGCTGATTAATCGAGAAACACGGCGCGGCTGTGGTATCGGAGACAGACGGAAATAGAGATCGAAGCACGAACGGCGCGCCGTTTCGGGCATCCGTTTTTACTCGGTCGCGTTTATTTCTTCCCGTTTCGCGATCAACGATTCACTCGTCGCGTTTTTCTTCCTTCTTTCCTGTTCGTTTTGCAAAACTGCGCCACGACCCAATTCGGCATCCCGTTTCTCATCGCGATTTCTTCTCCGTTCATTTTCCACTCTCGGTCAAAAGAGCGACGAATGCCTCGACGTCGATTCACGCACAACCACCGCCGATTTGTTCCACGTTCGTTCGTATTCTTCTTCTCTTCCCCCTTCCTGCCTTTTTCTTTTCCTTTCGAGAACAAAGGCTGCCAGACGTTTAACCGAAAATGTACGCTTCGTTTCACCGTCAATTTTATTTAACGCCAAATTAACCGCCAAGTTTAACGCGATAGAGCAATAATCAGCTGGTGCACAGGCGGAGCTTTCAACGACGAACATATATTTAACCGCAAATATTTATCAACAGCGATAACAGACTGAAAATCATCGTTCCTTTGATTTCATAATTTAATTAGCTTCGTCGTCGTAATTTCATTGCTTCGACGTCGTTCTAAACCGGCTCTCGTAAGATGTTAAGGAGAGGCAATCGAATCTCGCGAGGAAATATTTTCATAGCCAGCGTCAACTGGCTTTGAATCGCGATTAAGGAGTCTCCTTTGCACGTGTCTTTGCTGCATAAACGATGACGACTACCGTTAATAGGTGGCGACATTGTGAGATCTTACGTAGGCCGTGCTCTTGTAACGGAGGCCGCCGATGCGCTGTTTGTTTGCGGACTTGACACAATCGTGTTGGAATTTTCTACGAACAACAGTGCTTTTATATATCGTCCGAGTCTGGACGTAACCCTGACGCGGCCGAAGAAACCATACTTTTCTTACGGAACGTTGTTCGTCGCATTTTCAGTCTCTTTGGTATTCCGATCTTGCTTAAATCGCAAACGCTCACGAGCAAACGACGATGTCCTTCGATTAATTTGTACAATCGATGTTCCATTAGGAGCCGTACTCTCGTCGAAAAACATCGGGCTCGAATGGCTAATTAATGGGTGGAAAGTAGGTCGGTCGTATGTTGATGAGCTTCACGGATGGTTTTAATCAACTCGTTCCGACGAAATCGTACAATTCGCCGTACGATGTAAGTGTCTCGGTTGTGTGTAACGAGATAATCAAGTTCGATCGTTAGAGGACATTTTACCTGGTACGAATGGGTTTCGCTCGATTGCTTTGGCTGACTCGTCTCGCTAATTATGCGTATCGTGGCCGGCACGGGTAGTCGACTGGAATCTGCGTCGAAATTGGGCCACGCTCTCTACGAACGCCACGGGGTTCTACTTTAAGCGTTGCCACCGCTCGCGTTTTACCGACACTTGAAAGCACTTAAGGCAATCTATACTGTCGTCGGGTGAATTCTTCTGGTGTCCTCGCTTCTCGCCGCAAACGTTTCCGACCGTCGTCGACGAGAAACCGCTTATTAAATCCGCTTGAAAGTCGTTAATGTCGGGCTAGGCGAAATTTTTCTTCCAGTCGAGTCGAGTCGAGTCGCGTCGAGTCGAGTCGAGTCGACGAGAAGCTCCGAACGACATTGCGCGGTCTGCACAGTGTTGAAAGGACCGCGTAACGTTTTCCATAACTCGTCAGGATTTGTGTAACGTCGCAAAGTATATACTAGCCTCGCGTCTTTCTTCGCTCAACACCGTATACATATAGTTGCTGCATCTTTGCCATGTAAAACACCTGTCGCACGTGCAATTCCAAGAATCGCAAGGGACCCGTTTCTGGCATCGACGAAGAATTTATAGAAAAATCAGCTTTCGCCGAGGATTCGCGGAAGCCGATTTGGAAAACACCTGCGGCGTAGAAGCGAGGTGAACGCTTCGTTAAAGAAGCTTGGAACTCGTTTTTCGTTGGTGGTTAAGCGAGGTTGTCCTGGATCGTGCAAAGTTACCGTGCGTGCGAGCGTAACGCTAATTATAGGCTCGTAATCGTATGGTAGCGGCGCAACGGAGAATAAACTTTGATACGTTTCTCGTTTTTTAAACACGATCGATTGCCTCTGCCGCGAATAAATCGGACGTACTGTACGTTCGTTTAAAAATTGAACGTTTGGTATCGTTTTATGGTGCGACATTGACCTTAAGTAACAAGGATGCACACGTTACGTGCCACGTATTAAATTGCACGTGCCCCGCCGTGACATTTATCGTATCGGTAATTACGTGAAATTGCAGAATTATTAAAACGCACGTAATTTTTCGTTACGCAACTCGTGCAAGAATTTTGCCTCGCAGTTCGATAATAATAGATTTTATCGAAAACACACTAACACGGCGCGTAAGGATATTTTCTGATGCTTCTTGCGGCTATCGGTTACTCTGGTAACGAGACGAAACCGAAGGAAAATTTTACAGACTATCTGCTTTAGAGACTACGCGCTTTATCGGGACGTAGGATCTCGTTATAAACGATCAATTTTCAATTCAAATTTTTAAACTAGAGCACATTGTACAGCCTGTGATATTAACACGTTGAATGCCATCGGGGTCACCGGTGACCACAATGAGATAAATTCATCAACGATGATTATACATCGTAACGTATCTCTCGTTGGTAATATTTCAACGTTACGTGTATCGCGTAATAAAAAATTCACCGTCAACCGCGTCACGGCCAAACCTTATAAAACTGGTAAAACTCGTTGTTGAAAAAGAAGTTTGTCTCGAGTGGGTTGAGACGAGTAACGTTGTCATCTGCGTTCGGAACAGAATGGAATCGAAGATTCGTTCCAAAGAATGCAACGATTCGCGCGCCAAGCGGTATTACGCGGTAAAGAGTCGATTACGTAACGATTAAATCATAGATTGCTCGAAGATCGTCTATTTTTCGTGCGGCAATTACGTACATACTCGTCCGAACCGGTAGATATCTTTCCTCTTCTATTTCTCGTTGCTCCCGATCGCTAATAGTCTTCGTGTTCGCAAGGTTGCGGAATCGAGCGATCGACTAGCAAACTTCCATTTGCCCGCGCCACGCGACGCGTGCCCCATTATTCTCGAAGAATTCCGAATATCGCTCGAGTTACTCGATTCTCACGTTTTATTTCTCTGTTTTCTTCCGAAACGAACTATTCGTGCGCGAACAATGCAACGGTATTTCGCGGTTTTACGCGCGGAAACAAAGGCTTTCTAGTTCGATAGAGGCGATTACCTCCCACGTGCTGCGGCTATTACTACCGTATTTTAAAATCTGCCTGATTGATATCTCACAGAAATTGCCAGGCTATGTATCTCTTCTTATATTTCCATCCGAGTCATCTAAAATCTACAAGCGATATTTCACGAGTTCTTCGACTCGGTTAGACTCTCCTTCGTGGCCCGCAGGCGCGTTCCATTTTTCCATACTTTTGTATTTTATCGAAGAAATAGAAAAGAGGAGAGAAAGAGAGAATGCGCTGTATATAGTGTTCCGTGTAATACACCTTGGGTATATCGGATACGAGATGTTTAACGGTAGAGCACACGTCTGAAAGTTCTTTGACGCGGTCGAGGTGCCAGCGTGATATATAGAATTTCTTTTTTAAACACGAACGATACTGCTATCTATCCTGCACCAGTATATACATCAATAACAATCATATCACGATAGAACAGAGGATCGTAATTTCCACGAGGTTCCATTAGGAGAAAGTTATCGATTCGGTTCGACGTTCATGTCACGGTCACGTGGGTGAACGTTATCGTAAATGAATTCGCGTGGCAACTTTTCCTCTCAGACTTCACTTTTTCGTATCGCGTTCCACGAGCCACCGATAATTCAACGATTCTCGCAAACCTTTCTGTCATTGGTATTGACGCTGCGCTGTCGTTTTCACGATCACGCGACATCGGTGTAAAACACCGTGTCTACGGAAAAGTTGGCAATTCGTATCGCGCGTATTCGCGAAACGCATCGGCAAGAAAGTAGCAAAGCTTGTAACTTTCGTTAAAAATACCTAAGCGTTAAAACCTTGCGCGAATAACGAGGTTCAGATTTTTGAGAAGACAAGCGCTGATATTTTTATAGCCAGCCTCCGGTCGATACGTTCGTCGAGAAATTGTACCAAGAACGAGCGTCCAAAGGCTCTGACTCGAGATACGTAGCCTTCTGACAACTTAAAATCCGCTGCTACTTTTCTCGAGGACGTGAATGTTTAAAAAAGGTAGGCCACGAATTGGCACGTTGTCGGAAATCGTTTTCGTGGAAAGAAAATCGTATCTCGGCTGCGAGTCTCGACGGTTGTTTGCTTTATTTATTAAGAAGTTGCGGTCGATTATAAAGCACGTGCGAAGGTACTTGCCGATAACCGCGTGAATTATTTGAACGGTCTGGCAAATGGTAGCGTCTGGGAATCAACGAAAACAGACAAACAGTTTCGCGACGGCAAATTATCGATCTGACTCGCGAACCAGATGCTTGTGAAAATTGAATATATTCAGTCTAGACGTTTAAAGGTTAACCTGTTTTTACGTCTGTCGTATTACCATCGTGTGAAATCGAGGCATGCCCGATGCGTATGTTCGTCGTACAGCTACGAACCTCTTCGATGTTGCACGAAATTTCCATTTTAATAGCGTTTGCGTGGATAAGCGCCGGCTACGGAGCGGGAGCAACCTCCATTTTTCGGCAAACAGGAAAATTTTCGTTCAACGAACGTACAACTCGATCGGAAACTACGCAAAGCCGGATTATTCGCTAAGCCGTATTTTTATCGTTCTTTTGTTTGCGAAACGCAGCCGACTGAACTGGTAAAGAATTGCGGACAATTGAGATAAGAGGAAGCAGAAAATACAGCGGTACGCGTGCAACGAGATGAGAGAGAAGGACGTGGAATATCGATTTAAGCCAGGAAAGAGAAAATAACGGTCTTCCTATTTTAACAACGAGTACGATAATTAGAGGTAGAAAAGAAGCAAGTCAAGGGGTTAGGTTGGTTAATTGCACACGCAGCCGTTTCACGACAACACGCGCGAAACGTTTTCGTGTCGCGTATTCGCGTGCTAGTTGCAGGTTTCCTTGAGACTCGCGCGAAAGAACGCATTGTGTCGTACTCGCGATAGAGGCTCGGCCAAACACTCGCGTTGAATCTAAAACAGATCGGGGAATTTTCGGTTGACGAAACCGGGCCAAAGGTGCGAACAGCCGATCTTTTTAGCCTTGATTAGAATGTCACCGACCGTTTTGGCATTCGTCCCAAAGCCACTCGTTCATTTCTATCGCTTTCGCGTTACGGGCCGCTCTCTGCGATAATTTATACGCGCGTCGTCAATTTTCGCCTGTGTTTCGCCGCGAAACGTCTCCCGCTCCGCTGCTATTTGCCGCGTCTCGTATACGAAAAGTATCGTATCCGGCGAGCTCCGTAGCGAGAAAGCAACGGTAGATACGCAAAGGAAACACGCTATAAAGGTATATCCCGATTAGCATCGATCGAGGAATTCGCAACAGCGGACTTTCCATCTGTCTCGACTCTGCTCTTCCCGAGTACCTTCACTTTGCATTGTTACGTATTCATAAGCGACGTTACGTAAGCGGTTCGAACGAATAGCTAGAATTTCGCCCGGAAGCATCGGCCGTGGCGAAACGATGCGCTTGGAATCGCGCGTGAGTTGCAATTGCTCCGAACCGGAAGGGATGTCTTCGACTTTCTGCTTCAGAAGTGGTTTAATTGACCGATTTCTAGGCAAACTTTTATTTTAAACGAGTCGAAGGGGAGGATAACGTAGTTTCTCGAATCAACGTAGCGGTAAATTCAAAGTCGGAGTTCCGAGGATAGTCTCGGGGATAAGCTGCGGCATCGAAGACGATGGAAAGCGTACGCGCTGGAAGCTAACGTATTTACCCAACCAACGGGCAATTGCGATCTCGTACCAAAAGACCGGTAGAAGCCATGGAATTAAAGAGTTGTTCGAGTACTTGCAATTACAACAGCGCGCGCTTTAATTCCAACGAATCGTTATCGTAATTCCAGCGAGACAGATTGCGTTCCAGGAATGTTTTTAAGCGCCTTAACGACGAAGAAGAACAGATCGAACGAGAACAAACGAGACAGACGTAGAATTTTCGGGCTGGCTGTTGCCAATTTATCTTTTCATCGTCTTTATCGATAAATTTAATCTGTTACGCGTGTCGCAAAGACAGAGAACACGCGAAGATTCGTCCATCGCAGTTGTCGCGAAGAGTAAGTGTCGTGAGAAAGAGTCGTCGATTCGTATTGATCGTGCGAACCTGGCCAACAACAATGTCTCACACATTCAATTGTTGCGTTACGTTAATAACGCGCAGACGTCGCCCGGCAGCGGGTGTACCTTAACCGATGGTAATTATCGTTCGTTTGCCAGCGAGCACATCGGTCGCCTATGTGTCGAACAATGCGGCATGTGACCGTTGTTACTGATAATTAGCGTGGCTGGTGGTTGTTCGCGATAACCGCCGATAACGCGATAAGAAAACACATTGTACTTACCACGCTGTTATCGTCTTTATTTCGAACCTCGTAAACTATCGCGCAATTAAATCTTATATAGCCAACCAAGCAGAACGATCTTGATCGAGTTTGGCGTGGTTGGAACGCGAATCGGAAAATTTACCGATAGAAAACGATCCGAACGTCGTAACGACTAATGCGCGCGTGGTACGGCGTCGAAGGAAGAACGCTATTAATTTATACCGTTTAACCTTTTCAAGCTCACCGTTTATGCATACGCGATATCGCGTAGACTTTACGCCGTTACTATCGTATTCCAGTATCGAGATGTAGGTATTCCGTCTCGAAATGTGCAAGTCTGGTGCATTTAATTGTCCGCAACTTGTCGATTCTACCCTGCGACGATAGAAGCACGCTGTTAACGGGAGATTCGTAACGTATAAGGTTAAATCACGCGTTACAAAATATGTATTTACGTGAAAGCGACTTTTATACGCAAGTAAACGTACCAGAAAGATAATTGTTTTTGACGAATTAATATACAACGATCGATCGATCGATTCTTCTACCACCTGCGCGAATTGCTTCCAAAAATGTCCGCATCTCTCGTCGTTTGCATTTTTTTATTTATCGTCTATCGACTTCTTACATTGACGTATTGGCAGATTGGTGCGTGGTTATTCAACCTGTTACCAACTGTTGCATTAATTTCAATGAATTTTCTGCGTTGAAAGTCGATACTGGAAAGCAAACGGTTCTTGAAACCTCGAGATCCTGCTTGTGACCGCGATCTCGGACGGAAGGTCTCGGTTAATTGTCAGCTTATAGTTAGCGCGTCTTATTATTAGTGCGTACACGTGTTCCAAGCAGCGGAAACGGTGCTCGAAAGTCGCGTACCTTTTCCTACGCGGACCCGCCTCCGATCTAACGTATAACGGTCTCCCACGACGACGTTTCCCTTCGACAATTTAGACGCCTGCGTTTCGATTGAAGTCAACTCGATAATCGGTCCGTCTTGACGAGCCGACTCGAATTCTTCCGGCTCGTGTCGATCTGATTCTCGATCCCCGGCAGTCACCGACTTTCCTTTGTTGCGGCCCTTCTCGCCGATATAGACGAAAGAAGCACGCGACGCGTTTCGCCTCTTCTCGCTTTCTGTCCGACTATCCACCGTTCGATACCACTTGCTCGCGTATTCACCGAGTCCTAGTCTCAGCTATTACGTTTCCATTGGCTTACAGTTACTTCAAAGTTAAAGTTTCTTCTCATCTTTATCTAGAATAGTAATCGAAGAAGCATAGAATCGTCTTCCAATGGCGTTAGAACGTAAACGAACGCGCGTCGATTGTTGACTCTTTGACAGATAAAGCGATCAAGGATTCAGAGCGAATCGTCTAGGAGAGACTTATCTTTCTGTCTCGCAGATGTTCCTCGTCTCTGCTAGAACGTATATAACAGGTAGATAAAAGTGCACAAAATATCCAAAGAATACTCGGTTTCATTCTTAATAGATAACACGAATCTCTGTTTATTTGCGTTTCTCTGCCGTGTCCACAAAGATATAAACTTGCAGGGAGATCCGCAGTCCGATAATATAATTCCATTAAGATAATTCCTACGTACGATGATGTTCGAGATGCGAAGTTGCCGCTTCTATGTCTAACAACTTGCTCTAGTTTCTCTTTAGTTGCGCTTTTAGACGGTTACATCTTCTCGCCGCCACGGTATTTCTATTCTTGTTCGTCCAGTTCCTTTTGCAGCGTGTGAAACCGATTGCAAACAGTGAATCATTATCAACGCGCGATCCCATTACCAACAGCAGCTTAAGCTCGTCCCAGGATATCAAACGAGATCGTGTTCTTCTGGCTGAGGGAACTGGTCAGCCCGGAATCGCGCGCCACTTACGCCTCGCCCGTGCCATTTGCTTTCTCAGTGTTTCCAACTCGATTCGAAATTGGACGACGCGCGCGTATCCTACTGGCCAGAAAATCCAGCAGCTTCGCGGTGTCGCACGTTTTCTTCCTTCCCTATCGAGCAGCGATTACAGACGATTACACACGATAGCAGACGCGTTGCTGGATTCGCGATCAACTTCTCGTCGTCTCGATCGATTCTGAATCTCATCGAGCGCCGAAGCGTCGAACACTAGTTTCGACACCTGCGATTCGGATCGAGAAAATCGCGGCCCTTTGTTTCCAGTTTTCAGACGTTGGCCACGGGGCGAAGGAACTTTGATCGTTTAGAAATTCGTCGTTCCTCGGCAGTTTCGTTTCTAATTCCAAAGATGACGAATCGTCGTGGCTGATAGTTACCCTCAACGATTCGTGGACGATGGATATTTTTGCATCTATCGACGCTGGGCAAACGAAAAATTTAAATTCGGTCGTTGGTTTTTATTGTTCGAACTTTGGTCTAGCGACCTTATCGTTTGCGTACAGTGACCTTGCGATGTTATCGATTTTGTTTTATTATTTCCCGTGTTTTGTAGTTGATACGAGCAATTTACAATTCAATCGTTCCTTTACGAGCAAGACGTTATAACGAAGCGAATGCGTGGATAAGCGTCTGGTTCCGGAGATTAATCAGATCCGCTTAGTTTACCACTGCTTTGGTGCTGATCGGAACGGATTAAACGCGAGGACGGTGAAAAACAAGAAGACACCGCGTCCTTTTGTCTCTAAGAGCGAACCTGCTTTAATTCGAAATTTCACGTACCGAAACGACGCTGCTTTCCGCTTGGCTCTTTGAAAACATCCGTGCCAGGCCTTGGCCGTGATCGTAATGGAGATTTATTAATTTCCTGAACGGTAATGAAGCGTCTTTTCGACTCGAACGTAACGAAATTGCGAATCTGCCAGAACCAAAATTCCGATAGCTGGCAGCCGTTCGTTTACAGTTACTTGCATTCTCCAGTTAGAGAAACGGTCCTCGTCATGGCACGTTCGTCGATCGACGTTTGGAATCGAGTCGTCGTTGCGGTACTTTTATATATTCTGCGGAACGTTTATCCGAAGAACCAATCCAGTCACAGTTCCGAGCGTAAATTGTAATTGAATTTAAAAATTGGCCGGAACGAGGTTCCGAATAAGTTCGTTTGCAAACGACCGCGCCGATTGCATTTCTACGACTAAAAACTAAAGTCGAGCGGGACGATGAAGCTACCTCGGAGAAAAAACTGCGAAGCAAACGGCCGGAAGTCCGGGTAAGCGGTAATTATCGTACATTAGCGAGTTATCGGCTGCGAGCGTCGCTCGAACTTCCCTGCAGTGGAATTAATCCTTGCGGGTCCTGGAAAATTTCACCAGCAGCCCTCGCCAAATGTTCTTTAGCCGAACTTTGCTCGGGATTCTTCACGGTAGTCTCCTATACGACCACGATAAGCTTGGCAGCGGGTTTGCGCGTGCCTTCGTTAGACACGGTGACAAACTGTCCGTGTCGTTAGTTAACGGGCCGTGGCGTTCAACGAGCAAACGCTGCTCGGAATTTACTGCTTCCAGGTTACGTAATCCGCGCGTGTTAACCATATCCGATGGGTCGCGGATCGAATACGAGGATCCTCGTAAGGATTGGACGCGGTTCCTCGTTAACCGGATCGATCCACCTGAAAGATCGTAAGAACGTCGCTAATGGAAACTCGGAATAGTTGAAAAAGAAACGTTTTTCGAATACGTTGACCTGCCGTTGCAAACAGACGGAGTCGTTATGCCCACGCCCATTTCTTTTTTCGTTTTACCGTTCTGGACTTTTAGAAAATATCGCGAAACGTTCATCAGGGTAACGTTGAAATTAGCACGATCGAACAATTTCAAATAAATGTCGCGGAAGGATTATTTTTAGCTCAGACCGTTTGACATTGGTCGCAGGAGATGGAGATTTATCGTTGGTTAGACGTTAGACGTTAATTTATTAGAACGGATCGAGGGGTCGATAAGACGGAATATTTGAGGAGAGGGCGCGGTTCTCGATTCAATGGGGAAATTGTGTCCGCCCGTGAAATATCGCGCGATTGTGTAGCGCGTGACGCGTAACGGCGAAGGTTCGCGTGCAAGGTGAATCAGAAATAGTCGCGAGATTTCGTTGTCCCTCCGTCGCAATATCAATCGATTCGTTGTTTCGCCGATTACGCCGGACGGTTAAACGCGAATGCATCGATCAAAGCGAAAATAACCGTGATCCGCCTTCGGTCTGAATAAACAGTCGATTGACTGGCATCCTTCGAAAAACCCCGCCTCCGCGGCGAATCTTAATCACGGCATATTCTTTTCGAGTCAGTCTCATTTATGAAGTCATCCGATCGTATTTTCCGTATACCATGTATGCGCATCCGTATGCACGTCGTACGTGGAAGATGGCGAAGCACGTTCAATGTATGGAGTATTGAGTTATTTAGAACGCTACTGCAGAAATGTTATCTATTTTTTAATTTTTATCCTCATCGAGTCTCTGATAACTCGCGAAAGACTATCTCGTTCTTCTTACGCGCATATTCTCACCACGTGCGAGTAAATTTCACATTGTGCGAACGAACGTTATCTCACGCATATACCGTTCGTCATTCGTATTTATCAAAGTTACTCGGACAGCTTTTATCGCGCAAAAAAAAACCCCAAGCGTTCACCATCCTACGCAAAGTCACAGAGTCGTTTAAAGACGGAATCGATAGCCGCGAATAAAATCGAATCGAACCGCGTTACGCTATTCGACCGTTTGCGACTACCTTGGCAACCGTATCGCCGATTACGAGACACGACCAAGCGATCACCTGTGCGTGAAAGTGCTACGAGAGCCGACCGTTCGGTTGCGAATAGCTAAGTACACGCGAGAACATGGATTTGCATTTTCATCCGAACTCGATTGCGAAACTGCGAATGACACACAATCCGGACAGCCTTGGAGCAGCCTTGCCCACGGCTAATGCAACGGTCGAGCTCGTTCGTGATCCGTGAATTATACCCGGTGACGTCGGTGAAAGTTGTAGCCGTGATCCTCGTATCGATCGTTCGGCGATCAGTTTCACGAAATCACGGTGCGTTGCACGCATGCGCGAGAAGAAATTTCGTTGCTGCGATTTTTCCAATCCACGTGCTCGGATTTCGCATCTCGACCGAGGGAAAATTGCCTTTCGTTCTTTCGTACGGTCCTTGGAACGCGTTTGAGTCGAGAGAACGTGGACAACGAAGCAGCGGGTAAATTGGAAACGGCCTCGTTTCATCGTGCATCGCCGTCGTAAAGCTAGATCGAAACGTATGGATGGCTTGCAGTCGAGGCTCGACCTATTAAACTTCTAATTGTAGCCGTGGCAACGGCGGTCTTTATCGCTTTGTGTTTAAGAAATTAATCGAAGGTTCCGTTGGTGTTAGTTCGATTCGGTCGTTAACTTTAAGGGGTCCACCGGTACGCTCCATGTTCCCGCTTACGAATCTGACCGCTTAAAGGTTACTACAAAGCGGTGACCATAATCAGCTTAATAGGTCTCTATGGACAGTGCTTAATCCCGACAAGGACGTCGTACGCATTGTCCGGTGTACGCGAATTGATTTCACGAAATACTTGGATCCACTGGAAAAGCGCAAAATCAGGGGAACACGGGCGATGGCTTTTTTCCGTTCGGGCTATTCGAAGATTTTACGATTACCGGGAAAACCTCTCTCGATCCATTTTTATTTCGCCGTGTACTTTAAATTTTCGCTCCTAACGTATAGGAATTCGGCGTGTAATCGAATCTCTCGGTCGAATTTAAATATTTTCATGTTTGTAAAGATTCTTGAATCGGATTCTGGAATTCCAATTTTATCGTTTATTTCGATTTTCCAAATCTCATCGAAAGATAGAAGTTTAAAAAGCGTGGAAGAGGAAGGTTTCCCTCGTTTGTTTTTCTTTCGAAGCACCGACGACTCCGCTGGTTGGACGAGCAACGTCACTTTTTTTCGGCGTCGCGGCGCGCCACGAGCGTCGACCGGTGACATATTTGGAGCAACGAATCGGTCCAATTGTCCGTGGAGCCACCGTCGTTGCGGTGCTGGCTATCTTTCGCCGCTGATTTTTTTCCATGCTCCAGCCACTTGCTTTCTTCTCGTCTTCTCTTCTTCCGCCACCGCCTCTTCCTTCCCCGTCCCCTGCTATCGATCTAACGCGTTCCGTATCGCCAGATTGAAACAATTATTCGAAAAATGAAATCCGCTTGCTGGTAGAAGATGGGACGCGGACAGAGCCGCTTTGTCGCGTATATCGTTCTCGCGCATCGAAGAGATGGCACGGTTTCTCTTATTGGATCGGATTAAACGCAAACTGCAGGACGACCGAGTACGTTCGAGCGAATAATAGATAGTTCTATAGTTACAGGTTCAATATCGTTGGGTGCAATTTGCACTTGGCGTAGGAGAGGAAACCACGGAGCGAATTCATGAAATATTCAAGACGGTACGTTATTCTTTATCCGTATCGTATGTAGAAGACAAAAGCAAAGTGGAAAGCGGAGAAGAGGGTAAAGGAGCGCGGAGATTCGTCGCGGAGCACGGCCACGAAGACCTGTTGACATCCCACGCTAATATCAACCGTGGTAGAATGGTCGTAGGTAGAGTAGGATCAACGATCAAATTACCGAGCGCACGGTGGTTGAATTTAATCGTCGCCTTCGATCTGCTCGGTCTACGAGTTAAATTCATTCCGTAGCTCTTATCTTCGTCCGTCGAATTGGAAATTGTGGCTATACGATTGAAACTTCGCCATAGACGCCAACTCTTAAACGATCGTCTTCGACGAACGATCACGGTCGCCAGCTACTTGAATTTTACCAAACGAACGTTAAATCGAGCGACCGGATCGCTCCGATAGCGAGTCGGACGAAATACGTAGCAAAAGGAGAAAAGAGATTCGCTTGGGAAATCGTTTCACGCCGTTTACGGTTTTTTTTCGCGTACAAAGTTTCGTCCCTGAATAGGAGAATCGATTACAAGGCTTCTTGCTCCCCAAGCTGCTGTGCAATATCATTTTACGAGCGCGACGTACGTTGGATGGACTATCGTCCGGCACGCGAGCAACCATGTTAAATCGTGTTTCCGGATTGCGTCGATACCCTGGATACACGTGTCTTTTATCAGGGAATCGATAACTTTTGTAGCCATGTGCCGTTTACTTTCTGTTTGCGAAACCGTTGCCAAGGAACGCGCCCTTAATTAAATAACCAAAGACCAACGACAAGGTGTCGAGCGAACGTTCCATTAGAAATTCGACATCCATTCGAGAAGCAGCAACGGCAAAAGTTAGAGCTTTCTCGTTAACCGAACTCCAACGAGAGGGAAAAGTTTACGACGCTATTCGGTCCACGTTCGTCGATTCTCGTCGATGGAACGTCGATCAACGGTGGCGAATTTCGTGTTCGCGTTGAAACTGAAAATTCGTCGGTTCTCAGGGTTGTAGCTATCTAAATTTTTGGACACGTCAGAGGATAGGTCGACCCGGTTTCCACGGTAATTGGCTCGTGTTTCCCGCCCGACAGTTTGTCTCCGGACCCGTGCGAATCCCGTAACTCGGCGGCCGTCCCGCTGCCAAAGCGTCGACCGTGGTTTCGTTAAACGCCTCTGGCATGCTTTCGCAAGCTGCCCACGATATCCTCGCGTTACGTTCGGACAATGAAATTCGTCGCCCGGATGATCGACTCGATGGCGAGAAAGAACGATCGTCGAACGTTATCCGATCCCTAACGAAGCAAAGTACCCAGTCTCGCTAAATTCAACTTTCTGGTTATTCTTCGATTCTTGAATTTATCGAGAGAAACGAAAAGCCTTCGTTGGAGACGATTCTGCACGTTATACGAGATATACTCGACTCCCCACTCGAGCTTCTGTTAGGACGTAGCCGTAGCCCGAAGAAACGACTTTTCGCCAGAATCCCAGAAGAAAAGTCAATTCCGCTTTGATCTCCGGGAAGAGAAAAAGATAGGTCTTAGGGGCGAACAACAGCGCAATCGCAACGACTACTCGTTGTTCGTTGGATCGCAGAGCGGAGTCGGAGATCCAGCGGATAAATGCTAAATTTACGCGAAATTTATTCCTAGATGACGTCGATTTTCGCGCGTGAAATTACGCTCGCAGCGAGATACGATCCGCGTTTAACTCGACGACTGCGGTATCGCGAAAGTTTACGGCAGGCGGTGCACCAGAGGCAGACGAAAAGTACGACGGAATTAGGGTCGGCTGGTATCGCGATACGGAGCGTGGCTCGGCCAGGGTTACGAAGCTTCTTCTTTCTCGTTCTCGTCATCGAGAAAGGCGAGAGGAGGTCGGTCTTGTTATATCGATATTCAGGGGCTCGTGAATGCTTTTGCCGGTAGCCTACGTGACCGTAATTCCTCGACTGGATGCCTCGTCACGTTCGTAGTTCCTGGCAAATCCTTTTTTCCGCTGGTCGGGATACGTTCTGGAAATAGTGGCTCCTTTGATCGAGCTAAAGATGAAAGCGACGTAGCGCGGGGGCGGAAGGTAAATTCCGCGTTTCACGCGGACGACCGAGGACTCGAATTTCCTCGGCGATTCGCTGGCCCAGTTTCTCCGACGACTACTCGTCGGCTTATCTGCAATTCTTATGCTCCGTACGATCGTTAAACGTAATTAACCTTGCACATCGTGACCGTGAAATTATACGCCAGCGAGCGATTACGGTTCGATTATTTTGAAAACGTTGCCTCGATAATTAGCTCCGGCCTTTCGTATTTCGTCGATCGAGTTTGAAAATTTTGGTCGTGTGCCGAGTCGACGAATCGGACACGTTGCGTGATCAGACCGTTGCGAGAATAACAGAGAAAACGACCACGCGCTTGATTCGTTATCGGTTATCAGCAGGCCGCGTCATCGTTCGCGTCCTGCCCCTATAACCCACTATCCGACATTTAATCGCGACAGGATGCACGTTTCTTCGAATCTTTCGAAAATTACACGTGACGCGCTCGATTCATCTCGTCTACGCGCCTTCCTTCCGGTCAGCGGAAGTTCGTTTAAAAAAGAAATTAAGCGTGACGCAGCCAAGACATTTTTACTCGATCATCGATCTTCCGCTTCCTTTGCCAAGTGCTATCTATTCTTCGAGACTGCTACTTGTCGCGAAGGAGTAAAATATTCATCGTGATTAATTGCCAGATAGTTGATAAGATCTGTTGGCGAATAACTAAAAATGTCGATTCCACTCGAACGGCGATCCTATCGCAGACGGCAATAACAGAGTGACTTTTCCAGCGACCGATACGCGCATCCAGATAACAGCGGACTAAGGCAAACCCGTTAAGCCGTGCGATCTCGTTAACGAGTCAAATCCGTGCGACAAACGTACACGCGCTTCGATTTTTAAGCCTGTAGGTCGATTCTGGCAAAACTTCAAGTACGATTCGGTATTTCCATCGTTCGACAGGATGACGACCACGCATCTTGGAGATCGCATCCTTCCTTTGTCATTGCCTTCTCCTCGACAGCGTTTTGTTCCTCGCAAGTTTTTCTGCTCCCCGTGCAAGGTCGATACGACACGGTGGCTCTCGACGAGCGCGAGAAGGGTGCGTGTGGCGTGGATGGCGTTTACGAGCCGGAGGATGCTCGAAAGAAGCGCGATGCAAATCGGAAAATCCGCGAAAACCCCGTTGCATTTACTTGCCTTTGGAACAGCGTGTCGTAAAATCATTGTTATCCGAGAATTTGCGTTTCGTAGCAGGCCGAGCAACTTTCTTCTTCTTTCTCCGTATTTTGCATAGGTAATGCAATTGATCGTGAAACGTAACAACGCGCACACGGTATATCTTTATCTATCTAGTTCGATTGCAACGACTCGACCGAAGGCCATCGAGAGACAGAATTCTCCGTCCTCGGATGAAAATAGAATAGGAGGGCTGGTTTGTCACACGCTACTCGCCAAACGCGTACAAGCCACTTTCTAGCTTTGGTTCTACGCGTACTTACATTGCGACTTATATGGAATTCGTCGCGCGAGACATAAACAATGACAGCACATAATTCAGCCCTTTGTACGATTCGATACGTGACGATGACGCGACCGCCGAGCGGATGTTCCCTTACCGGAAGCAAAGTGGTCTGAATATTCATTCAAACGACTGGTTGGTAGATGCCGGTGAGAACTTGCCAGATCAGCGAGACCGTGAATCATCGTTGACCGTGAATTTCGTTTAATCCCTTTGTTCCACCAGCGACCACTTGCAAACTGGTCACCCAAATTCGTTCGCGTTTCAATGTCACTCCAAATCGCGTTGCGAATGAAAATGGAATTTTAGTTTCACATCAGCCCTATCTCTGCGCGTATATTCATGCGTTTCTTTTTCGTTTCAGGGAGGAAGTACAGGAGCACACCGTCAGATGGGACGCCAAGTTCGAGTTTCTATGCAAGATGAGTGCCAATGCGTCCACCGGTGTTCTCGATCCGTGTATTTTAAGGATATCCGTGAGAAAGGTGACTCGTTTAAATTTGCCAATTTGGATGGGCCAAGCGTTTCCCTTTTCTACCTGTTCTAACGATAGATTATTTTCGTAGGAATTGAAGGGAGGCAGGTCCTTCCAGAAGCTTGGCTTCACCGACCTGAACCTCGCCGAATTCGCAGGAGCTGGACTCTGCAAGACGAGGTATCTTCTGGAAGGCTACGACTCGAGACACAGACAGGACAATTCCATGTTACGCGTTGCCATCAAGATGAACATGCTGTCGGGAGATATTCTGTTTAAAGTGTAAGTTGTAATCGACTCGTTTCATCGTCGTTTTCTAATCCAACGATTAAACTCGACGATTATACCTGTGGTTAGACGGAATGACGAAAGCTGAATCGCATTTTGCAGGCCGTCTCCGTCGTTGAAGCAAACGCAGCTCGCAGTACCTGGCGTACCAGGTGTTTCCGGTGTGACGACGGACGAAACTGCATCCGAGAGGTGTACCAATCGAGAAGATTACGTATCCACTGGTTCGTTAGCTGGAAGTATAGCTAGTGCTAGCAGCGGTTTTGGTAGTCTTCCCAAAAAGAGGCCTGCCCTCTTTTCCTCGGGTAACGAACGAATCTTATTTCGCCATCTTTTCATGTTCTTTCGCCAAATCGAATGCGAGTAAAACAAACGAGGAACGACGATTCGCAGACAAACGATAGAGAATCGAAACTCGGTGACAGAACATGACAGGAACGAGGATGGTAATGGGTGCGGTTTTTACGGTTGACGAATGGTTAACGCAGCGTTGGTTTTTCAGAGCTTCTCAGTGGGGCGGAGTCCTACGATCCGATGACCCTAAGCGAGATCGTACCGTCGGCTCTTCCAGTGGAGACTCTAACCGAAGCGCACACAGAGTCGGGACATTCTCGCAATAGCAGCAACACCAGCCAGCTAAGCAAAGGCTCCGGCTATGGATCTTTAAATTCACACAGTCAACACAGTAGGCAGAGCAGTAGTGGTGACAGTGGCCACATTAGGTAAGGCCACGCGGTCGCCCTAGGATGACAAACGAGACGGACGAATACGCAAACGATAGAAAACTCTTGTTTAGGGTAAACGAGACGGAGATTCAAATTACATTCGGGAATTTCGAGCGAAAAAAGGGGAAATTAAGTCCCGATCGATGTCCAGAGTTCTCTTCTCGAATCTCTCTATAACAAGCACTGGTCGAATACTTTTCTACTACTCGGTAATCGCTCGATACTTATGCTACCATCTTCGAACGTGTCTTTGCTCCGTCGATCTCTTTCGAACGAATCGGTTTTTTTTTCTTTTTTTTTTTTCTCTCTCGTTACTTTGAAAATCGTTTTGCTCCGACGTTCGATAGACATTGTCGCGATCAGCGCGTTTCTAACTGTCTTTTTGGTTTTACTTGGACGATTAGTGCGCATGGTATTTTGTATGGGACCGAGTAAGAGGAATCTCGTAACGGAAATACAGTTGTTTGTACGAGTCGCGGGATATCTTCCTCGAATAAGAACGCAACCAAGAACATCACCCTGTAACATTCACTAACAATTTCTTCAATCGCGCGCCACTAAAATACCATGCAGTCGCGCTTGCGATTTTGCTTTCGAACTCTACGCTTACGTCTATATTTTAATCGAATCTTTCGACCGAATCTTTTCAAATTTCATTATCGGTAACTTTCTAGAAATTTCTCTTCGGAGAAGTTTCGGTGCTTGCCTCTTAACAAAAGGAACATCAACACGTACGCCATCGAATTCTCTTTACTCTACCGAACTTACTACTTTTATCATCTTAGCACGTGTTCGTTGAACGGTTGTTAAAAAGAAGGCATCGATAACGATTTACGAGGGAAACGTTAGATTTATTTCTTTTTTTTTTGTTTTGTTTTGTTTTGTTTTTTTTTTTTTTTGGTACTTTCTTGAGACTCTGGATTTTCTCTTTTCCCAGATATATATATATATATATATTTCTATTTTTATTTTTATTTTTTTTTTTTTTTTTTTTTTTTTTACGTCTCCCACGTCTTCCCATTTTTGTCTTTACTTCATACTGTATATGAGTTTATTATTATTTTTGCATGCTTGAATATTTGTGTTGTGATCTTTATAGGTCACCCTCCTGGCCGGTATGGGCTCCACGTATCCCCAATGTCTCCCAAAAGTCCTCGAGCCAGCAGCCTGCCAGACCCGAGACCTCTCTCGACTCCGAATCCCCATCCTCGTCTTCCTCGACGCTGCTGGATCCACGAAATAGGTTCTGGTCTATGTCCAGCCCTCTATCGTCACGCGAGGGAAAATCGATCGCGCGGAATCCACTGAGATCGAGTATAGCAGCCGTTCCTCCATCGAACGACCAAAGCGAAACGAATCGATCGAAGAACGGCGTGGTTTCGAGCGACAACAGTCGCGTCAACGAAAACGCCAGTAACGACGCTGGCGTGTTCAAGGTGCCCGGACCACAGGACGTTCCGCGACACTTGCGAAAAAACGTCGAGAGGAATAGCTTCGACGCGCGAAACGAACGTAACGCGACGAATTCGGCGACGAACGATCGGAACGAACAATGGAACAGCGTGATCGTGCCGACCGCAAAACCGAGAATCGGTCAGCCAGGTTGGAGAAGTATCTCGAAAACCTGCGACTGCATCGAGAAAGGCAAGATCAGCCCGGTTTTGCGGCTAGTTGACCAGGCCAGAGCCGTATCCTCTCCCGATCCCCTTCATAGGCCCGATAACCCCAGAGCCTCGCTACGTTCCGCGACGACCGCTCAGACCCTCAGGTAGGTTTCATTCATCAGCGACTTTCTCTGTTATAATTGTTTTTAATTAAATCCCCCTGTCCTTTCGTTCGATGATTTTATGCGTTCAATCTGTTTTATCACTCCCTCTGCTCGTTGTTCCGCGTTTAACCGGCGTAGCGTAGTTCGATAGGTTTCGCGCGAGCAACCTGCGGCAGTGGTGGAGCGCGTCGACTCGATTTCTCGATACGCGAGTACGTTCTTTTAAATCGACGATGTCTTCTGCTATTAGATATCGTTCGTTTAAAAGGACCATCGATTCGAAGAATCGACGCGACTCGTCAAAATCCGAATCGTAGGTCGTGGTATCTCGGGCTACGGAACAAGGACCGGCGATTCTTTTTTAATTCGTTCGGTTACGAGCATACGCGTCAATTTTTTGTTCTTTTTATAATTTATCGCAATTATATCTTTACGTAGACTCTCGTCGCGTATTTTTAACGTATACGCGTTAGGTTCTTTTTTCTCGGCAATATTTGTTCCATCATATCGTTACGTTTCCTCGAAACGATGCTCGAAATTAACGACACTCAACGTCACAGGCATTCCGATCCATACGATTTTTAACATTCTATCGACGAGTCATCGGACAAACACGTTAGATACACTCGCTGCGACATCGGCTTTCGCTTTGCTTCCTCGATCGCCCGAGTTTCCCTCTACAGATGCTAAAATACGCTGTGCCTGTCCGTTAACTGCGATTTTAGTATCGTATAATCGTTAGACGTTCTCTCTGATCTCTCTCGCGTGTAAAAGTTTACAGGACTCGAACACGACGTACGTACGTACGTACGTACGTACCAGAAGGAGGATATTGGAACAGCGTTTCGTCCCTTAACGCTCGAAGGGACCGTTTCAGCGAAAACATTCGGATCGAAATTTCTGCTTTTCGGTGTTTGCTAATTCCAGAGAAAGAACGTATCGGATAGGGTTGCGCGTTAGACGATAGATCGAGCGTTCGTGGTTCTACCGTCGATAAAGCAAACACGATGATCTCGAGCGATCGAGCAATTTCGACGAGCCGTGCCGAAGATGTATCTCGGCGTACGCTTCCACGGTCGACGCGCTACTCTCAACTTGCTTCTAACGATAGCTACGACGAAGTCAACGCGATCGGTTGGACGATGAACGATATTCGAGCAAAAGGACGGAGCTGCGACTGTGGAAGAGTGCGCGACGTACATGGAAGAAACACCGAAGAGGTGGTGAACGGGTATAGGGAAGAAGGGAAAACGAAAGAAAATAGGGGAACGAAGCGAGTAACTTGAACGAAGGATGAGAGGAGGTGTAGGTTTCCTTGCAGTTTGGATGGCTTTGTGAATCCTTGCAGGGGTATTGGCGGAAGTCACCGGAAGTTGCTGGACGGGGCGGGGGGCAAGCTGGCTACGGTCGCCACCAGCCCAGCGGACTCCGAAGAGTCCTCCTTAGGGGTACCGGAAGTCGCTCCACCGAGCTCCCAGCACCGAAACAGCATAACCCCACCGTCAGTCCATGCTTTCGTCTTAATTCTCTTCGTTTTTCTTTTCTTTTCTCATTTTGTCTGGTCTCTGTATTTTTCTTTCTCTCTCTTTCTCGCTTTGCACTTTCGACGCGAATCGCGGACACGTGGATACAAACGACGTCGACGCCTGAATCGGAATCGGAACTGGCGTGCCCGTCCTTCGTTCCACCACCGCGTAATTGCGAAAGTCGAGGCGTTTTTCGAGTATCGGAATTACGATGTTTTAGCCGCTGTTCCACGAAGCAGCAGGTTAAACTTACAAAGTGACATACGAGTGTCACGTACGTCTGCATAAAGTCATGATTCAGCGAGATTGCGGGCAAATACGAGAAAAACAATTACGTAAACTTGATTTACGCGATACTTAACGAGTTCGGTTCGATCGTTACAAAAAAAGAAATGCCAAGTCTAACGTTCTGGCTGAATTTTTTACGTTTTCGCGAACGGCGTCGCACGACTACGTAGAAATATATGCAAACGTATTACGTTCGTGTCTCCACATGTCCGTTTGCGAAACTTCTAGAACTATTAGAAAAACTATCGGAGAACGTTTCTTAAATTCGATGCAACTTGAAAAGCGAACGAGCTTTTGCCAAATTTCGAACACGTTCTCCCTATCCGCTGTGCTTCGATCGAGAAACGTTTCCATCGATTCGATGCTACTAATACTTTCAATCACTTTTTTGCACGCACATTTTTTATCATTTGCGAACGGCATAAAAGTGTAATTTCATTAGACCAAGACAAACTTGCCTATTAATCCTGATCGATCGGCTGTTTTTTCCTGCGATGGAAAGAACCGCGCGAGTTATATATCTCGCGCGAAACTATCGGCCTTTGTTTTCTTTCGCTACAATTACGATATTTCGAAGTTTTGCCGAGGAAAAAGTGCAAGCGCAAAGAGTCGAGCACTTGCGTAACTCAGACCTGTCCATAACCAGATTTTACCTTGTAACGAATTTCTGACATATTCGAATGTTTAATATGCAACGTCTATACGGTTTATACCGTGCAGTAAATTCGTCGACTCGTTTGGTCGCTTTTGCGAGTTATCTCGGCGAACTGTAAAGACAGCGCAACAGCGACGAATTTGGATAGGGCTGGCTTAATTCGCCGGTTCGACTCGTAACGCAACGTCGATCTGGCGACGGTTGGCTCGTTGCATGCGAACCCAGCATATTCACCTTGGCACGTATTCGGTCATAAAAATTAGCAATCTCGCCGCTTGATACACGCCTTCCTGTTTCGCTTGCTCTCGTCTGTCAGCCTCGTCCCAAAACGTCTACCGTATTCGATCGTTGCGATACGCGTTCAAAAACAGGCCACGCTCGCTTTTGACCTTTGCTTTTTGTTTCGTTAGCGTCGTAGCAACAACGGCTGTCGCGTGTTCCTTGATCTTTGTATCGAACGTGACGATGTTTTTGCACGAGGTGTGGTCGTGGAAATCGTTCGCGTCCAATTATCCCGCGAGGAAGATGAGCGCTGGCACGGAATCGTCGTTTCGCGACAGCCGACGCTGTCGTAAAATTCTAAAGGACCCAAGGACCGAGTTTCTTAACAGCGATAATAAATATTTATTATAACTTTGTCTCGCGATACCTTTCATGGTCGGATGTTCGTGTTTTCTTCCTTTTTCTTCTTCTTCTTCTTCTTTTTTTTCCTCCTTTTTTTTTTTTTGTCGATCGTCCGACCAACGACCATGTCCTTTGCGGCGATTTATTTCTCGGAAAATTCAAGAGAAAACGGAACGAAGAGGCGTATCGTTCCGTGCCAGTGGTCGAAGCGGCAGAATTTGGAATACGAAGGAGGAGGAGGAGAAAAACGGTGTATCGTAATCGTGGATTCGTCTGTTCCCTAGAAATCCCTCCGGCGGTTCCGGCCTCAGCGAAACGGGATCTTTGGACCGAGCAAAGGCGGCGTTGGAGCGTAGGAAAAAAGCGGAAGATGGCGCGGGAAATCCGATCCTGTGCAGGGTGGAAGTGACCAGGCCAAACCCGGATTCGCTGATCGACGAACTGATCAAAGCAACGAACTTGGAGCAGACGGATCTCGAGAGCTCCGAGAGTACGTTACACCCTCTGTTCGATTTCGTACTCGACCCCGTTCTTTTCTCGTTTAATCGGCAAATACAAATGATCTCGTTGAAACGCGATATAAAAAAGTGATAAGTGGTCGATTAAATGTAATTGGTTTTTCGACGTCAACAAGACGCGATACAAACGGCGTAATTGAGTCTACGGGAAAAAAAATTATCGACTACTTTATCTTTTCCTCTCTTAACGTCGTATATGTAATGCACGATGTGTCTAACGTCTGCGATTATCGATGTTTGTAGCAACTGGACTTCAGCTATTCATAGCGAAAGACGGGACTACCGCGCTCGGTAGCCACGAGATCAAAAGTCAGATGCCCGCGGGTGTGTTCAAGCAGGTGGTGATGGAAGAGAATAATAGGTAACACGAAGCTATGGCGGCGAGAAGACAGTACGCGAGACAGGCCAGCGCCACGTTTTCGCTGGCCCTGGTGCCAGAGCTCGTCTACGAGGCCTACGAGCCCCGGTAGTTGCGAGGACAACGAAGCTGGACGAGGGAATCGTCGAGAGGACGGTGAACGCGGCGACGATGCGGACTAACGCCGTGGTGCACCTCCGTCTCCTATCCAAATTATTCGTTTCGGTTGCCTATCCGCCCTATCGGCGTTCGGCGCTTTACGCTTCTCGTACGTCGTACCGGTACGATCTCGATCGATCGTCCTTTGCGCTCAAACGTCGCTAAATTTTTCTTTTTATATATATACGTCGAATCGTAGATCTATGCGACTAATTTCGCGGTCCGTGGTAATTAGACGCGACGAAACGCTTCGAGTCGTATAGGACGCTTCGTCGTTGAAAACCGGCACGGGTGCACACACGCGACGCGTATTCTCTTCCGCCAAGTCGAAGCACAATACAAAACGATTCCTCTCTTTCCTTTTTTTTTGTTATTTTTAAATTTTATCTTTCAATTTTCTTCTCGTCGACCGTGCTTCGAGAGGAAATCGGAAAGCGTTGTTTACGTAATTAGACGAAAAAAGAGAAAAAAAAAAAATAGTTTTGACAGATATCGGAGATACAGCGTATTAGAAAGCACGCATCGATGTGCGAGAAGAACGAAAAAGAGAGAAACGAACAAAGAGGAAAATACGACGAAGCGCGATCGGCGCTCGATGCGTAACGTTTTAACCGTTCGACGTCGAGTAGCGTTGAACAATGCGCGTGCACTGACGCTTCTTTTTTCTACCTGTGTTCACGGTTCCTTTGTCGTTCGCGTGGACGACCGTGCGGTATATTATAAAATGGACCGAAACACGCGCGTTCGTTTCGATCCTCGAGAGGACTCGATGTCGGGCAACGTTTAAAAAATTGACGCGAGAGAAAACGCGAGTCTCGCGAGCGTAGACCCGCTGCACGCGCGCTAACGTACAAAAAAAACATTTTCGAACGATTCATTTCGGCTATACTTTTCCTTTTCGTCGAGTTTTTCTATCGTTTGAGGTACAAGCGTTTCGTATGTACGTATGTTCGTATATATATACATATATATATATACACGCACATATGTATATCTATATTAGTGTATGTTTGCGTGTGCGTGTATATATATATATATATATATATATATATAGATAGATATATATACATATAGATATACAAATATATAGCGTTCTGTCGTTCAGTTGGTTCGCTCGAACCGAACGGATTCCGCGTCGGACGTCTCCGTCGGTGTTTCGATGATGTATTTATTTTTATTCATGGATTTAACTCCACTTTGTAGCACGTATTTCCGTCTAATATATTCTCGCGAACTGAATTTTGTCGCGTCGGGTCTGTACTTTGTAGCCTTTACGCCGGCTCCTTTCCTTTTCTTCTTGTTTCTTTTTTCGCTCTCGTTCGCGCGACCGTTCGCGTATGCGTGCCTGTACGTTGCGTGTATGAGAAAGAGAGAGAAAGCGAGAGAAAAGATCGTCGTTTCCTCGTCCCTGTCGCGAGAGCAGATTCCATTGTACGAGACACTTGGAATCGGCGAAACGAGATTCATCAAGTGCCACATTATTTAATTTTCGAGGCTGGACGGTTTTCCGTGATATTACTCTGTAATCGTCGTATTCTCGTCCTCGTACCTTTTCCGCTATCCCGTTAAGTCAGAGATACGAAGCGAAAACAGGCGAAAGGAACGCATGGAAGGAAGGAAGGAAGGAAGGAAGGAGTTTGATTTTTTGGTTATCTGGTGCGATCGGTGATCGCGTTAACGATTCGTTGTATATAGAGCGGTAGTAATTGTTACGTAGGTAAATGGCTGGTGTTATATACGTTCGTCCTCTCCCTCAATTACTCGAATTACCTGTAACTGCTAGCGTACCGGGCGTCGGACGGCGTCGGCGAGAATTCGTCGCGCGCCGTCTACGAAGAAAAATGGCAAGAAGCGAGAAGACGATAACGTTTTGTGTATATAAGCGTGCCTGAATACGTCGAGCGTGAACGAGACCAGTAGAGAGACAGAGAGAAAGACAGCGAGTAATCGCGGTACGCGAGGAAGAACGGAAACGTTGCTCCTTGTTTGCTACGTGTGGCGCCTCGCGACCAGCCGCTCCATTTCGCCGGTGGACGGACGAACCGAGTAAAGAAACGAAGCAGAAAAAGTAACGATTAAGAGAAGCGCGAAGGTAGCAATCGTGCGCGCAGAAATCAAAAGCTTTCGCTCTAAGAAGAGAGTCTCTAGCCTCTTTGTTTTTTCTCGTCTCTATTTTATACGAGCTTCCGGAGCGAGATAGCTCTTGGCTAATTTTAAAACCGTTGCATCGTTCTCGCCCTGCAATTTTACTTCAGCTCGACTCGCGTTTCACGGTTTGGATATCTTCGGCGTTCTCGATAAAACAAATCAACGGTATTCGCGCCTACGCTTGTTTCTCGCTAACGCGCGTATCGCTACGATCACTGTCCACGATTCCCTACTTTTTCTACTTTGTCATGGATATTACGGGCTCGCGTCTAAGTCGCCAAATCGAAATCGTAAGCTCGGAGAGCGAATTATTCGATACAGTTTGATCCGATCGAACGCCGCAACAGCGATATTTTACGGACGTTACAGAGCGTCGCGGTAACCTATCGCTTAACGGAAAAACCGATATTACTTAATTGGACGCGCTGGTTAATCGTACGCGTCGCAGTTCCTGCTATTTCCTACGATAACGCAAATCGTCCGTCGAACGGTATAAAAAATTGTCCAACGCGCGTAAGTGCGACTAATCGTCGTCGAACGAAACTGGTAATCGAGAGCCCGTAACTCCGTCGTTCCCCCGCGATTTTTCCTCCTTTACGATCATTCCGTTCCTACTCGTTTTCCATTACGCTGTTTGCCATGGTACGAAACAGGCGCGAGTCGCCGATCGACGCGCGTCGTACGCTATTTTTTCAACGTACGTCGATGCGGAGACAAATTTTTATTTAAAAAGACGCACGTTGCTCGGCGACCGACGCTCCGTTCCACACCCATGCATAATCCCTCCACGGTTCTGCCCGTCGGCTTTGTTCTTCTTTCGCGTCGTGGATGTTGTTTTAATTTATTCCGGTCAGCCGAGTCCGATTTCGCGGAGCGAAACGACCGTGGTATCGTTCACCTCGAAGTCCATGGTCCAACCGTCGTCTCGTGTCCCAATCGCGAAACACGCGTCCAAGACCAAGGTGTGTCGAGGTGTGAGTCAGGCCGAGAACGTCGCGGGGGTACGCGCTCTTACGTTCTCCCCTGCGAAGAAAAGAAGTCCTTCGAATTCGAAGAACCAGTTTTCGTAGGAACGCGCGTTTCGTCGGTCCGATCCGATTTTTTGTAACGCGACAGCCATCACGCCGTTCTTTGTGCTTCCGAAGGCGCGATATCGACGAGCGTTCGTTCTCTGCCCGGTGCGAGATTTCAAGACTCTCCGCGGGGTTCGAGGTAAAAGACGCGCGTCTCTCTCGCGCGTATATCGGACGACGCGATCGACCACGACGATCGCGACACGCGGTAAAAAATTGTTCTTGCGTTCCTTTCTTTCTTTCTTTCTTTATTCCCTCGTTACCTTGGACCGTTCGACTTTCTTATTTAAGCGTCGTTTTTCTCCTTTTTCCATGCAGCAGTCGCGCGAAAAACAGCCGGCAGATATTGACGTTGTGATATTTTGTAATATTGTAACGATTACTCGCGTTGAGTCGCCTCTGTATTACGAATCATATTACACGAACGAGTACCGCTCTTTCGACGTTGGAAGCTGATTTTTAGAACGCCGCGGGTAACGCGGCTCTCCAGCGGCCTGTAACGTCCGTTTCTTTTTTTTTTTTTTTTTTTTTTTTTGTTTCTTATTTATGATTGTTGACGTTTTGTCTGATTCTTACTTTGTGAGATGGATGCGAAACTATCATGTGCTGATAATAATACATTGAAAATCAGAAGGTATCGGTGTTGTTTTATCCCAATCCACCACTTTCTCCGTCATCGTCTACGCGTCGTAGTTTTCCTTCCACGGGATGCACCCGTTTTCCCGATGGACTAACTTTTCCAGCGACGATATCGCGACCAACGGAGCGGACAAGTCCGGCCGAGGCTTCGGCCGTGTACGCGCGCGATTAGATACGGTTCCATTGGATCGACCGGTAGACTCGTAAATGGCGAGATTAGAAAGACGATACGAAGATTTGACAAATTTCCGAACATCGAAGATCTCGCGTCTGTCGGTCGAACAACGTTCGACGGAAAGACGCGACGAAAGTAAGGCGCGTTCCGTTTCTCGAGGTTCGAGGTAACTTTGAGCGAATCGCGTGTATTTCGGCTTCCACGTTTTCCCGTAGGAAATTTCGACGAAGCGAGAACGCGATAAAACGGAAAGAAGAGAGGAATAAATGGAGCGAAATTTCGCGTCGGTGTTGTCGTCGCGGGTTATCAATGAACGTATCGAGGAAAAATTAATCTACGCGAACCAGGAAGAGGAAACGGCTTACTTTCTCCGCCGTGGACAGATCCACGGCTCTGACTTAACATCCGTTCGTACATACCGGCGCTCGTTTTACTCCGAGCGTTATGCGAACGCTTTCACAACGTAACTCGCCTCTGTTACGTCTAAATGAAAACAAACGTGGATCCGTACCACCGAACGTAATAGGATGCGACACGAACAAACGACTGGCTCTATTCGTGAAAGGCTCGCTCGTCCTTCTTTTTTCGCGTTTTAGATCCAACCAATCCACATTTTTTTAACGGATTTATCTACTTTCTACGCTATGTCGTAATTCCTACGACGTCCGATTTTCGATATATTCTTCGCAATTCGCTTCCGACCTTGTTATTTCGCTGTCGTACGTCGACGATGTGTCTCCAGGATCGAATCGCGCAGGAAGATATGAAAAACGAAAGAAGAAAAAATACGCCAACCACAACGATGCCGTTCCCAGAACGTGTTTCGTAATAATTTGAATTACTGATTGCAAGCTGTATATATCGATGATTTATAACCAATCTTTTTGTACCAGTGGTCGTTAACTCTTTTTATTCGTACGCGCGAAAAAAGGATATATATTTTTATATATCAAGTTAAAATTAACGTTTTATTTTTATATCGTTAAAAATGTGCAGCTACGAACGACAAAGGTCTTTTACAGCGTAGTTCTCGTTCGACTCGCCCGTTTTCGCTTACCGATTCGATAACGAATTCAATTTGTCCTCTGCCCCGCGTCGCTGCGTATCGCCGTACGAACGCGTGAAATGTCGTTACTTTGCTGCCGAAGAGGCTACGTCTATCTTCGGAGGACGAGCATCCTGCGTGACCCAGGACTAAAGAAAAACTCGCGTTGGTTGCCAACGTGTTACGCTACGACGTCGTGTAAATAAAAATTAGGTTAGGAAGCGATCGTCCTTTGCGGGCGACATTTTTTCGTACACCCGACTGAAACGCGAAATTGCCGTTTTTACCGCGCGTTACGAATATCGTGCAACTCGTGCTACTGCTATTAATAACGATTCTCCTTTGCACCATTCCGATCACCGTTCCGAGTACTCGTTAATTTTTGCAGAAACGTCACGACGCGCGCGGCCGCGTTTAACGCGGCATCGATCTCTATCGTTCGTTCGTCGTCGCGAAATTTCACTGAGCTCGGGCTGAATTCGCGAAACGAAATTCTAGTTTCCGAGATTTATCAGTTTTCGAGATATCGATAAAAAGCGGACCTTTGCCTGTACGACTGTTCTCGCTGCATGGTGGTCGACCGTCGAGCAGCGACCATGACGCAACGCCGATATCGGTTTCCATATCTATAGGGTGTCCCACTCGACACGTTCGACTACTTTTTCCTACACGCGTAACCGGCGATCGATCGGTCTTAGTTTTCGATCTGGATCGGATCGATGGCGCGACGCTAATCCGGCCGTCGCACCGCGAGACGTTTAGTGTCGTTTAATCGCCTCGAAGAACAACGAAATAGAACGTGAAAGCGTCCTTCGTCGAAAGCGAGCAGAGTCGCGACAATCCGTTTCGCGTCTCCGACGTCCGATCTCCGTAGAGAGCCGCGGACATCATCGGGCCGTTAAACGGTCAACGACGACGACGACGACGATCGTTGCAGCAAAAACGGTTGTATCGGTAACGCGAGAACTCGATGTACGGTACCGACGGCTGCTTGTTAATAGCTCGCGGATGAGTAAATACGGCGAGATAAAAGAGATAAAATCTTATATTCCAGGCTTATATTCCTCCGTAACTTTGTCGAAACTTTTTCCTTTCCTTCCACGCTCCGTCCGATAGAGGCTGCTCGTATCGGACGCGACTCGTAATCGATACATTTGCGATAAATAAGCGCGAGCGACGCGTTCGTTGGAAAAATCTCGTTCGGCGTACGAATCGATTTATCGTCGACGAGAGAAAGAGGGAAACGCGAACGAATTTTGAGTGTAACGTCCTCTCGTATCGCTCGTGCACGCGCTGTGTAACGCTCTTAGCGTTGCGCGCGTTGTACCGAGTTATTTGAAATAAAATTACGTTTTATCTGGATACGAGGACAAATGCGAAATTGTAACGTTACTCGATAACGAAAAATAAACGTTCGTTTTCCGAGAAACGCTGAAACTCGACGTTTCCAGATTCTTTTTTCGCGTACTCTTCGTACGTACGTCTCGAGAATTGCCGATAACGGTCAATAACGCAAAATAAATAGTTTCGCTGTTCGAGTAAACGTTAATATAACGACGATGATATTTAAATTTTACGTTTGTTTGCGTAGCGTAGTTGCATCGCAAACGGAAATGCAAATGGGTGATTTTTTTACGACAACCTTCCAACGTCGTTCGCCACGTCGTTAATACAAATTGATATCGATTAATTTCATTTCTCTTAATCTGTACGGCGAAAAAAGCCGTTCTCTGTTTTTGTAGCATCATCATCATCGAGTATATTTCCAATATGGAAGGTGGCGACAGCCGAGGAAACTTTAAATCAAAGTCTAAACGTCGGTCGAGTTTTCGCGCGATCGCTGCTTTTTTAACTCGATCTATCGAAATTCTAACCGGAAGTTTGCCAAGATCCATTACCTGCTATCTCGTACGTTATCGTATTAGCGTACGTATACATACGCGGGCGTACCTGTCGGTACTGTTATTTAATTCTTTCATACACCTCGTATACGGTATACCTCGAGGCGTACGATCGAAGCTACCCAGCGTTCCCTCCTTTTACGATATTACGACACAATTTCGAGCGATTGGCCCAAAGTCTGAGAAGTCGTTGCATCTCGATTTAATCACCGTCGCTGTTTAATGGAAATTTTGTTGCGGAAATTCTTTGGCAAAAGGAGAAGGCAAATTTTGCAAGCGGAATGTTGTTTCGCGAGGCGCAATCGTTGCGCGTCAGAATCCAAAAACGTTAGAAACGATTTATCGCGTGCCATTCTCCCGACAAAAACTTGGTAGGCGCGTGCATACTACCGCGCAACTCGGATCGCTAACGATACGAGGTTGCATCGTAAGTTCGTTTCAACGTCGATGTTCTCGTCCGAGCATTTTTACGTGCAAAATGAACGAAAGCGAGTGAATCGGAGTTGAAAGTCGATGTCGTCGAAGCTCGCGCGTAAAAAGCACCGCGAACGATCTATGGTTATCGGAGGAGGTCGCGGATAAACAAGCCGAAAACTAAGAGAGAAGAGAATAGAAGAGCGCGATTAACGCGCAAACAGTTTGCACAATGCGGCGTTACAAAGACGCGCGTTACTTGCTGAAACTACCGCGTATCCTAACTGGTACGTGGCCAGTACCGGTTGATGTAATTCATAGATTTGCGCGGTAGACGCGGAGAGGTCGAAGAGTCGATTCGTAACCGGCGATCGAACGTACGCGTGCAAGAGATCGTAAGCATCGGTAGGATCGGACGACGCGCATCTATCGTTGCTTGAAATTGCGACAAAGAGAAAAACGAGGCGGATAACCTTTTGTACGTACGAACGAGGAGCAGAAGGACAGCTGGGAAAAAAGGATTACGTTGCGCTTGGGGCTATCACCACGCTACGCGAGCTCTCGCGCGACCAACGCGATAACCAGAGAATTTCTGCCATTTCGATGATATCCCGGCACCTTCTATGCGAAATCTAAAATTAATCGTTTGCACGATCGTTCGAGTTACGGTCGCTGTGAACGAGTTACAAACGCGTATATTCGCTAAATTTTTTCCTCCTGTGACGCACATAAATTAATTTATGTTAAACGTACCTGCGGCACATCGAACGATACGTCGCGCTTACTTCGAATACGAGGTTCGCGCTGCACGGCCATTGTGGTTTTTGCTCGGCGATTTAAGGGAAAAGAGGTCGGCACGCCGGTTCGAGATCGCTTCGAGCTGTCTCGGCGTTTCAAGGTGCAACGAAAAATGTTTCGCCGCACCCGTACATGGGCCAAAGAAGCGAGACGACGGTCCGCGTCCCGCTATGCTCGATCGAACGTCGATCGGCCTTGTCGGCTCTCGTATTTCTTAGGAAAAACGCGCGCGATGGACGACGAGATCGACGAAAATCCGACATTCCACGAATAACTTGCGAAAGGACGAATCGTGGTCCACGTGGTCTTACGCGTGTCCTTGACATTATTCGTTCCTTTCCTCGAGAAGGCGTAACCACGTTAAGTAGATTTGACTGGCGGATCGGATCTCTATATTCCAAATGGTCAGGACCATTATATAAACTTTCGTGTTTTCACGAAGACGGCAAAAGAGAGTGGCCGTTCGAAGAAAAACGAATCTCGCCAAAGATTCGCGTCATCGACGAATTGATCTAACTAAGATAGCGTTGTTACGCGCGACGATGTTACAACCTCGCGTTAGAAACAGAAGCGACGATCGTTACTTTTTTGTTTGCGTTAATGATTCGTAAAAAAAAATGGTATGAAACGAGCGTCGTTGAGGCAGGAACGTGACATTTACGTCGTCGCGTCGATTCGCGCTTCTTTCGAACCGACAGAATCATCTCTGTATCGTGCCAACAACATGCAACTACGTCAACCATGTCCCCGACAAGGTTGATGTTTTTGCGTTAACGACGGTTTCGTTAACGACCCATCACGATCGTTGATTTTTTAAAATTTTCCAGTTTGGCAGGATCTCTGTTTTTCGACTCGACCGTTATTTACGTCGATTTGGAACTTGTTGTTGATCTCGCGTATTTTTTATAGCGACTTTTATTCCGCGTTCTTTTATATCCTTGCGTTATTTTTACCTTGCTGCGTGGTTCCCCTATCGTCTCCTTCGTTGCATCTTGTTTACTTTGGGCAAATTCGCAGGAACGTTTGTTCCTTCGACGAGTAAATTTTTGACGAGTCGGTGTACGTTTTAAGCGGAATCGAAAGCGAAAGCGCTTCTATCTAGCGGATCGATCGCCATTCGTAGAAATCGCAAGAATTTGCTCGGTCGAAATAATAAGGAAAATGGCAAATGAAAGCGAAAAGGCGAACAATTCGGCGAAGAATCGGACGAATCGGTCGAGTTTCCTTGGCCGATGGTGCCGCGTTCGAAACGAAAATATATGCCGGAAAAACGATGTACGCGATTTGCTCGTGTTATCCGATCTGTTCGATTGAGAGATAATTTTACGCCAACGGTTACGATAACCGAACGATTGGCGTTCCCGTCGAAACAAAAAATCGAATTAAATAATAATATTTTACGCGTACGAGCATCGATTATGTAAAAAAGCATAGAAGCGGTGACAAGACGGCCAAGTATTATTTTCATAATATATGCATCGTTGATAATAAATTCTAGGCGTACGAAGAATGGAAGAGTCTGGCGATATTTTTCGTTGGAGGACGAGGAAGACGGGAGAGAAAGAAGAAAAGTCGAGTTTCGGCGAAATCTCTCGGGGCGATGTTTGTCGAAAACGGGAGAGGACGACGAGGAATTTGAACGATCTTAAACGCGCGCTCGACGCTCCGAAGACAATACGATCTTGTTAATCAAACAAAAGTGATCGTGCGCGAGTAATTTTTTTCACGGCTGTTTCAACATTCAGCTTGGGACGAGCGAGTGCAAACGCGAGGAACGGTAAGGACGAAGGCTGTTCCTTATTGGATTCGGATAAATTCGTAGGCGTTCGCTGCGCGACGGCGAAATTCGACGAAGCAACGAGCCGGCCGAGACTTTACCTAATCGCACCAATAAAATAAGAATGCTAATTGCGCGCAACCGGCGAACGTAAAATCTCGTGGAAGGCGCGTAAAACGCGCGCCCGAGACCGAGAGTGAAAGTTTTTGAAAGAAAACGAACCGCGATGGGCAGGGCGCGGGACAGGGAAAAGGACGACGAAGCTCGCTCGTTCGATTCGGAGATTCTATCGCGGTTACGCGTACCCGTGTCCGTTCGACAAAGTGACATAAGCCGAAAAGCAGAGCAACCGCGTATGCGACGTTGCGATGCTCGCAACTCGTGTAGGCGACCCGTGGTATTAGAAAACCAGTCGTACCACGTATCTACCGAGGTTTCGACTCCTTTTTCGTTGAGTCGCGTACTCGTCGATTCGCGATCTCGGCTCGTCGTACCGTCGACGGAGCTCTCAGCGACGACCATCCGCAGTACAGCGAATAAACGGAATCGACGAATTAGCGGCGACTAAACGGAGAAGGAGGTGCACCGTGGCGTCGCCAAGCTCGTACGGATTCGAGCGGAGAATTTTCGAAATAAATCGGCCGATTTCGAAGATTAATCGGAAGCGAACGCTCGCGATCCTGCGGAAGCGCGAGGTGAGAAGAAGAAAACGCGGCGTACCGATAACGAGGAAAGAGGAAAAACATCGCAGGTAGATGGAACGTTCGCGACGATAATTTATCGATACGTCCTAAGGATAATAGCTGGTGGAGACAAAACGCGTAGCAGGGTGGGGGGTGTGCTGGTGTGACTTCAAAGCCAACAACGATGACGATGCAGACCACGAGGACGGCTTGCTTTCCATTTGGATTCTGTGATTACTCCTCCTGTACGGCAGTCCTTTCCCGTTCGTCATATCTCCATGGTCGGTGCTCTCATGCAAATAAATCGTGTGTTCCTTGGTGGAAACGCGTTGTCTCGCCGCGATCTCGTCCAACATCGTTGATTCTCTCGAGCTCCGTTGAACGAGCGAGTCGCGTACAACCCTGTCGTATCGTCGATTCGAACGTAATACCGAGACCGCGGCAACGTACTTTATCGCCACGAAGAAAATAATGCTGGTTCGCGCGATCGCCGATTTTTCTCGACAGTGAATATCAACGATCCGAGTGTAAGTTACGTCGGTAAAGCATGGAGCGTGGAAAAATTTCCTCGTGCGCGTTCTTCCTCTTCTTTTCGTTGTCGTTAACGACCTTTTGCGCGTCCGTCCGAGCGGCCACGCAAGACCCGGTCACCATGAGGCAGGTACTTCCAGTGTACGCGGTCATGGAGAACATCGATCTTCTAAATTCCAGCAGATGTCGGACGGAGATCGAAGAATTTCGTAACGCGGTGGATAAACGAGTAACTTGGGGTCTAAGAGGTTAATAGAATATTTCAGATATTTCCGTGTAACGAGTAACGCCATCGCTGTATATCACGTTCGCCGCTCTGTTTCGTAACACGTCGTTTCTGTTGTTCGCAAGTGGAATGCGTTAACACCGCGGAAAATTCGACTCGGTAACAATAAAAACAAGGGTTGCGCAACCGCGAGAATTCTTCTCGGCGGGATTACATCGAGTTGCATCGCGTTACGTCGCGATTGTGTCAGATGCGTAATTTTTTGTCCGGCCAACCCCCGATTCCGAGACTTTCTTCGCGCGTTGCACAAGAAACTAGTTTCTTAGGTCGGAGCGCGTAAAAGCGGCGATCGTGATCGCTCTTGTTCCCCTTTTCCCCGTCCGATCAGATGCAACTGGCTGCGTTTAAACGCGAAACGCCAAACTACGCGCTTGATTTTACCGCCGTTTCTTCCCGTTCTCACCTTTGATTCGCCACCGCGAGCTGGCCCGATTATCGTATCGTGTATTTTTCAAGTGATGGACAGCAGTGGCGTGCCGCCCAGGGGATTTCTCCATGGGAATAATTTTTGGTTAGGAGATGAAAAAAGTTGCTATATTCTCTCTGAAAATACCACGCTACCTCTCTCGGAGAAAACACGAAAGAACAATTCGATATACCGGAATCCGAACGAGGAGTTTCCACCTTTTCGCCTTCGTTTCTTTATTGGACGTATGTGGCACAATAGCACCATGCAATATCACATAGAAACGGAAAAGGAAGTAAGCACGTGCGATATTTTACAGTTTCTATCTATCTATCTATCTATCTATCTATCTATAGCTCGAATCTATAGCTCCAACGATTCGATACTAACGATCGGCGCGTAGTAGCCCGTTTACGCGGCCGATCGATCGTTTGTCCCGTTAAAATAATCCACCGGACATTTACGTACCTACTACGAAATCGTATCGTCGTAACGGGCTATCGCGCGTTTCGCGCGTTTCACAGATTTCAGAGATAACGCTTTTTTAGAACATGATCACGCTTGGACTTTGCTTGCCGGCATCCTGCAGCAAACGCGACGTAGCCACGATGCTGGACAAAGTGATCCGTGACGAGACTCTTTTGATCGGAAAACTGTTCTCCATTGGCTTCAGTTTGATCGAAGTCACCGATTTGGTGAACGATCATCGATGGCTCCTCTCTGCGAAGATGATCTCCATCATGTACGTAAATTTCAAACGCACGACGAACGCCTAACTAACGCGACGGAAAATGTTTCGGACAAAGGTCGAACGCTTTCGAGGTAGAACGTAACTTCGCGCGTTTCAGCGTCTTTTCGTAGAAGAATAGGCAGAGGACGCGCCAAGGTCAAATTTCTTCTTTCAAATAGAATCACGTATGTACTATTTCGCGCGTATCCGCTCTTTCGAACTGCTCCGCGTCGGCGATCGTCGAGGTAAAAATATTTCAACCATTTGTCGTATATTTTTCATTAAAAAGTTTTTCACGCGCCAAAGTCCGAAATATCTTCGGGATTGTTGACTTTGTCGATATCGAACCCCAATGTTTTTTTACGCGCAATGTTCCAAAGAGTCGATACGCGATAATAGCTATACCAATCGCTCAAAAGAACAAAAGCTGCTTTCTTCGTTCTATGCGAAACTGAACGAATGCTCTTCTTCTTGTACGAAGAAAAGTTGATACTTCGAATATTTACATCGTGTATCTCACTGGTTAATTACAAATACATTCGACGAATCGTCGATAGCGAAATTTCTTCGTTACGAAAAAGACTATCCGCGTCGAATTACGTCTCCCTGCGAAACTCTTCGACTTTTCTTTGAAACGTTTTTCAAATCCAAACGGTTACTTGCGCGGCGATTCGAGCGATTCCAGTCGCATGTACCGCTCTGTATGTCGACTAGAAACTTTAAAACTTTGATTACAGGGGATTTTTGCTATCGTTAGTTGCTATCGCGATAGCAGCCACGATATACGATTATTTCGTATACCGACGGGCGAATGAACGCAGGAAAAAAGAATTTCTTACCTTTGAAAATAACAATACGAACGGTAAGCGATACGCGCGTCGACGCTTGGTATTATTTAACGCGTGATTAACGATAAAAAGAAAAAGCTCGAGTAACCAATTTATGTAACGTACGATTAATTCTGAACAGAATTGAAGAGCGAAACAGAAGAGAAATGCGATACCGATCACGAAGAACCGGTACTCTCAGAATCGAAGCAGCAGAGTCGTATCTTCCAGTATCTTCTCTGTTTTTCGCTTTCTTCCAATATACAGCAAATATTTAATCGAGAAAAGAGCGAAGATAATACGCGTATATTCCACAGCTTGAAATTCTTGGGAATGGTATGGATTATTACGGCGCACTCCGTCTTCTACTCGCTTCATACTATAAGTAAGAAATGAATTTTAATCCGTTTTAATTTCGCTGATCCGATCCCATTCGATTTCTCATCTTTTTTACCTTTTCTTTCTTTCTTTTTAACGAAACGAATCGTTTACGTACACAGGTAACAAAATCGTACTCTATACGATAACCGATACCGTACCCGCGCAAATCCTAAGCAACGCGACGTATTCGGTCGACACGTATTTCTTCATCAGCGGGTTTCTCTTAACGTATATATTTCTGAAGGAACGGGAAAAAGACAAGAGAATTCCGCCTGTAACAGCAAGGGCGAGTCAACTTATCAAAATGCTCGTGAAGCGATATATCAGGTATGGTATAGCGTTATAGATGCGCGTCTAGTTCGATCGACAAAGATTTCAATAGATAACGAAATAAACGTTACTTCGAAGGATCACGCCTGCGTATTTCATCGTTATATTGGTCGCGATACTGAATTTTTCCTGGCATGATCGTGTCTCGTTCGTTCTTCCTATCGAGCATGTGAGTTCCAAGTGCTCGAAATATTGGTGGACCAATATACTCTACATCAACAACTTCTACGATTGGGACGAGTTAGTACGTGTGATTATACTCGATAATTTACTAGATAATAAACGTCGTTCGCGTTACCGGCAAAGAATCATTTCGGAAAAAGTAATACTTTCAGTGCCTGACCTGGAGTTGGTACCTACCCAATGATATGCAGTTCTTCATATTGGGCAGTTTTCTCCTAATGTTATCTGTCACGTGAGCTTATAATTTGCCTTTTCTAATCGTTTGTCGTCTGGTTATTTATCCGATCGATAAATTTAATCGAAGATTATTTTCAGACATTACAATATCGCCCTGGGAATAGGCGGTGTTACGCTGCTTTCGTCCATAGGAACGACCCTTTACACGTTGTACGCTCTTGATTACCAACTTGCGTAAGCAGACGAATAATACAAAATGTTTCCAACTTTTTCTACCATGGGCAATGCATAGAACCTGTACGTTATACATATATTTACTTTCCTAGATTGGACGAACAATATAGGACGTTGACGTACCTTTATTTACGGCCGTGGGTCAGAGTAACGCCGTATCTCATAGGAATGATCACGTGCCAGCTTCTTTCAAAGTGGAATTACCAACTACGTTTGTCAAAAGTAACGTATCCCGTTTCTATCAGTTTCCTCCTTATACGTACATTTCCGCGCGTCTTTAAACGACACGATCGAATCTATGTTTCAGAGAAGCTTGATCATTCTTTCGACATTGGCTATTTTATGTAATTCTGTGATTCTATTCGGCACAGCGATCAGAAACATCCCCTTGAGTATATCGATCCTTTACGTGGGCCTCGGTAGAACAGGCTGGGCCATGGGTATTGCCTGGCTCGTAATTGTGTGCACGACGAATCACGCCGGTAAAATCGACGTTCGTTTAAATCGTCTTCTCTTTCGCGAAAATACCACGTCTCTATGGCAATATTTTTTTACTGCTTGCAGGTATAGCGAAAAAATTCTTATCGCTAGATTTTTTCGTTCCTTTGAGCAGATTAACCTACTGCGCTTATCTTCTAAACCCTCTTCTTATACTTTCGTTACATTCGTTACGTGTTTATCCCTTTGTCGGTGATGAAATCATAGTCGTAAGTATAATCGAATAATTTCGTTCGAACAATTCCGGCCTTATATTTATTATGACCTAATAACGTTTTCTTTTCTTTTCTTTCAGGGTGCTTTGTCCGTTGCGATAATTATCTCTACTTTTATCGTTTCGATTCTGTTATCCGCAATAGGAGAAGTGCCGTTTATATTGCTCCTTCGATTACACAATAATCCACAAAGAAGAAAGAAATGAGTGTACACTGATAAATATCTCCGAGTCCTTTAATCAATAAACTGATGAAAAGAAGTCACACACATACACACACATACACACACGAAACTTTTAAACATTCCGCTTTATTACGACGTCGTCCGCGCTCGGTGCAATAACTCATCGTTTCAGAAAACATTCGTAACTTTATTTAATATTTCGTAATGCCTGGAAAGGGGAATTAATTTATAGAATCATTTGCGCAAAAGTTGTAAACGTTCTTCTTTATCAACGAGCATTTTGTACATAGCGATATATGATTCGAGCGAAAAGGGCAAGCTCATATACAAATAACTACGGATCGCTGAAAAATGAGAAAGAATCTTTGCCGTGCTATGAGTGAACCGGGGAATGTATCCTAGGTGGTGCCGGTGACGTCATTGAACGATTTGCTCGACTAGCCTGTTCGCGACGACCTTCCTCGAGTTGCTTTTCCAGTTGTTCCTTTAAGACTAGTAGTTCTCTTGTTCGTTGATAAACAGGATCCTTCGAGAACACGGTGAAAGAAAAGACGCGTAACCGATGATTTAAATTCACCTATGAAAATTAAAGCGCTAGGACGTTTTACATACCTGCTGTCGCATACTCGGATTCCATCTACAGTACAGACTTTTCCACGGCTTGATATACCTCATACTAGCGATTGGCATTAGAACGAGCTGGTAATTAGGAGCAGCCCAGTACAAAGGATTTTGATACAAGGATAACTGACTATTCGTATACGACCATAACGAGACAGTTTTTTGTTTCACTTGTTCGTGAACTCGTTCGCGTTCGCTGTGTATTTATAAACGGATGGTTATGACAGACGCACAACGGCTTTACGGAAAATATTTCGCATACCTGCTAAATAAAAACGTGCCAAATCTACAAGAGTATAAATGATCGAGAATAGTGATTAGAAAGTGTTCGTTAAACTCGAATGCGTTGGGAAACTGTCGACTTATTTGCCACACACAGTCCATAAACTGTAAAAATACTGGTGATCTATCCGCGTCGCTATGATGTTCGACGCCATGACCGATCCTCTGAAATACATTATTAGAATCGTATATCATTTTCACTTCGACGTGCGTAATACCTAATTCAACTACGTACGCATCATCGCATACCTGCTGAAATTTATGACCAAAACTTAGCCATTCCTTTTCTATAAGCACTTCGAAACCTTTGATGGTTCTGTAATACGGATCTAACATTAACATGGCGAGAGCTGTGAGCTGTAAAAAGTTATAAATATTAAGAGTACGTTAAGTTTAAAGCGCACTTCGTTGTTTCTTAATTACCTGTGCTGTTCTATCCCAACCGTCCGAACAGTGCACCAGTACCGAAGTTTTATGATTTTCGACTTTATCCACAATTCGTAGCGCTCCCGCAAGTACATATTTTATATGCTTCAACCAAACGGTAGATTCTATTCCCGATAGCCATCTGGTCTCATCGATCGTTGGAAAGCATAATTCTAAATGATAATCGCTAATATCGATAATAATTTCTTATCGCCGACTTGATAAAATTATTAGCGACTGAAATTATATATCTACCTTTCAGTTTTCTCAGGCTCTCTCTCATTACATGTATATTATGAATATCGAGAAATACGAGCTCCGCATTTTGATAAGCGTCCTCGCTCTCGTAACCACCACCTTTAGCTTTGTTCGCAACCGCGTTAGGCATTGGTCTAGCGTCCATAATAAAAAGTTTGTGACTTTGCGCATTGGCATCCATTATTAGCTGAACGTATCGTTCGTCCTCGCGACTACGCTTCCCACCAACGCCTACCAACGGTTGAGCGCAACGTGTTATCGTTGCCTGACTCTCTGGGTGGATCCACGATAATACCGGCAGCCTTCCTCTACTTCGAAATGCTGCCGATGCTTGCAAATCTTCATCGGTCGCTGCCGCAGGTACTGCCCACACGACTGGATAACTATCGCATATTGAATACGTATCGTTGATTTTCGATATCTTCCACATATCGTTGTTTACACCCTGAAAATAATCGTAACGTCAATAATACGTCCGCTGGTTATTATTATTAATGTCATGACAATTTTTACCATTCGTTTTAATTCGGCTATAGGCTCGTAAACGTTCCATCCATTTTCAGCAAACGTCTCGGAATATTCGAACGCGAACAGAGGTAATTTATGAGATAGAGGAAATGAATACTGTTGAAGTTTCTCAAAAACATCTCTCCTGGAATGATTCTCTTGCTTGTGAGCGAATCTAAGATTTCGCATATCTTTACAGAACACTTCGATGCCATAAGAGTTTTCGCCTTTGCTAGAAGCGCCACCGACTTTCTCTATTCTACTAACAACCCCTAGTGGTACCTCGACTACGTAAGGTGTTTCGCGGTCTACACTCCGAAAATGAAGCTTGTAATTCGTAATGCTAAGAATTCCTCTGACTGGCCCTGAGTAAGGACATACGTAAGTTACTTCGTGAGCAATGCCTTGTACACGCTCTCCGTTTAAAAGAGGTGGACCTGTTTCCCCACCAGATAAATTCTGTAAAGGAAGAACAAATATGTTGATAGACCAAACGTTAAATAATTGAACGAACATCTGCTACTTTAGCTAGGTATTTATGTAATATATATATATATATGTATATATATACTGAAAAAGTAAAAGTGACGAAACAGAATTTCTCAACAAGAGATGAAACGTACCAAACGAATGAAATCAAAAACATATTGTCTGGAAAAAAAAAAACAAATTCTGATAACATGTAAATGCTCGAGAAATTAGGAAGCTACATTAACTCTAATCATCTATATAGAACTCACTTTTACTTGATTGTCTTTTCTAGCTTCTAAAGCAGAGACGATATTATTATCTGTCGAAGTAGAGCTCGAGGAAAAACTTTTGGAATGTGATGCTTTATCCCAGCTTTCCTAGAGAAGTTCAATGCTTGCATACAGTTGGATATAATTAAGTCTAATTTAAAAACCTGTACTATTGATTAAACTAAAGTATATTACCGATTCTTGACCCATCTTAGAATTAAGGGAGCTACTCTTGCTATCTGAATTGAGGGAATCGGAGCTGGCATTTTTAGAATTGTTTTGCTCGATATTCAAAAGTTCAGCGCTACCTCTCTTCTCCATATTTCCAACTTGTACAGTTTCTTATATTTTCACATCTGGTAAAATATTCATTACATAATTCCACCTACTACATTTTTTTTAAAATGACACCTTCAAAGACAAAGTATTAAATTTTATTATATATTTATAAGGTATTAAATCGTTCGTTTAAAATTTTTGTTTACATCAACAAATTAAACGATAAATATTTTAGAAAAAGTTCTTGCTGCGATAGTAATCGAATGATAAATCGTATAACATTTATACGACAAAATATAATGTACAAGGAACACTAGAGTCACACATTTTCATCCAAATCATTTAACCTCAAAATCTTGAAAACCTTATCACTCGAATCGCTGTAAATATAAATTTCTCCAAATATAATTGCACAGAGATAACATTCGAATATTTACATAGAACGTAAATTTTAAATACAAAATGAATTCTACTACTGATGTAAACAAAATTTTCTGTATTTTATGCCACACCCAGAAGGGTTATAATTATATTTTTTATACATAACAGGATACACTGATCTCAGTATTGTTTTATATATGAACGGTAATCCTCCAAAACACTAACCTCGTTCATAACGTGTTCTATGAAGTATTCTATTATGCTCAATCCTTTCGGTATAACTCGTGTTTGACAGATATACTTCACTTCACAGTTTGGAAACTGAAATATGTATTTATATAGAAAAGCACAGGACTGACGTACTTAATATAGTTCGCACTACGCTCACTTTAGCGCTGATGACACAACATTATCAGCCAAGTCGTGGCCGATATTATCGGCTATGATTAAACACGGTAAATTCTTTCTAAAACGCCTGAAAGTGTGATACAATAAAGAAAAGTAAGCTTCTTATTTTGTATTTTCCAATATCATCCCGATATACATACTTTACGCGCTATCTACTAATTACTATACTTACGAAGGTACGTAAAATATATTGATTCCACACGAAATTGTTCCCGGATTAGATCGCGATCAAAAGTGCTTTCGAAAAGTACCGTTTAATTCACAAAGCCAAAAAGAGAAATCACATTACAAAGCGCTCGAATGAAAATTTGAACATTTAAATTTGATTAAATTTAAATTCAATTACAATTTAAATACACTTCAATTTAATACGAACATTACTTTTACGATACCTTTCTCGTATAAGACAGCCAAATTAAAAAGGAAAAAGATATTACGTCAAACCATAAACGTTGGACTACGATCGACGAAGTACGCAATTAAAATTTGTATGCACGCTTATTGCTTAAATTCGATTTTTTTAAATTGATGTTGAAATCAGATTAAAATTACATGCTGCAAAATAAATGCATCTAGATTTGTATCGTGGCATAGATATTTCGGGATAATTAAATCACGTTAGTCGGGTGTTTAATCGAACTGCTTGCCACTCTCTTTAGAGGAATTAAAAATCGTAGTTTCCATTTTATACAAGAATTTATATATCGATCAACGCATATAACTTCATCCTTCTTCCCTCTTCCTCCTTATTTTGTCGATAAGTTTGTAAAGTTTTTGCGTAAGAAGCGTTCAAAGTCGCGTAATATTTAAGCGACAACCTTGATCCGTTTAAGTGTACTTAATTGGTAAAATATATATATATTCTGGGTTTTCTCAAATGATATCAAAATCTTTTGAATAGGTTCTACGTTAATTGTTGGGGAAAAATTACGAATTTATTTATAAAAAAAAAAAAATTGCTCAACGGAACAAAATATAGTTGTCAGTGTTCGACGGTGATGCAGCGATTTCGATTAAGTGTATTTCACAATATAGAGCATATTTGTAACATGAAATATAAAACTCTCATCATCAACTATATATATCGTTAACTTTAAACATGGTCAACATATAAATATACAATCATCACGGTAAGTTAAATGTATCCATACAATACATACAATGAATCTATACACGGTACAAGTAAGACCCTACATCAGCTGCTCTTCCCATTTTCTATATTCTGCTTTTCTTCTGTCAGCTCAGATACATACATAAATGCATACACACGTATATGCGAAGTATATATATCTCGGAATACGTTGCTAATACACAATTATACAAAACGCTATGGCGAAATTCGCGATCGCGCGTGTTATTCTTTTTATATATATATTTTTTTTTTTTTTTCATTTTGTTTCTCTTTTTCCCTTATAGAAATTTACATTTACCAATGGTACGTAGACATGCTACCGATAAAAAAAAAAGAAACAAGAATAAACGAAAATATATATATATATATGTATATATATACATATAATGTACACATATATAATATACATATATATATTGTATATACATTGAAAAAGTTTCATTTACATGAATTACAAAGAACGGAGTATTGGTTCAACGGATAATCTCTCTCTCTCTCTCTCTCTCTCTCTCTCTCTCTCTCTCTCTCTCTCTCTCTCTCTCTCTCTCTCTTGCTCTCTCTCCCTCTCACAATTTTTCCCGTGATCACTTAGATTGCTTATTACATGTATAGTAGCATTTTGGCACTTATAGAGAAGAATTTTGTAGACTGTAGATTTTACGCGGAGACGGTGCTATATCTTGTTTGTTTTCTTCTTTGAATGGATCGCAGAATGATTTAGGCCAATACCGAAGTATTTTGCACTCGTGTTTTGTCTGTTGGATGGTTGTTGTTTGCTGAACATCCGCCAATGGCAACGAAAAAATGTGTACGATATCTTTAGGAACATGCAGAGAAACATCCGTGGTATCTTCTCCGTCTGTTGGTCAGTCTCCAGCCTCGACGGGCTCTCTCTCCTCTACTATTCACGCGAATAAAGTCATCTTGACGAAGAACCCGAGAGATCCTCGTGGAGTCCTGCTCGTCGTTTTCTCTCTTGATTCGCAAAATGTGTCTGTGTAGGTGTGTGTGTGTTGTGTCAGTCTTATCTGGTAGTGTACTGCCAGTCCGGTCACGTCATTTGGGCGGCGTTGAAGCCTCGTTTCCTCGACGTGGTGAAGTGTTGCGGATTGCTGATCTGATATTGTTGCACGTATGGATTGTTCCTAAGGACATTACCGCCAGGCGAACCGGCCGAATATTGCGAAGGTACCGTGATTATCCCGGTTTGTTGCAAATACTGTTCGCGATAGAGCGCCTGTTGTGTCACGTATTCTCCATTCACAGGATTCTGAGCACCGTAATGAACCTTCACGGACTTCGCGGTTGTCTGATTAGCGTTGCATTCCTTATAACTATCGGGATAACGCAGACCGGTTGGAGAGGATCCAGGCGGCGTGACATTTTTTAAGCTCTGGGTCGGACTCTGGGTGATCGACTCTAACACGTGCCTCGGCATACTTGGCGATGGGCAGTGAGTATCTTGGAGACCGTCTACGCGATTCGCGTTTCTCATGTAAATAGGTGCGCTCTCCGGTCTACCACCGACTATATTCCTCATTCCTTCTCTGTCCTTCGCGCTTAGACTTTGCCGGGACGCGTTCAGCCCTGAGCCACGGTTCTTCATCGCGGACGGGGACGCGTTGTTCAGATCGGACACGCTCGACCAGGATACGCTTGCTAGTTCCCATTGACGAAGAAGATTCGACACTCGTTCGGCTCTGGCTGTTGTGTCCAGACTTTCGTCGTAGTCTGGTCCCTGAAAATATCGTTAGAAAAACATTGTTACATCGTTATCGAGTATTTTACGTATTTAAGTGTTCGCTCTCGCATAATATTATACAGGATACGATTACACGAGAACCATCGGTCTCAGTTCTAGAAATCAGGATCACGTTAGGATCATCAAGAACAACCAGTGGGCGAAAAGGAATTCGAGGCAAACGCACGAGCATTAAATGTACAGCCGATAAAATATCGAACAAATTCGTACGCCACGATCGATAAAACATTCAACGGACTGACCAATCGACCAACGCGGCACACGAATTAATATTATTATTGCGACGAGGTCACCGCAAGGTCTACGAAGCCTTAAGGGAACGTTTACTCTACGTGCCCTGATTCCAATGCATATATATCGACTCGATAGAGAATACACCGTGTAATTTCAGGCTTATCCTGGTCGTTTTTTAAGTCGAAATTTTCATCGCGTCATACATTTTCTCTTTTTTTTTTTTTTTTTTTGGACGTTACATAAAAACCAGCCGACGAAAAGTATATTCGAGCGTTGCGCAATGTTAGGACTCTGGAAGGAGCAACTTACATTCTCGATTTTCTCGTCAAGCATCTTGAAGAAGTCGAGTTGGCTGGTGGATATCTCTCTGTAAAGTTGAAAATGAAAAATGATTAATTCGTTTGACGCGTCAAAATTGATCCGCAAGAGATCAAAATTAATTACAAGTTATTCCGCGGTCATTTTAAAGCGATACTATATTTGTTTGTTTATTACTACTACTATATACTATATTTGTTTTGTTTGCAGCAACAATTTAACGAGTACACGAATAATGTATTACGCGATACAGGCGGAGCGACGATCAAACGACGTTACGATCGACAGAAATTGGAGTGTATACAGGTGAATCTATGGAAACGTACGCTTGTTGCAACAGAGGACCGCTCCCAGGTGCGTTCGGCTTCTTCTTGGCTTGGCTCTTGACCTCGCCAGAACCATTTTGTTCCTCGTTTCTGTTCACCTCGACCCCATTGTTATTCGTTTTGTTGTTCTTCGTGCTACCGTTACCATTTTTCTGTTCCACAGATGCAGAACCTGCGACATACAAATCGTAAAAACGTTAAACTTCGAATTCACGAAGACCCTGAAACCTAATATAACGTGGTATAAGTAAAAAAAATCTCGTTACGATCGCAACTCTTATCTTTTCTAACGCAAGCAAAATTTAGAAAAAAAGCAGCGGATTATCAACTCTGTTACCATATGCTCGAAGAATCCCCGACATAAAGATAACGAAAAGTCGCTGACATAAAGTTCGTCTCGCAGTTTCTATTTTTCTTTTCCATTCCGGAGAAAATCATAAACTCGCTCGTCGGACTCTTAACCCTACAGAACTATCACAGCTGCCTGTAACTTTCGTTTCCCTTCAGTCGTTTAACACGCGTGGAAGGAAGCCCTTGTCAAAATGAACAGGCTCTTATTGAAAACGCTTCGACTATAACAACTTGTACATAGTATAACATACGTTAGAAATTCTGTTTGAAACGGTAGTCGCGTCGTGTCTGCTATCTGATTCCATCGAATAGCTCGTGTCATCTGTTCGGGGCATCGCGGTAAAAGCAGACGAGAAACTAGCTACGTGTTCGATGCGAAACGATAGAAACGAGGAGAGAACCGGACTGTTAAGCACGCGAGGGCGAAATTATTGTTTAAAGCGCGAGTCGAAGGAACCGTATCGAGCCGCTTGCCGTGCCTTTTTCCGCCGCGAACAAGCGCGTAAAAACGTAGAGAAAGGAAACGAAAGGAAGGAAAAGGAAATGCTAGAAAAAGCGGAGAGAGAGACGGAATGTCGCGTAATAGGCCGATAATGGGCAGAAACCAGTGCCAAATGAGAGACTATTTCGCGGACCTACGCAAAGCAGAGCGTTGAAGAAGAAACGATGTGAAACGCATATAAAAGATGCGAACGAAGTGCAAGGGTCAAGATTGCGCTCGTAAACACGTTTAATCTTATCTCGAGCAGGCTTGACACTCTTAAGGGCTGTCGCGATTGGGAGTCGGTCCAAACGGAATATTCGATTAAAATAGACCCGACCGTCAGTTATAAATGAACAGCTGAAAAGTAAGTGACGCGCATCAACCCGTTACGCCTCTCGGTGCGGCTTTCAGCGACACACATACGTATATGGGGAGGCAGCGCGATACATTCACGAGTTACGTTTCAATAACGAAGTGGCAACAGCTTTTCGAAGCTTGTCTGGAAAGCTTGAAAAATGGAGCGCGGTTAATTAGAAAATTGCCGCTCTAGACCGTTAGATGGTCCGACGGTTCGTTACCGCGTAATTTGTCGGAAGACAAATAGTTTGTATAATTAGAGTTCGCGCAATGGGAGGCCGCGTTTAGACGAACGAATTCAAGCGGTAGAAGTTTATTTGATCCGACGCTGACTAAAATTTCGTTTAAATAAATGGAGTCTCGTTCGATGCCTCTCTCGTCGCGAGTCTGCCGATAACTCGATGCGAACGATTAAATTTGGTTCGCGTTAACCTATCCGAGTAAATTAACTGGTTCGAGGCATCCCGCTCGATTAGCCGCGCGTTATTCCACGAACGACGGAACAGCGAGCATCGATCCGCGGAAACTTGACCTTAGAGTGCCATCCCCGGCGTACTAAATATCTCGTGTACTCGGCATAACGTGCGAGTTACTCAACTCGTGTAGATAAAACAACGAAAACAAGGCGAGATAAGGCTATTGGCGCCGAGGAACGAGTTCGGCGCCGACCTATCCGACAAAAAAACATTCTTCGTATTATTATAGCGAGCCAATTATACGAACGCTCTCGTCGACATTGAATTCGACGGTTATCGGAGAAGCGCTGAAAGTCTCCTCTTCGGATCTCGATCGACCATCGATGAATCGAGGCGAGTCTCGACCCGGTTTAGCGGCGATCGTTATTTTGAATTGTAAAGCGAGTATCGTAAACGGAAACGGATGACGGATCGTCTCGCGAAGGCGATCGGCACGCGCGCGCACGCACGCTTGCACATGTGGTCCATTCATTGGCACGCGAGGCGACCAGAGACGGGGCGCGAAACAGAGCAAAAGGAGAATGAACTCGGATTACAATGAAACGCAAATAAACCCGAGACACGCAGGGAGCCACGGACGAGCAGTGGCGCTCTCTTTGCACGTGTGTAGGTCAGTAGGTGGGTCCTCGGCTCACTGCACTCGCCGTTATCGTCGTCATCGTCAGGCTGAAAGCACGCGCCTATCGCAATTATCCGATCGCATATTCGACGGTTCTTTCGCCATACTTTGACGATACCCACGCGTCAACCTTAACGACCCATCCATCTGTTCACTCGAGTACCACGTTTGACTCTTTATCCGTGATATTCTCTAAGAAAAAGGCGCTCGTCGTGTGCGACGATGCGAACGATTATATCGAGATACGTATAATAGCGTCAGGTTTTTCAAACGATTCGACTCTCCTGAATTATCAGAGAAGCGTAAAAGTTTTATAACGCAGAATGGTGCTCGTAGCAAGAATTATGAAAAGATTTCGAATTACCGATCAATTTCTTAAGCTCGGTCTATCAGCAACTCGGTTTATTAGCAGCGACCCAACTAGATTTTTACAATGGCACGCGGTCTAAACGGATACGCTGTACATCTTCTATGAGGTAGATTTACAATCTATACGATATTTCGAAATAGCCGACTAAATCGTAACTTACGGTCGTGTATGATCGTAGTTTGCGTTAGCGCGACATAGCGCCAGCGAACACTTGAAATTAACTTAACCACCTTAAGTAGTTTGTAAAAAATCCGATATATCTCCGAAATATAAAGACCTCTGCGGCTTCGAATCGTCTCGAGCATCGTTTATTATTCTTTCCACAATGTATACATACACAGCGGATCTTGAAATACGTAGAGGAAATTTTGCCAGAGGATATCGCTCGAGAGAGGTGGTTGGTTGAACCTTGACGGTTCAATGAATTTCGGTTTGTGCAGGTCCCTCGCTCCAAATATAGAAGACCGTGGTATCAGTTAATTTCGACTAACAAGTGGTTAGCGAAGAGCCGAGGTTAGCTACCGATACAAATTCGTATCCTGTTTTAAGATACCAGCGACCAGGGGAATTTATTGGACGATAGAGTGAAAATCGACGCAGCTGGGCTCGAAGCGTTTTTCTCTTGCGGATTAAAGGAAACTGCGTGAAACCACGGGAACGACTCCTATCGAGAAATAGGAAACCGACGGAGGGAAAACAACGAGAAGAGGAAAACCGTCGGTTGGTTATTTGCGATCGAACCGCCTATTACGCGACTCGCGCTGCGTGCGAATTTTATTTCGTTCCTCGTTGACCGAAGCCTCGCGGCACGAAGACAAAAGATGGAAATTGCTGTGCGTTCGAGCATCGAAGTGTCTTTCTAGCCGATGTTCGAATTACGTGAAATCGGACGATGAGAAATTTATGGTGGATAAATTCGAACACGCGATGAACGCGTGTACGCGTTAACCCGTCGATTTGTTGTTCGTCGTTAACATTACCATAAATCTTCGTTATACGATCGTCCTACCACATAATCCTGTTAAAGCTTTAATACCATTATCTAACCTCGTCTGATCTGTTTACTTACTTGTTACGCGTGTAACGCTCATGCTTCCGAGAACCCATACAGGGAATAAGAGAATCCTAAATCTAAAAAGCGTATTTCCCAGCGACCGTGGACATTGCTGGTTACGACGCCGTGCCTCGTACGTAATTGCGGCTCGCGATGTTGGAAGCCTTGTCGAACGAACCAAGAGGGGCTTTTCTAGGAATCTACATAGCTCGCGATCGAATACACGTGACGCTTCGTCGATAAGGATGTCGCTTGCGACTTTGCGTTCGTCCGTAGAATTATCGATCCTGCGCTGAATTCCCGCCACGATAATCCTGAACGTCGCGACGATATCGCAAAAATAACTCGACTCGTTAACCTTGCGGAGATCATGATTACAGATACATCGCAAAACCTCGTTACAAAGGTTTTCGAACGAGCGCAGCGTAAAGCTTGTTTTGACGGAGAATTGTCGTCACGTACATCTTGGATATGATTTCTATGAATGTGAGACGTTTCGATATCTCGATCGGAGAACGAAAGAGAGAGAGAGCGACGAGAATACGACGACGATCTATCAGGAATTTCTTACGACCGCAACCTGCGCAGGATAAAAAGTCAGATTCCTTTCGAGTAAAGGAGATTCGTCCGCCGTTGGCAAGAATGGCCGTTTAATTTCAAACGCTTAAATATACAAGGATCACTATGCAGGAGAAAAATATGCGAAGCTAAAAATAGAGTTAGAACGTATCTCGTGAGAAAGCTTCGAATAATCCCACGATGAAATCGTATTTGCATTTGCGAGTTGGAAAGGCCGAGAAACCGGTCGGTTGCTAGGATTCAACGGCGTCTGTAGACACATCGGGAATATTTCAAACGTGCCGACCGGTGACGGTAACGAAAAATCAATCGACGGCAACGACTTTCATTCATTCGATTCGAATCCTCCCGGGTTTCGAGCTGGCACCGCGCCGAAGGTCGACGTACGTCCGATCAGGCGGAGCAAAATTCTAAAATTCCATAAAACGCCCCCGCGGTACCGCGTCCAAGCGGGGCAATTTGGTGGAGAGACGCGCGAGAAGTGAAAATAAATCCATGACGCGAGAACAAGCGTCGAACACGGTCGTTTTCTTTCGGCAAATCTCGCGACCGTCGCTCTTTTCACCTGTGCTATCTACCTGCGTTACTCTTAATCTTCGAATCGGAGAACTCGCGTTCGCGTTTCCTTTGGTTTCTTTCGTAGAACGTTTCGTACGATCGAGAAATTTTGCGACTTTGATAGAAATTTCGACGCTGTTCGGATCCACGTGCAAGTAACCGGGCTATTACTCGTACAGAGACAAGGAGATATTCTTTGTTCGATTCGACTCTCGATAGGGAATTCACGACGTATAGCAGGGGAAACGGCGATTATTATCGTTCGAACGACCGAAAAAATCTCTCATTCGTCTTGTTGTCGGTTTTATCGCGCGAAAAGCGCGCATAGCGTGCACGTTCGATAGACACACGTAGACCGCAGGGCGATGACATTAGATCGTGGGATTCATCGCGATAAATCGTGCAGCTTCGCGTGACCTGACAATTATAAAATTTATGAAAACTCCAGAGAAGCGTGCACGTTAGCCAGGTATACGCGTTTGATATTTCGGTCGCGAGTCGGTGCATTCACTTGGCGATGTTCGCGAAATTTCGCCGTACGATCATTAAGAAACTCGGCAAGTTTGCCTTGTAAATCTTTATCCTTTGAGAATATCAAGAAGATACCTGTAACACGGTTTATTTCCAACGCGACCTCGCGTTCTTCGTGCCATTCGCATTACCTCTTTTATCCCCGCGATACACGTCTAAAAATCACGTCTGTGAAATAAAGATCTCGTTATAAATCTCGAGTCGAGTTCTTGTAAAACCATCGATGAAATAAATTAAAGCGTAAGACGTCTTTGTGTCTTGGCCGAGAGAATAGCACCGTTGAAGACGTTATTTTACCAAAGATATACGTCCTTGAGAAGCGTACGATAAAGAGCGACCAAGAGAGACCGGAAATCACCGGAGATCAAAGACCTCGGCAATGGACGAACTTTATAATAGGTCTCGTAATTCACCGATTACCTTGTCGACGTAAGAAACGAGGCTTATCGTGAATTCCAGTGATCGGCGTCATCTCTTTCCTCAGCGTCGCGAGTGGTTTCTGTAGCGCGATAAATATGTCGAGGACACGTACGCGACGCGACGTGGCGCGTAAAGTCGACCAGTCGTGGAATCTGGTCGACGTGAAAAGCAAAAGGGATCGTAATGCGGATTGATAAGAGACTCGTTGTACACGTGCTCCGAACGCCTGGCCTCTGCGTCTTACACAAATTCGATTCTCCGCCTTTGATCAAAATCTTATTTTCCGCGCTATCGTAAAATTTAGCTTTTACTTGTTTAAGAAACGCTTACGCGCGAAACCAATGGAATTTTTCAGATAGTCAGAGTCTCGGTTTTGCGATAGCCTGAATAGATAAATTTCACGCATCCTTCGATGTATGCAAGATTTAGCGTGCGAAGTCGGGCAGAGAATATTTCAGGCTTAATCAACAAACAACGTAATATATACGGATCATCGTAAAATATGCTATACGCAAACGAACTCTATCCTGTCCATAAAAGTAGGGGCGTCGGAAAGTTCAGCTGGCACTTACGCGCGTTCAGCCAAGCTGCTTCTTAAACGCGGCGTTCACTTTTACAGACAACTCTTCGAACCTATAAGAACGATAGAAAGTAGAAAAGGACTACAGGAAGGTTTTTAATCGAGTTGCTTAGGAGTTGATTAATCGGTTGTTAACGCGATCGAAACGGCTTACGACTATCGGTAACGTAGATTTTTAGAATCGAACGCAACACCCACGAGCGATGCGATTGGATAAGCGAGCGATAATAGAAACCCAAGTTGCGTGATTTATTTCTTCGATCAGAGTTCTAAACGCCTGTATAGCCGATGTAGCTTTGTCGCGAAGCGACTATTTCTAAGTCTTTCAGATACTATTAGGTTGTCCGAAAAGTGTCTTTCTTTTACAGACGCGTCTTTGTACAAACATGAAACCTAATCCGTCAAACGTTGCAATTTTTATCTTGATAGAACAACATGGACGTGTCGACCGTTCGCGATCCAGTCGTAAACTCCCGTTACGATTAGACAATCGACGCCACGAACTGATCGATCCCCTATTTCGGTTAGGATAATAGAGGTGGTTGAATTGAATATACACCGAGTTAACAGCTTATTAATTACAGTTTATTCCTACAACTTGTAGACTAGATAGATATAAGTTGATGAAAATGATTAAGATCCTGATTGATAGACAAGGTTACTGTGCAGAGTACGCAACGTAAGTTTATATGTACAACAACTAAATTTCAGTGAAGATGATGCTGCGGAGGAAAACTTGCGATGGGTGGGTTTAGGGACACGAGATAAGCTGGTTCGTTAAGGACAAGTTAGGGAAATAGACTTTGCTGTCAATTGGTTAATTTAACAGGTTGGTGGATGAGGAAGAGTGCTGACCGCCGCGAGGGAAAGTTGCCAGTGGGGAGTATCATACGTGAGAAAACCCAGATTTCCCGTATCTTCTCGGAGTAGACGATAAATTTTGAAAACAATCCAAGTCAAAAGATATTTGTTCGGTCTGAAGGACCTTAACTAGAAAATTCCTGAGATTTATGGTGGGTGCTTGAGACTATCGAGGGTACACGTAATCATACGTAATTGGATAAAATAATATAAAGCGAAAAACGTTGTGCATCCATTATTTCCTTGTAAAACGAAAGAAACCTTTCGGTCGACCTAATACATAGAGATCTTTAGAGATTACCATAAAATCTGTTTTATATATATATATATTATATATACAGTGTTTCGTATAACAGGCGTAATATATTCATAAAAGATTCCTATTAGCGTTCGAATATTTTCCTGAACCACTAGGTATACGTATATACCTATTTCGAAGTAGAATGGATAAATTAAAGCAACGATAGACGATCGAATCTGTTTACGGATTCCAGATTCTGATGATAAAGATCGTCTTTGTATCAGGCTGGATAGAATCGGGCGAGCGATCAAAGGGGAAGTTAGCTCGTTAAAAACGTTCGCTAGCACGGATCCAATGATCCTGCCTTGTAATTAGTTGATAAAAGAAATAACACGACAAACGGAACCACGTTGGCTCACGGGGAACTGTGTCACAAGTATACAAGGAATATACGACGTGTACACAGTCACGTAGTTGGAAGCGGACGCGCATCGTGCGCCGAGCGTACATTAGGTAACGAGGCTTCGTCGTGGAAAATCTCACTACCGTCCGTTGCACGTTCAACATAAAAAAAAAAGACGAGAAAGACAAAGATACCTTTATCTTTATCCTCTAACACGCTGTATTTAATCGAGCGATTATTGAAGTTCTCATACGCTTTTCGTTGCAGTGTTGAAACGTTGATCAATTAATAGCGTAAGGTTAAAACGGTAAAGGAAAACAAATGTAACGAAACGTCAAACAGGTAGAAATTAATCGACGTAAAACTAAAAATTCCATCGCCTTTGAAAAACTTCGAACGTTTATTCCGCGAATAGGAGTTCGTCGCGTTTCGATGCCGCCAGAACGTGGAATTCGAATTATGCGCGCGATACATATGAAACGCGAATCACGGACACAATGTGCGCCGTTCGACGTTGAATCACGATGATCAAGAACTGGTAGGGACAAGGTGGAGCGCCGTAAAGAACGTCGATTTTAGCAGTTCCGTCAAGAAAACGAAACACGATGCTAGCGTCGACTGGAATCACCTATATTTAGTGTCGGACAGAATGTTGACGCACGTAACTTTACGTCACGCTTTCTGTGTGCCGTGTGTTCGGACACATGACTGCTTAAATATATTTACACGTAAGGTCGCGAGACCGTTCCTAATGATATAGTATCTACGTGGTCATCGGCTACTACCGAGAGCGTGGCCCACTTTGTGGCTATCGGGCTTCTCGATAAATTTAGGAACGACGCGCAACCTAGACGCGGATGCGTAATATTCTTGCGTCGATGTTACATCGCGCGTATTTGCCACTATGCTTTGATACAGCTTTTTATCGACTATTTTCTCCACAACGAATCGCAGATGTTACAAAGTCTACTGGAATAATGCGCAAACAGTTTCAGGGAAGCGCGTGGGTCGATAGAGGGTTAAAATAAAAAAAGGGCACGGGGGTATTTTACCTTAACTCGAACCTAAATGAGACGTCACGACGTTCCATTCGATGGAAGAACACCTTGGGCAACTGATCGTTAAACTAGCCGAGCCAGAAATATGAAGATTAAATGGAAGGAGCGAATGTTATAAAATGGATAATCTGAAAGTTCGAATCAAATGGAGTAACTTGTATCATTTCTCCGAAGCAACGCACTCGTAAAACTTATAATTGATCCAAGTGCCCTTCGGAAAGTTTCCCTACTATTCGTCGAGATCAAATGAATGTTTTCTCGATCCATCGAAGTTGGAGTAAGGAGAGGCGATCGGGGTTAAGAGGAAACGAGATGAACGAAGAGAAGAAGAAGAAAGAGGAGACGAGGATGCATTGCGTAAAAACGCTCCGTTTCCACGAGGCCGTATAAACATCGTCAAATTGAACTAAACTCTAACACCAGACATGCGTCTGCCTTTGCCATTAGTACCATCGCGCCAATGTATTTTAGAATCGCTGAAACTTCTAGGATTCTCTACTGCGTGCATGTAACGAAACAAAAGTCTAGGCTTCTCTCAGAGGCGAGAGGTTCCCGATTAAAAGTTGAATAAATCGAACGCGAACAAAAGTTAAACTCGTCCTTCGTCGACGTAACGAAATAGCCCATCGATCGATTCAAGTTACGAACGAATTGCTAGCCAAAATTCGGTTAGAAATTGTTGGAGATTTCTACGGTTACGCGGTTTAACGAGTACTGGGAAGTGGGAAATTGATTTTCGAACAAGTAGAAGTACCTTAATTTTTCTCCCAAAGTACCCCGTTCCCGGTCTGGCTCGTTTTGCAAAAGTTAGCGGCGGGACATTTGTCCCAGTTCGGTCTTTCATTTCCTTTCGAACAGCTCCGCATGCAGGATCACGAGAAAACGCGGCTGAGGTATTGGCAATCGATTGGTAATTATTCTTCGCGTCCGGTTCCATTACGGTTCTACGATAGACGTTCCAGTACAATGTCTTTTGAATAATCATTGAATAAAGGGGAATCAAAATCCTACAGCTTCGGTACGTTAAGAAGGAAAAGGAGAAAGATAATTTCAAAAGAATTTCTTAACTCAAGGAACAGACAATAGGGGCAAAGAGAAAAGTTATCGAATATCGACTTATCTTCGATTACGAATCTTCGAAATATCCGACGAAAACGTAATCTGCTATTTTAGAAGATTAGGAGGTAGCGTGATCAAAGCGATAGAAAATCGATTAATCCAGTTATCGATTCTGCTGGAAAGTAATCGCGTCTAAATTCGCACGTTTCTCTGCTATTTTACAGCAAGGTCGAGCGATCGAATTGTACTGGCAAGAAGGAAGAGCTTTTCCGACAGTATCTACGCGTTCCAGTAAGCGTCGTTCCCAGACGAGTCGTACAATTACGTAGAACTGTTGCTTCGTAACCAAGGTCGAATATTCGTCGGGGAAATGATCGATTAAACCCTCGATCCACAGACGCCAGATAAACGTTAAGTTTTTCCATGAAATGACAGACGATGCGTAAGGAAAGAGATAGGAAACGATGCTATGCGATAACAGGTGATAACGAAAGAAACGTCCTTTTTTTTTTTTAATCGATCGATAAACGGCGTCCGCGAAACGCTCGACCGTTTCAAAAATATTGGGTAAATATTACGTCCTATAAAACGAATCTACCACGCTATATCACGTTGAATCAGTTTCTAATAATAATATCGTTCAAATGCCAGAAACCGGAGTAAGACTTTTATTTAGCGTGCAACTTTCGAAATGTCGATCAACGTGTTCCAAGCGATTCCGATTACTTTCGTTCGATGTATAATGCACTTTTCTCGGCGATAATTTTTTTTAACGAGCGACCGATAAACGAACTTGGAGAAAACGCTCGATTGTTTCGCGGAGAAACGAGCTCGTTGCACGAGGACCACTTTCGCAGCGTTCTCCTCGATTCACCGAGGCTCCGGCTCGCTTCCTTTCACCCCTCACGGATGCAGAACTAGCCGAAAGATCAATCGTCCGCTTTAAAATAAATCGGTCATTGAAACGCGCATTGCGCTACGCCCTTATCGATAGCAAGAGAAACAAAGATGCCGAGAGAGGATGTAGAGGGAGAGAAAGGAAGAAAGGAGCAATAAAGGACGACGATTCTTTTCACCGTGGGTATGGGAAACGATTATCAAAGTTAATAATATAACATCGATGAAAGGCGTCGCTTTGAGCGGTCTGAGGACGGACCAAGCTCGCTGGTGCACGACAAACTTGCACGTAATCAACCAGAGGCGTAATTAACTGCGACGCAATTAGTTCACCTTCGACGCGATGTGCACCCGCTATTTCATCGATTCTCTCTCTCTCTCTCTCTCTCCCTCTCTCTCTATCTCTCTCTCGAGTTGATCGATGCATTACCGAATTCTATTTAAAAGAAACATCAAAGATACTAGCGTTTCCTTGATTAATAAAATCGATCGCTGGTCGCGATAAACGAGTCTTGAGCACTTTCGCTGGGACAGCCTTGGATCATATCTTCTTTTATCTGGACACTAAAAACCATCGATTAAGTGGAAATTGTTTTTGTACAAGATTCATGAGAATGGAACCGTGTCCTACGTGACGATGATTCAAACGACTAGAGTGGAACGAAGTGAGAAATTTACGTCTTTACAGATGATTTAGAAGGATGCTGATTCTTCGGCACGAAGGTAAGATGACGAATTCGAGAGGCGAGAATATGGAAGGTCGATGATGTGGATCGTGGTGGCCTTGCCAAGTCTCGAGGACGTACCAACCACGAACGGAAGTAAAATCGTCCGTAAAGAAGTTGAAAAGAACGGAAACTATAATTCAAGATCGCGACGGTAGATAATCTTTCGTCGTGAAAGTTTCATAAAGTCAAAGAACAGAGGATACAGGTATAAACGTAAATCGAATTACGTTCACGATGTTGCCGTAAATCACAAAACTACAACGGCACTTAGCCTTGCTTCCTGACCCAAATTCCCGGAGCGACTTCAGCCTAGAAGCCGCGCATGAAAAAAATAATCCGAGTGAGAAATGACAGAAACCTGTTGGGTTATTGCCGGAAGACGTCTATTGCCCACGAACGATTAACGTAATATAGAAACACGATGGAAGAAGCATGCGAGCGTAAATGTGAGAGCGACGCATTTATCTTGCATCCGCTAGGAGGGAGGATGATACGGAATCGCAGAAACTACCAGTAAAAACAAGATAAGAAAAGAGATCGAATCTCGGATGATCTTTTCCGATAATTAAAATATTTATTACATGTCTTACCAATTCTTATTGCGTATCGGTATGTAATTATCTTAACGTTGAAATTTCGCGAGCAATAAATATATATTTCGTAAGAACGACGTTAATTTCGCGATATTATCGCAATTCGTCTTTGCTCGCAATCCCAAGATAACGCGTACAATTAGTCACTATAATTTTATACGTGTTTGCTCGTCGTTAATTAGTTATATAACGACGATCGAGTGCCTCGTCGAATTGCAGCTGCATTTTCTTTCCTCTTTTATTTCTTTTTGGAAATTTCCACGCGAACACGGCCTTCGTAATTCCGTATTCCTAATTACGATTCGACACAATAACCTGAAAGCCCGAGGACGAAGAAAGCATCGGTATTGACGGTACAAACGCAGATACAGCGACCGATCTACCCTTTTATCTGGAAATCACGATACTCTACGATACTCGGACCAGAAGATAATCGAATGGATGGAAGAAGAAGCAAAAAAAAAAGGATGCAAAGCGAAAGCATTTAATTCAATTTGCCCGTTAGGCAGATTCTTTGCGACGACAGGTCACTCGGTAGATATCTGGGATATATCTCCGCGATGGCTAAACCTTCCTGTCGTGAACAACCAGCTTATTGACCCATATATTATTCGCTGCGTAGGTGTCGCGTGCTATAATTCGGTGGGACTGACCTGCGCTTAACAGATTCACACTGTGCGTGCACTTAAACATACGCATAAGATGCCGCAGGTAAATCGAATTTTATTCAGAACCTTTACCCTGAACGTCTAACGTGCCAATATCGCTTGACCGTCCTCTTTACAATGAAAAATTTGTATCCTCCGACCTTTTGCGTTTTCATACCTTACCAGTTGTCGTATTGTCACAGTTTAACGCTAAACCTACCGTTACACTTTGTGTAACCTGCTCCTACCGTTTGCGGTCAAAATGACCGGTGATTAAAGAAATAATAGTTTTTGCGATTTAACTTAGATAATGGTTAATTTATAATTAAATGTATATGAAACGATGAACTTTCATACTTTTGTTTAATTTCAATTATAGACTGAAATAGAATTACACTTTTATTTATATAGAGATATATCTTATTCAACTTTGCTGCATTTTTCACAAATTGTCTTATTATCAAATGTACTTTCGCCGGATAAGTATTTCCCGCATTTTAAACAAATTTTCGTAATTTTGTAACGTTTACAATTTTTTACTTGACAAGTTTTTTGTAGTAATGGATCTGAACTTGTTGACAGTTTTATTGCATGGTTTTTCCCCGCGATTCTATATGTAAAAGTAATGTATGCACCAGGTTTATAACAATGTTGTAAATTCTCTGTAAATTGGCCCCATACTGTAGATACCATTGGAAATTTATTGGCTCGTAAACGTTGGCCGCTTCTTATCAAATCGTATAAACCTCATAACTTCAACAAAGTCATTCCTGCTCATTTTTTTTTAAAAAAAACAGCAGGTCTCCGAATTTTATTCCACAAATTTTTCCCTGATATGCACCGCTGGCATATAGCAGAGCAATAAATGCATCTAGTTCCCAATACTCTAAATTCTTCTTTATTTTATCATTTTTTTTTTAAAGCCTCGACATTCCTAGGGTAAATATTTATCACAGAATAATACCATGTACGGAATAGTATTGTCAAATTTGATGTGCTCTACCTTTCCTTTTATAACAACTTTACACAAAACGCTCCGAGATGCTTTCTGTTTGAGCTTTAGAGATAACAAGTTTAGATTTCGACTAACTGGCTAACAAACTGAGATGTATTCCAGTCGAAAGGACAATAGCAAGTAAGGATATGATCTGTGACGGCGATATTTATACAAAAATACTGATTAGCATTGACCGTTCTCCACCAACGGTTACTCGAGGGTGGAGTTTCCCCGTGTTTTATCGCAATCAGCAATAACCCTAAGAAACTTCTGGATTTTTAAAATGTTTGTAACAATGGACTGTAAAAATGTTAAATTTTATGGCGGTTCCTTAGGATTATCATGAGCCTGAGTCGATACGTCTTGACAGCTGGTGGCTGTCTTAATCCAGGGATGGATAGTTTCATGACAACATTACAGATGTAACGGCTGTTATTATTTGTTATTAGTGGTTCTGTTTGTCGTTTGACTTTGAGATAGCCTTTTCTTTCTACTGATTGCATTTGTTTTAAGAATAACCAAAATATTTTGTCGGGCGGTCAAAATGACCGCTCACGGTAAACAAGACGGAGTACCAACTTTTCCCAGAAAATAAAAGAGCAAACTAAAGGTAAATACCGAAAAATATATTGTGCGCGTGTTTTGGGAAAAGTCAGAAATTACGAAGCGATACGATAAAGTTTAAATGCGGTTAAATTCGTGTAGAAGTTGGAGGACGGTCGATTTGACCGCCGCTGGCAGGTTTAGCGTTAACCGAGTTATATGGAAAGGAAGGAAAACAAAATTGGAAGAACGTAATCTTCCGCACGAGATATACAAAATTGGTCGTTAATATATACATACGTATTGCGTATTCTTTTCCCTAGTGAAACAAAGAAGCTTCAGTGTTTTATCAAGTTCGTGATACATTGCACGTTGCCTTTATGAATATTCTATTAGCGAGAAAAATAGCAACAATCTGGCGGAAACTAAACACGTCAGCTTTGATAAAAGCAATTCGAAGAAACGGTCGTATCGCGGAAGCATCGCATTAGCCGACAAATGGAGTACCGATTTCGGTATTCCATAAATACCTGTGGTCAATTTTCAACGATCGTCTACTAGGCAATATGGAATCGTTATCGCAGCAGGTCTCGTGATTTGTTAAAGCGTTCCACCCGTTTCCATGCGCGCGGACGGATGTTAGGGCACGCGACGATTGCCAGCGACCCTGACGCGGCGAACCGATTTAACGATCGTTCGTCGTCGTAACGTCGAGCCGAGGTGAATCGAGTCGTAACCGATTCGTTGCTCCATGCACAATAGATCGTTTGGTACGGTCGATCGGGCACATCGTCGACACCCGTAACACGGAATTCCAATAATAACGCGCCGACCAATCGTCAGGAATGCGATTACTCAACGTTTCGGATCGCTCCCTAACACGTCGATACTGCGATGAATACTAATTTTTCACATAGTTTCACGCTCCTGCCCAATGTTCTTCGTCGTTGTCAAAGTTCACCTACAGGTATATAAATCGACCGATCGAGCGAATGTTTATTTACTCGTTTACGAACGTCGGCTCTTTGGTCCGGCGGAAATTACGCACGAGTGCCGGTTGTCAGACAGTCAACGTATTACCGACACCTCGACGATACGTCAGAGATAGGAAGTAAGGTCAAAGAACCCGGTTCCCTTTCCCAATATCATCGATAATTGCAGCAATTGTACCTTTAAACGGTCTATTAATTTTTTCACATCGAAAGACACGATTATGGAGCTTCGTTATTTCCGTCGACGTTTAACCTGATTTCGTTCCCTTCGACATTAACCCTTTTGTTTGCCGTCTTTATCCCGTGTTATTATAATCCCGGATCAAGCGAATTGCATTACGAACCACGTAGGCTTTGGGTTTCCACCAACTAAATAATTGCAGCAGCCACGATCGGACGATAAAGCTGAATAATAAAGGACGTGTTATGTTTATTCGTCGGCTCTTGAAGAGGCTTGAAAAGCGATACGAATAAACGCAAGAAACGAAAAGAAAAAGTGGTCAGTGTCGATACGTATAGCGGGTTGAATTTTAATATTCGAAAAAGTGGATGGGAAGGCCGATCTCTGCGAGCCGATATAATTAAATTGGCCACCGGTAAACCGAACAAGGACGGGGATGCAAATGATCGATACGAAGCCGCGTCTTTTGATAATCTGATTCGGTAAAATCCTGCGTGAAGAGCTTATCCAGACACGCAGGAAGGCACGTGCCTTCTATCTACGATTAGATTTGTCCCTCGGTAATGACGCGAAACAAAGTATCAACCGGCGTTAATTTTAGCGAATCGAATAGAGATCGTTCGTCCAACTATTGACAAATTTGCTAAACTCGCGATGTTTATACAAATTCGTATCTTTATGAATACAACTAAAAGATTGGCGAGGGAATGAAAAATAACGCCTCGCCGCTCGAACATCGTTTTGCTATATTTTCACCTTTCTCTGGATATTTTAAACAACCGACACTTTGCTTATCGTCTGCATTTTTTGTACTTGAATTTCATATCAACGCACGAACATCCGCTCATCGGCCGTCGATTCTCGGAACCTGTTAAAATCGAAACTCATCGATTTCGTTTCTATCGAATTTCTTAATTTCGTTAGTCAGCTGCACCGTGACCATTACGCGCGCATGCTTTTTCGAAAAATAAACGAGTCAGCTTTGCAAGTTCGTTCGTCGTAGAAAGACATTTGTCGCAAACATCGTCTCGTCGTTTTTCCGCAGTTTTCAATCTACGAAATTGATCGGAATAGTTTCCGAATGATTCAAACGATGCAACCTCATTAGCATGTGCGTAACCACCGGTCCTCGGTGACGTATAAAGTACGCGCGAGCCATCCCGATGAATTTAATTAACGTCTCACACACACAGCGAGCATCGGAAATTAAATGCAACGTAACCTTCGTAAAAGATCAAAACGCATAGACAATGACCGCGGTCGTTGGTTATTCGCCCGCGAGAAATTCTACGCGCGCAGCTAAAAATATCAACGAAATTCGATTCTTGATGGACGAACACGACCGACTTGATAGAAAATCGAACAGTGGGCCGCCACTAGTTGATTCACCCCGTATACATGTGCCGTTAATGCGTCTTGGCAGCAGACGGGGCCAAATATAGGACGGGACTTTCTATTCATTGTGACTGGCCGTCCTCGAACGAACGCGTGTACATTCCGCCTAAACACGACGTTCGCCCGAATCCTTGAATCGTACGGTGACTTAAACTTCTGACAGATGCGTGACAAGTCTCCTGGCGCCTAGACCACGCGGAACTATACGGCAAAATTCAGCGACTCGGAGGAAAATTTTTACGAAACGAGACTCGACCAGAGTTTCATCCTACGTATTAGCTCGTCCGAAAAGTTTCTTTCGTTTTATAAGGAAATAACGGATGCACAACATCTTTCGTTTTATATTATTTTATCCAATTACGCGCTATCCGTTTTCTTCTATTAAAATAAAGATCACAACGTTCAACAGATTAGATTTCATGTTTATATAGAGATGCGTTGTTGTAAAAGACGTGTCTGTAAAGGAAAGACGCTTTTCGAACAACCTAATATCATATCCTAAATATTCCAATCGCTGCTTTGCTTTGAATATTTCGTGTATCTTTACATATCGTGTTTGCAACTAAGCGACGATCAGTCAGTTTGCAACTGATCGATTGATATCACTAACCTTGAACGATATTAACGCTCAAGGTGGGTGTAAATTAAAGATGCCGAGTAGTAGTATATTTGGGTTATGTATTTGCAAGTTAAATACAGAATACGGTGCAGTATAACGCGAAGATTATGACGCTCTAATGAAAACTTTGTAAGACTCGGTGTATTTTCGAGCTATCGCGGGGAGACGCGGTCGCGAGAATACGCGTCAACGGGAGTCGTAAATTCCCGTTACGATTATAATAATCGACACCACGAATAGTTCGATCCCCTGATTTCGGTTAGGATAATAGGGCTGGTTGTTGTGGTATAACACCGGGATTCACAGAGTTATAAAAATATATATTTCCAACAATTTACAATCGCACAAAGTAGTAACACCGTTGATTAAGATACAAGTAACGAAGAGAAGGATTATTCGTAGAGGAGAGAATCCGTATATATTTTGACTTTGACTGTTCGTTGGTTATGAGAACCAATATAGCGATTCTCCTGATGGCGTAGAAGCGATAGAGGTAGGAGCAGTCGGAGCACTAGGAACAGTCTGAGAGATGAAGGAACTGTGAGAGCCATAGGAGCTCTAGGCCCGTGCCATAGGAAAACTCTGAAGTTTGTTCTGATGTGAGTACGGAAGAAAGCTCGGTATGAGTGTGCCCTTTGAACGAAGAACGCGGATTCGTTGCTTACATTTTTAGTTAGGAAAGTAAGGGCAATGATCCGGGATGCCCATTGGTTATGACCAATGTTGGGAAGGAAGATAGGAGGAAGAAGCCTCCTACCAACATGGGTCCTAGGCGACATTGTTTATGGGAAAACTCGGATTTTCCGTTAGGCATTTCCGCTTTTTGTGTGAAGTCACTACCTGCTTTCTCCGTAATTCTTAAGAGCGCGTAAAAGACCTAAGTGCCTTTCTAAATACCAACATTATAGGATTAGGAAGTCTTTTCGGGCAAACAGATTGACTTAAACCATATGTGCGAACAATGCAATTAGGATTTCAATTGTATGGTAGGTCTTTGGGCCTATGGAGGGTTCGAAGGACGACACATGGACCGTAGACGGAACACTCGGTTAATACTGACTACAAGTAGCTTCGCTTCATCTTTGTAGACTAACTTCCCTTTTACGGCTTTTCCTTCTTACCATGGATTTTATGGGATGGAAATCTATTATCTCGAACATTATACTCGCGTATTCTTGTAGCTACATATCCTCTGGTATTGCTGGTTGATACCGGATGTTTACTTTAAACCTGACCCAACACCTAGGGTGTTTCTTAATCTCTTGGCAGATGGGAAATTCGGATTTTGCCAAAAGAGTAGCAGGTAATCGTAAACGGACGGCCACTCCAAGTCCGGAACATACCGTATGTTTTAAATTTCCCATACACGTACAAATATCAACAGTCTGGTGATATAAATCGTTCCTTCTTCGCGTATTCTTGTAGCTACATATCCTCTGGTATTGCTGGTTGATACCAGATGTTTACTTTAAACCTGACCCAACACCTAGGGTGTTTCTTAATCTCTTGGCAGATGGGAAATTCGGATTTTGCCAAAAGAGTAGCAGGTAATCGTAAACGGACGGCCACTCCAAGTCCCGAACATACCGTATGTTTTAAATTTCCCATACACGTACAAATATCAACAGTCTGGTGATATAAATCGTTCCTTCTTCGCGTATTCTTGTAGCTACATATCCTCTGGTATTGCTGGTTGATACCAGATGTTTACTTTAAACCTGACCCAACACTTAGGGTGTTTCTTAGCCTCTTGGCAGGTGAGAAATTCGGATTTTGCCAAAAGAGTAGCAGGTAATCGTAAACGGACGGCCACTCCAAGACCGGAACATACCGTATGTTTTAAATTTCCCATACACGCACGAACATCAACAGTCTGGTGATATAAATCGTTCCTTTGAAGAATCTGAATAGGGTGACGTTTTAACAGGGCAATCTGTACGCTTCTAAGCTATTGAATTAAAACGCGTTGCTAATTAAATACGAATGTTACGCGTCGTTGCCTGCTCCTATCACTTTATTGGAAAAAATTTGTATCGCTCTCCCATCGACCGCCCCGATTCTGAACGATAGGTATTCCAGAACAGAGAGAATAATCTATCGATTCGTTGGACTAAAACGCCTTAATCTCGGATTAGATGGTAACGTTAATGCGATCGTTCTCGATGAAACTCGGTGGAAATGTGTCGAAGCGGAGAACCGAAAATGAGCCTTTTCGAGCACTCGGAATTGATCGAGTTATACCGGGTACGAGGCAGCACGTAAATCCAAGACCGAGGAAAGCGTGCGCTCATAGGATACAAATTACTCTTGATTCAATTTCCCTGGATTCAATTTACCGGAGGACGCAGCTGCCTCAAGGTGAACGACTCGTGACGAAACCGCGAATCCATTGATTTCCAACGGAGCAACGACGACGTTGCCCACTCGAAGATACAAAAGACGGAAGAAACGGCTAATTCCTCGGTAAATCGTGATATTCGTAGAGCGAGCGAAGTCTACGACTTTATCTGTGGGAGGTCGAAATTGACCTCGATATCGCTATCTCTTCTCCATTCCTATTCTATTTTATCTCGCCACGGAGTACGTACATAATTTTTTTTTAGGGTGTGCCGATAAGAATTCATCGATAGATCTCTCGTCGTATATATAGGAGCCCGTTATTATCGCGTACTCGCGGCAATATCGGCTGAAAACATAATACACACCCGCATACACGCACAGCGTCATAAATAATGCATGAACCGCGTTAAAGATCGATCTGTTAACCACGGCGAACGAAAAACGCGTAAAAAAGAAGCTAAATGTTTATCAATATCCGATACCGGGTTTCTCTCTTTCCGACGAGTTGCGCGTTTCTTCAATGCATCCGTTATATCCAGCAACTATTCAGCTATGAGATTTCAGAGTGTGCATTCAATGCTTTCCGTTCATATTCAAATTCCCTTAACGTAAGCTATTCTGCTCTGCGCGAGTCATCATCGCCGTATAAAAAATTATCCGCCGCTTCTTCCGTCAACTCATCCATACCTTTGTTCGCGTAAATTTGAAAGATACATTATCTAACGATATTATCGATATTTCGTGACTAACTTGGCAATCTTATATATACATAGTTGATAAATATTGACGTTTATCGATACGGTAGTCTCTTCGTAAGCTTCTTCGTACAGAGCTTCGAAACTAACAGCAAGCGCCATTAGCGACTAATACCGCGTCTTTTTAACTGCAACGGAGGAACCAATGGAGCAGCGACGGTTGTTAATCGACGCTCGAGGCAGCAACGATCAACGAAGGGAAGAAATATTTTCAACGACGCGGGAAAAAAAGAGACACCTCGCCATCCACTCCAATCCAATGGTACCATACGGATACGAGCCGCGAGTTCGAATTACCGCGATGTAACTGGTTTCCGTAGAAATCGATACTCGGACGACGATTGACAGCGATTCCAGTATTCGGTCGGCTCTCTTTCTATATGAGTAAAATAAACGAGAGAAATAACGTTTTGGTCTCCGCAACATCTATTAAAACGCCAGGCAATTTCTGCGGAGAAACGTAATAGTCTAGGCGACGAGGAAACACGACCACGCGAAAAAAGAGAGAAATTCCTCTCTTTCTCTCTTTCGTCGTATCTAGGAGATCTGTTTGAGAAAACCGGAACAATCCGCTCGAGCAATAGACCGGTCTCTTTATTGAAATCCATCGTGTATACGAGCTTCGTCGATGACTATTATTATTACCAGCCAAATGAAATTGTATAACTTTACCAAGGGTGAAGGATAAAGGTAATATTTACCGTAAAAAGTAGTTACATTGTGAAAAAAGAGGCGTCTAAAATCCATCAACCGTTCCAGCAGGCGGAAATAATGATAAAAACGGATTATTTGGGCTGCTGGCAAACGTTCGTCAAAATAAATATAACCTACGCTTATCTCGATGGTTATTCTCTGGGCCGAAGGAAATTTTTCCACGACAAACTTTTTCGTCGTAGCTCGAGAATCGGAGAAAGAACATCGCGACAGAGAACTTTTTCTTCTGAGAAATTTCTACCCAGAATGGGGTACTTTCTAACTGGAGATGAACGAGAAGATAAAAATGTAATCCGAGAACACGAATGTTTCGAGCGATTTTGTCCTGTCAACTTTTATACATATGAAATTAAAAAACGCGGAGAAGTTGGAAGGAATGAGAAAAAGTGACGCGATACGACGAGCCTCTGTATAACAAAAACAACGCGTTTAGGTAGCCTATGGAAACTGGAAAAAGATTCGTCGAAGCGAATACCGGCATTCTAATACGGTGAAACGTTCAGCGTTTTATGACACCACGATCGCGAGACCACGAAAAGCGATACCGCGGATACAACGTGAGATTTTTTTCCAGACTGCAGGTGGCCTCGAGAGTTTCGCGTTTTCGTCAAATATTGAAATCTTCCACGAATATTTCTCGCGTGGGTATGTCTGCGAGTTGAGTTCTTTCGACGAGGAAGACGATCTTTGAACTGCATTTATATCGCAAACACATTTGTTCTCGTCCGACAAAAGAAAGAAGAAAAATAAAGGCCGATGCTTTTCGATCGAGGAAGTACTTCGATATTTTTAAGTTGTTTGTACAGAGTGAGCGAAAACTGACGGATCGGTGGTTTCTTAAAAACATAGGTGCGAAATTTGAAACGTCTGAATCTTCTCGCCAAACTTCGTGCAATCCTAAATGCTTCTCCTCTATACGTTTTCAAATTTTTCGTTTGTTCTACATAAATGAAAGTTTAAAAAAACAAGGCTGATAATGCTTTTGTACACAGCATCGACAGTTTCGTTAAATATCCTCTACCTTTCGAATTAACCTTTAGACTCATTATAACGTGCAATCTAATAACGAAAACAAACTGAGTCTCGGGTATTATTGTAACGCACATATCAATGTCGTGTTTTTGACCGCCCAATCGACAATGTAAATAGATAATAATTACGCGCAGAAAACTTCTACATGCCGTTGAATCTACGAATTTTCAAGGTTTTCTAAGAATACTGCGCGTTATTCCTCTGATTATATTCTCAATACCGGCGAACGCGAGAATAAACGTTCGCCGATCTGTAATCAATAAACAAAGCACGGTTTTTACCAAATAATCATGATTTCAGATACGCGGCATTTAAATCGCGCTGATTAATCATCTTTAATTACACCATGCGAAGAACAATGCACAAAGCGACTGAAATTCGATGACACGAACAGATAAGGACAAATTCGCGTACAATAAAGATTTTTATTAGCCGATAAGACCGAGATATCGTCAAATACCTTGCCGTTATCTGCACTGCGCACTTTTTCAACTGCGCGGTTTATTATTCCAAAAAATATGCGCAGAATATGCAATTTCTATCCTGTCTTCCTTTTGTTTCGTCGGAATAACGAGTAACGAGTAACGAGTCTTCGATAATCTTGACGTGCAATACGACTTTTCGGAAACGCATTAGAGATATCTGCGTCACTGGTTATTCCGCAAACATCGTATCTGTTTGACGAGTCATCGTTAATTAGTAAAATCAACGTGTTGCTAGATACACTGTTTTTGAAATTTCCTTTTTCCGCATAGAAAAACGTAAATGCGAAGAAAAAGGAGAAAAAGTGGACTGCCAATGACGATTAAATAGGCGAGATCTCTTTGAAAGGTTGACGATACTGAAAATAAATCGTTCGTTTGCATCTTATTAACTCTGCTGTGTCCTTTGGATCGTTTTCAAATATTTTCAATCGAATCTTGTCTTTTCATTGCTAGAGAGCTTTTCAAGTTTAAAAAAAAATACGACGGAATTATAATTTATACGTGCCTTTTCTTGTCCCGGTTCTATGTTAAATATAATATAAAAAATAAAAATTTGCGGACCGTAACAGAGTTAGCTCGATGTGTCTGAGAGTAGATATCAACGAATGTGACCGCGTAAGAATGATGCCCGCGCATAAACCGTAGTCGCATATCTTTTTCGAGCGCCTACGCCATTGCGTGAAATACATATCACGTTCTATGTATAGTCACATGAGTATCACGAGCTACGCATTTTTCCCCCGTTTCTCTTCCCCGGATATGCACGCGGGGCGTGCCTCAAAGGGGAAAGTGACGTCTAACAAAACCCGTCTGATTAGTAGATCGAACGCAACTCGATCGGTGAGGATGCTTCCTGTACAGCGCAGCCTTCACGCATCTCTTCGATCGTCACTAATCCGTTACAACATAAAGAACTTCGAACTTTCTCCCGATCTAAAAACAAAAACTTAAACATCGATAAGATTATTCCGTGAGACATTAATATCGCTCGATTAAACTTGAATTTAAGATTCTGCGCCAAAGAAAAACTTCGTCGCAAGTTGCAACAGCGATAGGTTATACTCCAGTTTGCCGATATATACAAGACGATATACTAATATTGACAAACAGATTTGACACAGTATATCGTACGCTACGAATGCTACAGGTAAAGAGTTTCACGTTGGAAGTAACGTAATCTCATTGACGATCGATCGTAGGAATTACTTGAAATAAACGTCAGCTTTACATCTCACTTCCAAGGTCGAGTTGACGGAAAACGCTGACACGACTATAGTCACGTTGATTTAACCGAATGTTTTAAGACGGACAATGTTAAGATTCGAAAACAATTTTTAATTTACTACGTAATGAGTTACTATGTTACGTACAAGTATTTTCTTGTTACAAAGGCTCTTCCACAGTTACCAATATGCGATCGATAAAAAAAAAAATTGAACCGCTTGATAATCGCGCGCGGCTTCTCATTTTCTAACACTAAATATACTACTGCCGCGAATTCAAGCGCAACTGCATCAAAGCGGTTACGACAAGATCACGTGCCATGCGGTAAACACCGACTTAAATATAAAGTAGATCGCTCGTACGATTTTTCCGAGGGGTTAACAGACTTGGAATAATGCAAAAGCCGGATATGTTCTGCTGAAGCAGCTGTGAGTCACGCAGCTGCAACAGCATCGTCACCACGCATTCCAGAATTCTCTTCTCCGAAAGACCGCGAAATACGAGACGGGCTTAAATTAGAATGCAGCCTAATTCGAGGATAGAATTACCTGCATCTTGCAACAAAATTGTGCGCGAACACGTACTTGCTTAAACTATATGTACGATTCCAATTGCCGATCGTAAAGTATTTACAAAGAAGAATTTTAATTTGTCGGGTATGACCCTCTAAATCCAAGTAGCGTAAATCTATAAATAGGCATTCTTTCGCGGTGACAACCGTCGTCTCGTTTCCCCACTGAGCTCCGATTTCAAGGAACAAATGTGACCTTACCTTTCGTCCTACGGGCTAAATGCGATATATTCTGCCTGAGCACTTTCAGCCACATCTTGGCGGCTCCCTTCTGTTTGCTCTCAAAATCCGACGTCCTGGCAGGACAAATGTCCTCCAATCCAAGTGAAATATCGGATCCGATGATTCAACGCAGTATAAAAACCGTTCACTGTCACCGACCGATGGTGTATTCTTCGGAGCGCCGGTTACTTAACCTCACTTTCTGCGGTATTTATAACGTCGCGTGTATCGATAAAATCTCGATTAACAGCGATCGATAAACGTTAGATATAAATAAGAAGAAAAACTACTTGCAACAGAATTTTTTCAACAATGAGAACGAACGATGCTCGCACACGAAATTGCTACGAGAGACAGACACTGACGCTAGAGAGGCGCGACCCTTTTATACGCCGAACAACGATCACGTAGGCAAGTCGTTAGCTGCTCTACTACCGAGCGCGATAATATCGGCTCCGGGCCTTGAAGCTTGTCTTATTTACCAAGTAAAGACGTATCAGCTCTAGCGTATTTTGACAAAATGTCGGCCAAATACTACGAGAATCGAACTTGGACACGCGACACGTTTTGAGATACGAAAACGTTCCGAACGTCCGCATACACGAGGGACACTTTAATCATTCGCGGCACAAGCTCCCGCTTAAACGATGGCAACGCTGTAAACAGTGTAAACTGGCAACCAAGTTGCGCGCGCAACATTATGTCGTTGGTAGAAAATTGAAAATTAGAAGTGGTAACAGCGCATTTTAAAATATAATATCGCGAAATATGTATGTTATTCTAAATTTAACTCGTCACACGCAATTGTTAATTAAGTGGACATAAAAAAAATAAAAAATAAAAATTAGTTGAACATTTCCTACACTTCCTTTTATACATTAGATTATACCAATATATTTATGCATAGTATATTATGTATGTACATATGCGCATTTTAAAAGAATGAGATAATATACAACAAATTCTCGTAATAATGTACGTATATGATCTCAAACTTACGTACTTATGATTCTGTAAATAACAATGACCAAATTATTTACGAATTTTCCCTGGCATAACATATTTGCAATAACTGCAGATAAGATGCAACAAACATCGAAATATTAATAGCTACCTATTTGTATTTTCTCAAGTATAATGTATGGTTAATGATCAGTAAAAAATAATACTTTCATCTTGGATTTTCTTCTCGCAAACAATGTCTATAGTGCATAATTTTATTTTTAGCGCGATACTGTTATGACATAACGCGTTGATGTTGATTTCAGCACAATTTTACATTGTTTGTTCCTTTTCATAATAGCATAAATGATAAACGATCGAGCGCGATTTAGGCCATTGCTTAAATTGATAACTAAAAATACATAATCTTGGTGCATGCATAAATTACTAAACGGCAGTATTCCCAAGTACCGTAAGCGAAGTCAACGTAATGATATAAATATCAGAATTATCGCGTGATATATTTAGATCGCAGACGTCGAAGCCGGTAAACAACAAACCACGATACATACGATTTCAAGACGCGTGGTTCGCTGATTTGTTTTCCTTACCTTTTTGCTTCTTTATTAGCGTCGCACGTCGTATCTCACTATCACGAGTTTACAAACCACTAGCGACCATTAACGAAAGAAGGAAAATATATAGAAACGAAATCGTTTGAGAATCAATGGATACGATACGGTAAAAAACACCAGAGTCATTTACATTAGCGAATCGGGGTCGCATGATTCCACAAAGTAGAAAATCTATGTATACTTGATTGCAGTTGATAATTTATTGCTAGTGAAATTAGGACGGCAAACATAGCTCGAAATAAACACCGTTTTGTTTGAATATTCGATTATCAGGATTTACAGAAGTACAGAATCCAATTGAAAAGATAATAGAGGGATAAAGAAGGGGGGATTTTTGCAAGCGAGACTAAAAGTACGTATGTCGAAGATGAAATACATACGTCCGGTGGTTATCGAACAGATCGTTCTCAACGAATAAAACAACAGGCGTGCGAACAACGGTAGAACAGGGTTGTTGAATGTCAATTTATTGTTCAGAAGGTTACGCTCCCCTTATGCACGACCTAACCCAAAGCCTAATCTACCTCAAGTGATGTACGTTAAGAACGAAATCGATCGTTCCCGCACGCGTGCGTATACAGGTGTGCGTGGCCACGTACGCGGCGTACTTGTTGCCGCTCTACTGAATTCTTATTATAATTCTGATATAAAATTCTACGATAACGAGTTCGACGAAGCATCCTTATCTACTGCCCTTTTTCGTTATAATGCCACTCGCGATACATTATTGAATTACGCGTTCATCTTTCGCCGAAACAAACGATGAATCACGTGGCAATTGATGAGGAATTTTCGGAAACATCGGGAAATTCTTAATTAGTAGAAAAAGATGCGATACGCGTCTTCAGAATGAAATCAATGTTGTAATCGATATTATGATTTTTCCGTCGGGAAGTATCCTCATTAAACCTTATCTGTTTTATCTAACAAACTGCCAGGTAAGATAACACGGAAGATGTTTAACGATAAATCACGTTGCTGCTTTGGAATATGAGTGAACGATTACCGCTAAACCGAATGACGCAAATATAGTAGCGTAAGCGTGGTGAGAGATTTAAAGAATTTACAGGTTCTAATAGGAAGAAGTTTAAATATTCTAACTGAGCGAACGTACAACGGATAGACGCGCGAGAATCGCGCGAAAGAACCTCGATGCGTTACGTTAAAGATAAACAGAAATGAAAAGCTACTACCATAGTAATTATACAACGAGAATTGCGACTTAGCCTCGAGACGGATCCGTGAGATCTAAATATGGGCATCTACTCTGCTACGATTGGCGGTTAAGTTCCACCTGTTCTGGAACGTAATTTCAAACTGGAGGCTCGCCAACTTATCTTCGATTGTCACGCACGATAGAGATCTTTTTTCTTCGCGTTCCAACATAACGGATAACGAACTGCGAGTTTAATTTCAACGAGTTATTGACCATCTCGGAATAACTATGTTACGTGCGTTAATGTACGCGACAATCAGGTCGATCAAATCATTTTACATATACTTACTGTTCTATAAGAAGCGAAAAGTCATATTAAAGTCATATTCGATTTGATCTCGAGTAGCTACGTATATGCGTATATTCGTGAAGCAATAGTTTTACGACAGAGAAAATCATCGGTATAATCGAGGCGACTGTTCAATCACCTTTCATCAGGAAGGAAATCTCTGGATGGGTGTCGATGTTCTAGATCGAGACGCATCTGTTTAATTACCGTCATCGGGTTAACAATTACACGGCAGACCTAGATTGACGAGAAACGGCGTTAATTACGCGAACAATGTCGATCTCGCCCACGTCTGTCAGACGACGAGGGGATCTTGCCAAATCGGTTATTACATATTTGCACTGTGGACGATCTAATCTTTCGACCAAGCGATACAATCTGTGCAACCAAAAAGGTAAAAACAAAAAAGGTAGACGAAACGAAAGGCAAACGAAAGGGAATTTTATTTTAGGTTGAAAATAATAATTATCGATCGATTACTCACCGACAGAATCTCCGTTTTTCTTGCCGGTATTGTTTTTGTTCTTCTTATTCTTCGGATAGATATTACCGATTTTGCTCTGTCCACAACCCATCCTGCTTTGTTGCTGCCAGCGATCACACTTCGACTACACTTCTCACTGATTCTAAATACTTTCCTTTTCTAATTGTTCTTTGCGCGCTGTCAATAATATCCTCGATAAATTGATAAGAGTCCCGTTAGATAAATAAAGTACGAACGAACATTTCTTCCTTTAAATTAAACATTTTTCTAACGTTAATTCTCTTTATAGAAAAAAAGAATAGGTACAACGATACGGCTTGCCTATTTGTTCTTTTACCGAATCGCACACAACACTTCATCAGCGAATACTTCTATTAGGCAGCGAAAGAGTTTTTTTTTTACATGTGTACATATATATATATATATTATATATATTCTGTTTCTACACGCATGTATATATACGCGACATATTTCCAATATATATAATAGTCGAAAATTCGCGCAACGAGACGCGTACGCCACTTTGTATATACGTTCGTCAGAAATTTCTTAAAGCTCGTATAGATGGTGTGACAAGCTGTCTGTGTGTACAACGTGTAGATAGGTATGTATGTACAACATTTACGTGAGATCCCGAAAGATATGTATGTGTAGCGCGATAAATGAAAACAGATTCCTATAGAACGCGATATGCGGATCTCCTTTTTCTCTTCGAATAATGAATCAACGTGCGTTCAGTCTTTTCGTGAGTCAAACGCTAACGTTCCGTTGGACCAGTGATCACCAGTAAATTCGTATTGGTCTCCTTCTCCTTCTTCTTCTTCTTCTTCTTCTTCTTCTTCTTCTTCTTCTTTGAACAAATCCACCGGGATCCGATGCATAGATCAATCGGTTTAAATTCCTTGGTTGATTATTAATTATTAAATTCAGTCTTTTTGCACAACGTCGATCGGCAGATGGCAGAAAAGGAAAAGCAGTCTTTCGGAAGTAATACTCTCACCGACAACACTGATGGGGAAATGTGTTCCCATTATTCGACCGAATGCATAGAGAAAGAGAAGGGAAGTTTTATTAAACAGCTCGGGGCCTATCCGCCCTGGAGCCCTCGACCTTGTCGTCTCTGGCTACCTGAGCCGAGGCACCCAATCCATTTTGCGTTTCCTGTTCGCTCTACCACCCCATCATTCGCAATCTATCATCTATCCCATGTCCAAAGCTGCCAGACGTACATTCTCTCGTTCTGTCGCTTTGCACATTCGTTCACCCGTTTGTCTCGTTGTTATCCTCGACGACGTACTCGTTAGCCAGAGAAGAACGCGTCGGATAACTTTATCGATTCACCAAATTCGATCTGTCGATCAACCAAGCTCTCTTCTCCATCGTATAATCTAGCTACACGAGAGAAAACTTCTTACTCTTTCTATTCTTTCCCACCCTCGTGCGGTCGAACGCGACCGCAAGAAACACAGGGATGATAGTTGGACGATGCGTGGTTTAAGAGCGAAGTTGGCACATGTGTTTCGGTTACAAGGACAAACTGGCAAGGTCTTGAAGTAACGCTGCTTATGGGCAACGGCTGTTCCAGTTTTTCCAGCGGCCAATGTCGTTCGTTGGATCACCAAGCAAACGCATTCAGGCAAAATAAAATAATTGTCGTAGAAGGCAGAAGATACAGGTGTGGAATAATTAAAGATAGAGACACGATGCTGCTTTGTACGAGGGGCAAAGCTGACTGAAGCAGGACTAGAGAAGGGACGAGGTAAATTCGTTCGACCCCTTCGGTCTTCCCCCTCCGTCTCCTTCAGAGGTGAACGTCTTATGACCTGTTACTACAATTTACTTATTGAATTCGGACCTGGAAAGAAACAAAACAACGCACTTGTTAGAACATTGCTATCTCGACGAGGAAACGTATATTAGAAACGTATGTTAGAAACGTAATTATACTAGTAATTATTCCTATTTAAGGCGTTTACAGATAAGCAGCTTAATTAACAGTTAAATAAGGAGAATGGAAAAAAAAGCGAATACCATACATTCAACGTTAGTTCGAAAAGAAAAACATAACCGAGCGATTCTTCTTTCTTTTTTTTTATGACAGATACGATACATTTTTAGGTTTGATACTAAGTATAGGTTAGATGTATTTTAAATATTAATAGATTTATAAACAATTGAGATTTTATAAGGGCAATAATTTTTTACGTAATACGGGACGCGCTGACGAATTATAAAAGTCGAACGATCGATATTAACTTTGGCACGATATCTGTTGTGCTTCGACTTTCGACAGGCGCACACACGCGCCTTTAAGAATGAAACGCCACACGAAAAAGCCGCAACTGCGAAATTTGTGCATCACCGCAATAATATCGCAAAGATGATCTACACCACACGTAGAACCGAATCGCGCGACGCGATTACCATTTTTTTCTCAAGAAGTACAATCTTCTTTCCAGCATCGTTCTATCGCTCCGAATGGTATCGATACGTTTGTTGTTATTAGATATATCGATAATGCGTGATTATTTCGACCAGATGACCGTTCCAAAGCAAAACATCAAAATATCAAGATTCAAACGTTAAAGAGAAAGTAACAATACGATGTTTCAACGACTACGCGTTTCATGGTAATTACAAGATGAAAGCGCGTTTAAAGCATATCGATATTCGAATCAACACTCGATATTCCACGGCATAAAATTTATGCGCGACGATTGCTTTTCCATTTCTCGGTCAATGTCGTTTCTTTCGATTCTCCTCTTGAACACAACTGACTAGTTATATATTACATTAGTTAGATTTTCTTTTTCGGTAAATAGCGTTTTGAAACGTGTATCCATGCGTAACAACTGTACAATTAATCGAAATCTGTGTTATTGTAATTATATCGGTGTATAGTCAACCCTTATCAACCTCTTCGCGATAACATTTTTCTTCTAATTCAATAAGTTACTCATGTTGTGTACAATGTATAGCGAAAGGCAAAAGATACTTAAAAGCAGAATAAACTGTAACGATGTTTGCTCGGGCATTCTGTCAAAGTTTAAATGTTTCGTGCCGATAACAGATTTTCCATTCGATTTTATCCATTCAGCACAGAAACGTAGTACGCTTTTCGAACTTTTAGCCACGAATTTAATATAGTTAAAAGATACAACAGCTAGCAGATTTACAGGGAATAAGTGACTCCGATCGGTCAAACACGCGATACTATTTTTGACTAATACATCGCGTTGAAATATCATACAAGAAATATGAGAAGCGAGCGCTGTCCCTGAGTAATCCACGTCTACTTTCGACTATTGTCACACGCGACACTGAAACAGCGCGACATAGAAAAACACAGGGACCGTTTCTTCGAGGCAAATATCCACGTAATGTCGTTCCCCTTTGGAGCGACCGCCCGAAATTCGATTTGAAGTCAACTAACCTCGTTTCACGCAGCAAACCGACCGACCTCGACGTCCACCTGTTCACGATGATCGTACATAAATGAGACTCTTCGCCTATTCTATGACTCGTACCTATGTATATGTACACGAATATAATTTGCGTACCAATTTACGACGATAAGACTTAAAGAACAAACACAGACACTCGCAGTACGAAGTTCCAGCATCGACTACAGCCGGTCGAGGCGCCAGCTGGATTTGCGCATGCGCGCTCCCTCCGTGTATCTCACGTACGCTTTAGACATAACGAGTACTCGTGCATCAGCGTAGTGGTTTCTAACCTCTACGTATAGGCGTTCTCGTTTCAACGCGCACTCACCAACACGCTAGAACCTTTTGCTGCATATACGATACACATATATACTCGTTCTATACACTGATCGTATCTCTTTGTAGGGGTGCGTTCACTTACACGAGCTCTAGATCATTCTCAACGTAAGATTATCTTTATGAAAAGCGAATTACAATATTGTTTGTCATCGTAAATTTTAGTTGGAAGCGAATGCAATATAATGCGCATAACAAGTAAATATGATAAGCAGTACCTATACGAGTAACGCAAGATAGTTAATCTGGCATTTGTAGATTTGTGGGGTAAAGGGAGGAGAAGTGGAGAACCTCATAGAGGATTACTAGAGATCCACGATGTGATGACCTTCCGACAGGGATTCTTGGTTTCCGTGATTGCATTTATAGGCTGCTATCGTCATTATGGTACACGTGTACTCACCGGATTAAATCATGTTTACGTATTCTAAGACTGTCGTTCGAAGAGCAAAATGACTATGCCATCAAATTAAATAATTTCGAATTATTTACGTACAAGATCCAATATTGTACACCTATTCCGCGAAGTTATACGCAAATATTGAATTTCTGCAAAACATATAAACGTGTACTACTTTACAGCGAAAACTTCGTTTAAGTTCGCTATAATGATACACAGATAGAAAGGAAACAGCTTGTTCATACTTACTCGATTTTATTTGAAACAGTTACCGAGAAAAGAATAATTTGCGATGGCTTCTAATAAATTCGCAATTCTTCGAACGAAATATGTCCACAACACCTTTATGTCCGATGCTAATGAATTTCACAGTCATTTAAATTTAACGCGATATTTGATTCAAATGCAATTACATGGTACTTACGTATATTGCCTTTCAAAGATCACAGTGTACTCTACACTACATAGAAAAGCATATCTAGGGCAGTGGTACTCATTGGTTTCTTTCGAGTGATCCTTGAATTGAAATATTGTATTTTGATTCGATCAATGACATTTAACTTTTATTTATATAATGCTCACTGATACTACATCTAATTTCGAAGACGACAATTATCCGATCAAATTTTTAGTAATCTCAATTGTTTGTCGAGGTAATATCGTTAACACGGATCAGTGAGTACATCTACTCACCATATCAAGAAGCATATGATTCTAAACGAAACAAATAACACGTCCGATCGACTCCCGATATAACTCGTGTAATACAAATTAAAGTGAATTGTACATTAATTGAAATGCTCGATCGTACAAAATTATCACTCGTAAACGTTATATTCAATATATTCTGATTAAAGATACATGAGACAGTACTGATACGATGAAGTGTCGTTATTGCGTCGCTTCCCGAGTCCCATCCAAGAAGCAATGATAAAGATTGCAAATGGTTTTTTGTATCCACAAACACGCACAAGTTTTATCAATAGCATATTACTTTCAACGTCAATATACTAGGCTAGTCGATAAAATATATCGAAACTCCGTTAGAGGAAAAACGAAACTTATTACATGAAGAGTCAACTTTTTATTTTTGCTTCTTTTCTTTTTTTTTTTTTTTTCATTTTTTTGCCAGCTTCTTCGGTTGAATACAATGATCAATCGATCGTCACGATCGATCGCATTAAGTATCTCGAATCTCAGCCACGCTATCTCGTTACAAGACATACATTTCACTCGATAGCAGCTTCAGCATAATATGACGAAAACGAAGCCGAAATCCTATTACAATACGTGCCATGCGACGTCTGTCAATCAAACGAAAAATCTGCCATCCGATCGTTTTTTCGTGTCAAACCCGATTGAGATTCGTAGTAGAATTCGAAGAGAGCAAAATGTTCGATAATTCACTTATGCATAACACAGTTAACAATGCCGATATACAAGACATATTTCTGGAAGTGGAGAAGTTCCACTTTCTTCAAAACTAACCTCATCGATCTTTTGGATCAATCAAAATCACCAATTTCATTGACGTGTTAAAGTTAACTCTAAGAAGATTCGTAGATCAAGAACTATTTCATTTCTTTTCTTTAACGTTCTTTTTCGTTCCGTTCTTTGTAAACGCTGGATAATTTAAATTAGATCGTTCATTTTGAACGTTTTTAAGCCAGTTTCACTTATCGCTTTCGTCACTTCCGATTTGATTCTACGCTTCGAAGAGCCAACTCCCATTAATTTTAAAATGTACGTAACGTAATATGTTTCTCGGTGTTCAGGACGACACAAAAACACATTCGATAATCTGCAACCGCATACAAACCCTTCTACATGTACGATATACATTAAAGCAATATACAGAGGAATGTCTTCCGAGAAAATAATATTCTAAAATTTGATAGTGACATACAGGAAGATTGATTAAGGAGGACGCAGAGCGCGAGGGTCGCAAATTCTACTGTTTGCTTTCTCTTGTCTTTGTATTCATCATCTGTTCACGTGTGTTACACATTACACATATCTAAATAAACACTTTTTATTCGTACTATCTTACTAGTCTTCACAATAAATTAAAGTGTAAAAACTAAAATTAAAGAAAAAAAAGAGTATTTTACATCATTGGTTAAATATTAGCACACTTCGTCAAGACCTAATTCAAGTTATATCGTATCACAAGAACAAAATGGTTTAAAGTGTAAAACGCAAGTAAAAAATGCAGGAATAGGTTTTTTACTTCTATATATTATACAGCCTAACCATTGTACATCGTAGAGGATCCATTCGTATCACTCGAAGGTTTTATCATATCTAGAAAATTGCACTATAAAAGATCTCGGAAAGCCATTTAAAAAGAGCTATCCCCCGCACCTTGCACGACATCCTCCTCTTTTACATATCTCTTTTTTTTTTCATTTAATAATATTTTTGTAACATCATTAATTATGTTTCGCGGTTCGCTATTTCCCTGTTACGAGAAAGCGTCATTAACAATGACAAGTGCGTTCCTTCATTCCGGTGAACGTGTTCATCGGTAATTTTCGTTCCGTCCTCATCGTCGTTTTTACATACATTCTCTCTTTTTCTCGCTCTCTTGCACACTTGAACACGTTTTCTCTTTTCCTATGATTCACATATTCACTGTTCCTCGCAATCATGCACTCTCGACAAAATGTTAAAATCCAGCGCTTATTTATTAGTATTTTTCCTCTTTTTCTTTTTTTTTTTTTTTTGTTGCTTTTTAATTGCATTTCATCACACTTGGATTATACATAAATAAATAAATAGTAAATCGGGATACCACGTGCTTTAGAAACAAGATATCACTCGTTTTAACTAGTGAAATTTCGAAGATTTCCTCTTAGGCCTTTTATATGTTTCGGAAACGTGTCACGGTTTGACGAGTGTCGCATCGATGTTAAATTTTAGGATACGCCCGCGAATCAATGATGCAAAATGTTACGTAGTCGGTATGGTTTATCATCGATCGCATAAGCGTGCTTCAGACGCCCATCGAATAAAGTTTCACTAATTTCTCTTTTTCGCTACTGCGCGTTCCCCTAAATTATACGATACGCAAGTCGAAAAGTTCACTCTATTATTTTCTTTTTCGCTGTATACCTCTTTATACTCGTAATCCGCATACGTTTCCCCTATATGATTATTTACTGTTGATCGGGCCGTTATCTGAAACACGTTTGGTCATAACAAAAGTTTCGATTACCTCGTAAAACTGAAAGTCTTTAATGCTATGTAACAAATACTTTACGAATTCATCACTTCGAAGTGAAGTTCGCGCCCCTTCCTGCATTATGAGCCTCAAATTCAGTGAAAAAAAACTTACAAAAGAAAAAGAGTAATAGTAAAAATGAATAAATATTAAAATGCAAGGAACAACAGTCGACTACAAAGTTAGGAAAAAGAAATGGAAGTTAGTCGATAACTTGTTCAATCTATGTTGCAACACGATATTACTTCCTCTTTTTACCGTCGATGAGTGTAAATGATCCTTTAGGCCTTGATTCGTAACGATGCTCCAAATCAAGCCAAAACAAATGACTCGCGAGAATGATTTATTATAGTCTATAACATCGATGAAGTCTTAAAGTAAAGGCCAAGTATACATATCACTTTTTATTTGACTTTCAATTTGATTTGTCATTTTTTTTTTCATATTCTTTTTTTTTTTTAATACAGTACAACCTTTTGGTATCGTTGGACCAAAAGAATTTTTTTCGTAGAAAAAAAATTTACTGCGTACAAAAAATCAGTCAAATATGATTATTATTATAGAAAACAATTACTACAAAAAAAGAGGTAATCGTTGTAAAATATCTATTACTACAGGATATCTAGTTAATCTGTATTTAGAGTGTCTATATTTCGCTCTTTTTAAAAAACAATATACGCAAATTTCTGATAATTTCAACGAAACTTATGTACATACTAACAGTAAACTATAAATTATAAGTTATATGAAAAGGAACAATTCTTATGTGAGCATGTTGAAGACAATACATGAAGGAAGTAGGTACAAAAATCACTTCGGCGTTTGCAAAAATACTTCACAGACAAATGACGGCCCACGTAGATTTAAATGCCGTTACTTCTATTACTTACTTAATTTTTACATCCTTCATAAGGATTCCACGAAATTACAGACCTCTACACCAACACGCGAACACGTGCGCTCGTTCGTACGTGTATACATTTGTTTACGAATACGCGTTTATGCACGCGAACAATAACTCGTTAAATAAATGTCCTTTTTCCATAGATACTTGGTAAGTATGTAAAGGTAAAAGCTACATATGCGTTCTTGCCATGAAATACATCGGATACGTCAATTAATAAGATGAATTTTTGTGTCCTTATATTTTTTTTCCTTTTTATATTAGTTTCATTAAGTATTGTATAATCACATTCTACATCGAGCGAACAGTTGCAACACAGTCAAAGTGTAGTTGTAAAGAATCGCGTAGATTGTTCATAGCTAAGTTTATTACGATTTCGTTCCCATTTTTTTTTTTTTTAATATTTTCAATTTTATGCAAATTACATCAGACTCGTTTACTTCGGGTAATACTTTTATATGTTCCCACCGGAAGGATAAAATGAAAATGCTCCAAACTGAAAATTCACTGGAGTTTTTGGCGAAGCACAAGTGTATACAAAATCATCTGATTGTAGCTGCGTCCTATTTAAGTTTGGTTCAGATGCTGATCTCGTTATTTTAGGTAATCCTCGTGAAAGACCTTCTAAATTAGCTAAAATTTGACGAAATATTGGTCTATCCTCCCTAGAAAATTTGATGCAATCTTCTGTCAGTCTCTTCAATGCCTTGGGAGTATCTGAACGCAATTTATTTAAATCCGGACGTAAATTTCCACGTCCAACCATAAATAATATCTGATCCTTGTTATTAACATGCGAATATGGTAATTGACCGGATAGTAATTCAAATAAAACAACGCCAAATGCGTAAACGTCAGACTGAAAACTGTATGGATTTTCTTCTTGCATTCTTATGACTTCTGGTGCCATCCAGAGAATAGATCCGGTTGGTTGATGGAATTGTTGAGAACCGGACCATCTAGTTTTTGCTGTAGCCAAGCCAAAATCTCCAATTTTTACAGTAAGATCGTCGTGCAGAAATATATTGTTACTCTTTAAATCTCTGTGAATGATATTTTTTGCATGTAGATAATCCATGCCCTGTGCAGTTTGTCTTCCAATTTCTATCAATGTGAATAAATCAAACTTTGTCTCGAATACATGTAAATGTTTATACAGAGAAGAGCCTTCGCACCATTGGGTAACAATAGCCAATTGTGGTTTGCTAACGCATCCCATGAACAAAAGGATATTTACATGCCGTGTCTTACGTAAAACTGCAACTTCATTTTTAAATGCTTGTAACTGAGCAGCAGTAGGTATTTTGACATTAAGCGTCTTTACAGCTACAGGACCATGCCAATGAGCTTTGTATACTGTTCCAAAAGAACCTGATCCAATGCGAGCTCCAATTAAGATTTCATCTGCTGGAATTTCCCAATCCTCTATAGATTCTCTAGGTGCTAAAAGATTTTTGGATGATTCATCGGCTGATCTTGCTCTTGGTCTTTTTGGCCTTAAAGTACTAGTAGGACTAGCCTGTGTTGACTGACTATGTTTCGTTGGGCTACTACCTGGCGATACTGCACTTTGCATGATACCAATGGGACGACCTAAACTCTGAGATCTACTGTATTCATCTAAGTTAACAGATTCTCCGCTTGGTTTCACCATATTAAAACAAACATTAGGCGCAGAGCTGGAACGATCTTGTTGTCCCAAAGAACGAGGATGCCTCTGGCTTCTTGATGGAGCCAGAGACGGAGACATGCTTCTACTTAATCCATATCCTGAAGGAAGTTGCAATATCCCAGCGGTACTTTCAAGGTTATGTGCTAGTAATGCTTGGTAATAAGCATCTTGCATACGTACTTGGTGGCACAAAGCAGGTACGCCACCAGCACATCTTTGATGAAATCGATAATTGCATGTTCTACAGTAAAAGCCTTGAAAAAGGAGTTTTCTACAACATTCACAAAATGCTAGTGAGAAGAAAGTTTTGCGCACAAAGTTATGAGAAATGGAAGTAGTTATTGGAAACTTATCCAAAATTTCCACAGATATTTCATCGCAGTCAAGCAACGAGATGTCTGTATCCCAAGAAGTAAGATATTTCGAGTTGTCCGCACCCAAAATATATACAACGCACATTTCCGTAGTCAAATTCCTTAATTTCATTGCTTTGGCAAGTGCATCTCTTAACGAAAGTCCTTCACGAACCTGTACACTTGTACGCTGTTGATTAGGTAAATATGCCCTGAGCAGAGATTTCATGGGAGTTCTTTGACCTCTTGATGCAGATGTATTAGCATCACGAGATTCACTCTCTGACGTGGAAGCACTACCAGATACTCGACCAGCGTTCAACAATTCATTGAGCTTCTGTTCCTTAGATTCTAAATCATGCAACTTGCTAGTTAATTCTTGATATTCATTTAAATATATCGATGGTGGATGTTGAAATCCAGCAAACCGATTGTTTAGAGCGTCAATGTTTTGTCGAGTGACGTGTATCACATTTTGTATATTTCTCAACTCATACCTCAACGGATCTGTATCCAAATAACCGTCCTCAGAATCGCTCAGTTCTCCCGATTCCGGGCCGCTACCTCGTGAAGAGGACATAGCTAACTGTACAGAGTGTAGCTTTTTCCTCTGTCGGCGATGATGACGGGAAGATACAGTCGAGGACGACGAGGACGAGGAGGACGGCGACGTAGCTGTCGTCGCTGAACGTATCGCCTCGCACCTACGACACGAAAACTCCGTGTACGCGTTCGCACGGACCGCCGTGTAATACCTCTGCTCGCCGATCACGGCCATCTTCTTGCTCCGTCGGGCAGCATCCTGGGCCGCTGCTGCTGCACTTCGGAACACCTTGGTAGCTTTACTTTGCTACCGGTTACCGCCGAATTTTTCTCTAGTTCGAGCTTTCACCACGCCGCCGTCGCCTCACCTCTCACCGCACGACGACACACGACGACGCGTCCTCTCACGCACCTCTCTTTTTCTTTTTCTTCTTCTTTCCTCTATATACCTCTCTCCTACCTCCTTCTTTCTTCTTATGTCCGCCAAATCGAACCTACTTTCCGATGCGCGTCTCCAAACCACGCTGTCTTTCCTGACTTTTCGGCCATTGAATTTCTACTATTACGTCGCGCAACAGTTTTCCGTGTTCCGCACAAAATGCGGTCCGAACCCCGAAATCGGGTACAAAATTCTTTCGTTTCGACCTCCTGCGCAATCCCCCTTCTGCTTCTTCTCTGGAGCCCTTGCGAAAGAAAACTGGCACAAGCGTTACAGGACCGTGAGCAGAGGCGCGGGGCTATGTTTCTTGAAGCGCCGGTGCTGCCAGTCTCTTTGCGTACAACCTTCCGCCCCCTCCCACTCATTTTCTTCCTCTTCCTCTATTTAAATTCTACCTGTTTACTTGCACAATCCGTTTTCAATGTTTTCGCAATAAATATTACTTTTTTCTTTTTCTCCTTTAGATCTTCAACAGTTTTATGTCATGCTATTTCGTAGTTCAAGTAGTATAGAAATTTGTTTAATCTTAGACGTATCAGCAAAAAAATTTATTATTGAAATATCGGAATAGAACTTTGCGATAAAATAGAATTTTGTTAATTATTTTAAGATCGACATGTTACACCATATTGCTTTCAGCTTAAATAATAGTGATGCATATTTGTATGAGTTCCTTTGCGAATTTAAATAATTTTTATTACAACATTTGACAGCTTTATCAGTATGATTTTATCTGACCATCGTACTTCGATAAATCTATTTTGTTTTTCACTATTCAAAGCAAAATATCCATAGATCGCCTTACATTCTCTCTGAGAAACAACCATTTGGAACAGGTCTATAATTCAAGTTCAATTTTTCTGTAAACATAGCTACTTGCGTTGCGTTTCTGACGTCACTGCAGACTTGCGTTGACGTCAGCAGCATATGGTACGGTTACCTAGGTAACAGAAGTCCATCCTAATTGGTTCAATGCTTGCGTACATACTTACTGTGCGCATATCTACTAATAGCAAATAATTGAAAAAAGTATTCGAAATGTATCAGAATGATTTGCGAATCAGCAAAATCAATGTCTTTCAGTATTTTCTACTTATTCATTTACGCTACAAGGTTACTTGTATTGATCAAGTCATTGGTCTTTTATAATCTATATTTTATCTGTTGGACTTTGTACTAGTTGTTTCCTAATCAAAAAACGAAAATGGTAGCCGGCAAAGTGGCCTTTGTAACAGGTGTGCATTAAAAAAAAGAAAAAAAAAAAGAAAAAAAAAACAGAGGAAAAAGAAAAAAATTAGAGAAAGTTTATAGTGCATATCAAAATAGAATTTACTTCAATTACAGGTGCTGGTAGCGGTATAGGTAGAGAAGTATGCCGTATTTTGGCAAGACAAGGAGCTAAGGTTATTGCTACAGATCAGAACTTAAAAAGTGCTGAAGATACCATTACATCCTTAAATGGTTCGAATGTTAAATACTATTATTTTTTTTTTAATTATCTAGTTAAGATAAAATTATTAAAATTCTACGCAATTTTTAGATTCCAATCATTTGGCATTAAATGTTGAAGTGTCAAACAAACAAAGTATTCAAGAAGCGTTTAAAAATGCAATAAGTAAATATTCAACTGCACCCACTATTATAGTTAATTCTGCAGGAATCACGTGTAATCAGTTCATTTTAAAACTCACAAGTGAGGATTTTGCTAAAGTACTTGATGTGAATTTAAAAGGAACATTTTACATAATTCAGACAGCAGTAAAAGAAATGATTAATGCTAACGTAAGTACAAGTGGTTCGATCGTTAACGTAAGCTCTATCATTGGAAAAATTGGAAACATCGGTCAAGCTAATTATGCAGCATCAAAAGCTGGAGTAATAGCTCTTACACAAACTGCTTCTTTAGAATTTGGACAGTACGTATAAGGAGTACTTATAGTATATGTACAGTATTTTGTTCAATGATTTTATAATATTATCAGGCATATAACTTTATTATAGATTTGGAATTCGTGTTAATACAGTGTTGCCAGGTTTTATAGAAACCCCTATGACAGAAACTGTACCTGATAAAATAAAGCAGTTATTTTTAAAAAAAATACCTCTTCAGAGAAAGGGAAAACCAGAAGAAGTGGCAGAAGTAATTGCATTTTTAACATCTTCCAAAAGTTCCTATGTTAATGGTGCTTCTATTGAAGTTACAGGAGGGATGCATTAAATTTATATAAACTTCTTTAAATATACACATTTTTGTAATTTTTATAATGCATTTGATAATTACAAATTTTACAAACGTTAAAATACATATTTTCAATTAGTATTTATTTTTTCTTCCTCCCTTTAAGTTTCCTTGCATGTCTATGAGCTTTATAATGCAACTTTTTCTTCTCATCAATGATTTCTTTATATTTACGTTTATTAAACTTAGAAAATTCAGCATCAGCCATAAGTTCGTCAACAATTGTCTTCTTACGTTCTTTCTTAGTAAGACGACCAGAGTAGTAATCCAAATGTGAATCCATAACTTTACCAATTTGAAAGTACTTTGGTATTGTTTTAAGATCATTCTTTTTATAGAAATGTTTTGGATCCAACACTGATCTCATTCTTATAACTTGAAGATCATTTTTGACTTCTGGTGTCAATTCAGGAGCAGGCATATTAAACCAACTTTTGCCTTTAGTTTTAGCACGCTCTTTGCGTCTCTGAGCTTGTAATAATCTTTCAGTTAACATATAAGGAGGTACAGCATTAAGCTGTTCAAAACCAGGTGCTATGACACTTTTTTTAAGTACCTGATCTATCGATGTCAATTCTTTTGTCAGTTTGGTTACATCTGGAGCAGGAGTTGCTGTATGAGCCCTTCTTTTTGAGGATACTGTTTTGTTTGACCAACCCATATCTTTTTCAAATTCCTCGAGATCGATATCCTTAGTTGGGTTGCGAATCACTTTTTGAATTGGAACCTCATCTTGGATTAAATCTTCCTCTATGTCAAAGAATTTGACCGACTGTGTACCTGCTAAATTAATGTACGTAAAAGCATAATATTATTGTCATAAATTCTTAATCTCTAAAAATAATATGATACAATGTAGATTTAATTACCGTTATTTTCAAAGTCTAAGTCGTCCTCATCGCTGTCTACCAAATGATCTTTCGTCAATAAATCTGCTTGGCCTTCCGTATCAATTATTATATCCATTATTAAAATTATTTGTTTCTAAAAGTAAATTAGAAAATAAACTGTTTGCTTTCTCAACATATCTTACGTGAGTCACGTGTGCCTGTTATGTTCTGCGGTTTACTTCAAATCGTAAAAATAACTTCTTTAAACAACTTTAAATATAAAAAGTACCTTAAACAGACTTAAAAAGATTTGTTATATAAGTAACAATATAATTTTTTTAAATATTGAAACAACCATAAACTCGGAAACGAAATAATTAATAATAGACATTCATGCTAAATGCAGCACCTTCAGCATTTCGCCGCGTGGTGCAGCACTAACCTGGAAACAACTAGAACATAAGTGTGAGCTCTCTCATTTTCTCTCTAGTATTACATATTATCACACTCGAGATCGACAATTTTCATAATATAGAAAATATGTAATACACCTGAAAGTTATGTAAACTTGACAAAAATTATTATCCTAAAGAAATTCGTAAATATCTATTTTCCTTCCAGGCTTGTTGATTGCATTAACCCCTTCCCGTACCATTTAGTTCGACGAAATTCGGGCCCAAGCGATAAACATCGACGCGCGCTAAACAAACCAGACTGATGCTCGTAAACAGTCGCAATACGAACCGAAATGTAAATGCCCGCGATACCTGTGGTATAGTCAATTTTATGAGATAATGCTGTTGAGGAAGTAAACTCTTATGCTTTTACTTTTACAGATATTATAAATTTATTATATTTTGTTACAAAATTATTTAAAATTATATAAAATTATATAATTATATAAAATTTAATCGTAAAATTGAATGAATATCTAAAAAGGAAATATGCAAAACTCTACAAATCCTCCATGGTATGATACCTCTTAAAACATTCTGGCAGATGTAAAGCCACTTTACATTTCGCGCATTCCCACTTCGTTGCGCTTCGAATTTTATGTTTATAGCAGACTTTGCACGTCCTTGTTGGATGCTTATTCCGAGGTGTCGGATCTATATTTTGGGTAATAATTGAACTGGTTCGTAACAGTAACGATAAGAATCGTGACTAACTGTCATGAGATACTGACAGGAGCTAACATTCAGTCACGATCGTAATGTTTACGTTTGGCCCAAGTATCTGGTGGCGAGTCAGACGCGCGATATTTACGTTTGGCCCAAGTATCTGGTGGCGAGTCAGATTCGCGATATTCATGTTTGGGTCAAAATCTTCATCGCGAGTCTGACTCGATAAAGTACGGGAAGGGTTAAAGATATATATACATACTAACTGGGTTACCGACCGGACACAGTTACTTCATTTCTGAATATACCGTTCGGTGTCGCCTCTTTCAAGTGTTTAAGTACATACTTTCCTTTCCACTTCCTCTTTACTTTTCCCCTCTTGGATTCGTTAATCCCACCCAAGTAAGTATTTATTTCTTTCTCACTTTTTATTTCTTTCTACCCCTTTCACTTCTCCCCCCCTTTTGAAGAAGACAAAACTGCTATTTATGCATAAAAAACATTAACAATGTTTTACAGGTGATATTATTCTTCGCTTGTTCACTATACCAACTTATATTCTTTCACTTTTTATCAGATTTCTGTTTCTATGGTGCCCTTACTCCGAATCCGAGTCGACTTATTAAGATAATAGAAAAAAGACTAAGAAATAACTTTAATCTTAATTTTGCATCTAATTACTAATTACCACTATAAATAATTCAATTCTTTATTAATATTAGATACATTATTCACGATCATGAAATAAACGATATACTACGATACGATTCTTCTCGTCCCCATCGTATGGAATGTTGGTTAATGAACCTACGGAAGAGTTTTTATGGAATTACCCGGAATAGGAAAAGGTAGGAGAGATTAGAAGGTTAACGTTGCTGATGACATCTCTGATCTTTATCTCATGCGGGATTTGCAACAGGTATGTCCGCCTCAAAGACTTCTTAATAATAATTTTTAAAATTAATTTTAGTTAAGCAGCGGCTCGGCAGGATACAACATAACATTTACAAATTGAAGCAAAGATCAAAATATAGTACCACGCTTAATGTATGTATCTCAAAATCTAAAAAGACGGCCATAACTATTTCCTGAATGGATACCATATTGCTACAGCTACAATTTTATCGGCTTCGCCAAATATTCTATTAGAATAATTTATAATATTATAGAATTATATTGCCAATAAATTCTCTAATAACGAAAAAACGATGACCGCTGAAGAGAAATCCGCTTAAAAAGGAAGGTCAATCGCTAGAAGACTAATTTTAAACCTTCGATGAAGCCATGAAACTTTTAGACCTTCGATGAAACGGGTTTCTTTCTCGTAAAAAAAGAATAAGACGAAATTCGATTTTTTTTGACCAATTTCACTTTGCGAAAATACAACACTTATAATATTGTAAAATCCGTAATTATATGATCTTTTATTTTTCTTTGACGTATTATTTATAGACTAAACTACAGGAGTGAGACTTTGAATTGATGATTTTCTCTCATCGTACAAACTAAATCGACATTGTCATGGTCAGTGTTCGATTAATATTCTACGAAGACTTTACCAAACAGCAACAAAGATATGCAACGTATTGCAACAACGTAAAAGTGCAAGTGCATTTATAAAACAAGTAACTACACTTCGTAACTGCATTGCGCCTATTTTTCACGCGATTCACGTTTTATTGGCACATGCCGCGAATATAATTCATCGACGTTCATGTTAATGGCTTTCTCAATGCGATATCCGTCGAAAATGTAACATTAACTTTCGACCAGGTAAGAAATCATCAACGATTGCAAAGGCTGATTATAGGTAGTAGAAAATTTGTATTTTGCCAGTCGTTATGGTTTTTGGAGGAGGCCGTGTAGGATTACTAACGGAAATTATACGGTAGGATAGTAAAGTCTCGTCATGATAAAGAAAAAGGAAAACGAATTTCAGCACGACTGAGCAGCCAATGACAGCGTTTGACGAAAGTTTTGCGTCGAAGAAAGAGAAACACTCCTCTAATAGCATGAAATTTCTTTTGTGAAACTTTTATAATAGACTGTGCTGTCAATTTCAGACGAATTTACGCAAAACTTCATCGTAAACTTTGTAAGTCGTCGTATCGTACGCGACTCTATAGTCGATTTCACTAAATTAATCAATTTATTCAACGAGTATCATATACTGTGATCACTGTTGGTTCGTTGAAGTTTCTTATGTACCTTCGTAAAATTCATTATCTATGTCGATTAAACGTTCCTATTAAAGTATTCATGGGAAAAGGAGAAAATCTATTTTTTGCAACGTACCGAAATATTCTACGTAGAAAAGAAACTGATACAAGAGACGACGATTGTTTAAACATCCTCATCCGTTCTGTATGATAAATCTGGTGTTATGTAAGCTTTGCAACGTTAATGAATAACATCTGGCTTTCTTCCTATCCTACCTTGTTTTTATACCAAACTCGAAAAAAAAAGAACAGTAACTTTGTTTAATAATTTACCATATTAAAGCGTAAACAGCGCACGTATAGAATATGCTGAAATATTTATTATCTAGAAATATTTTTTGCGAGTGTATTTCATCGGTCTTGAAAGAGATAAAAAAAGCAGAGATGTCTAACAACTCTCGTGTGGGAACTGCCTCTCCTTTCGAAAGAAACGACCTCTCACTGCCTCTTTCATTTTGTCAACGGACATGAAATTATGTTAACTATGAGTCTACGTAACGAGTTGTATTAAACAAAACGAGTATCGGGCTAAGGTAGCCACCGTTAGCGCTCACTTTTCGATATGGGGAGGTTTCTCCCCACCATTTTCTTGCACTTTCATTACTACCAAGATATTCAGCCGGCAAAGAAATTTTTCTACCACTGCTAGCCTCGTCGTCCTAGGTGATTCTTGGGCGTCAAATAAGAAGGAACCACACGGAAGGGAAGTCACACTGTCTGGAGTTGGAAGCCTAGTTCCAGATCGTTCAGGCAGTCGTACCGCGGAGTTCATACTCTCTCCTTCCGTCCACTCTCGCTGCTTTCTCAAAAGTATGACAACTAGGACGGGAGGGCCTCGAAACGAAGGGCCCATCGCCGGATGAATCGGAAAATGCGACCAGAAAGATTCACGTGACTCTGAGAGGAGTTGAAGAGATCAAGATCCGTCGTTGTCAGAATAGACGAAGAAGGCTAGCTGGGCATCGACTGTGATTTCAAATATTTGTTTTGTGATAGTTTACGATTTCTAAGATTTCCAGCGTGCACGAAAATCTCCGATCGGATATTCATCGAAACTACGTTAGCGAGATGCGAAACGCGATTAGACGAAGTTAATCGACCTGTGGACGATTCTATTTCTCTAGTGATTTGTGTAAAAGTAATTGAAAGAACGATGAACCAAAAGTGGTATCTCGTCGTTCTTTTCGCAAGCTTCGCGATCTGCGGGGTGATAGCTTCGACCGTTCCGGAGAATTCGGTACGAGACTCTTTGGCGGATCAGCGAGTAAGAACTTTTACCGATGCCGATAAGATTCCGGATAGAAATTGGACCACGTTGTCGGAAGCGTTGGACCTCTTCGATGTGCGTTATCTTGCCAAGAATTGGACAGAAGGGAAATATCCTGTTCAGGAGCAGTGTGCCAAAGATATTACGAGGTATATCAAAGGATTGAAGAATCACGAAGACTGGGCTATAAAAGGTACGTCGAACTGGTCAAATTTCTTCTAAAAATGTCAATGGCTTCGGTAGTCGGTTCCTGTTCAAATGTTTGGCCATCGATTATTCATCTGGAACTAACCGTGAGCAAACATTTTTCTCTTTTCTCGTGTACACGCGAGACAACGGTATTTCGCGAAGCGAGCAAAAATTTATTACACGAATAGAAAGTGTACGAGTTACAAAGGCCAGAGATACAATTAACACGGCGTATGATTTCGTTGGCTTTTGATAGAAACGTTTTCGGAGATTACGATGCAAATACGAGAAAGGAAGAAACGAACTCGAGCATAACGAATTTATCGGGAAATTAACGAGATTTATTCGAATCTCCGGCCATCTCGGATTTAACGTCTTTTATGAGATCGCACAACTGAAGCAACGAATGAAATTCTACGCGGTTTAATTCACTTTCATCGGTAAGGAAATCGAAAGTCGATGGGTCACCGGTAACGGCGGGAGCTCGCCAGAATCGTCCTCGCTAAAACGCATCTGCCTTCCTCCCGGCAGTTCCTTTTGCTTTGCCTACTTTCATCGAGAAATTTCACTTTTCGCGACACAAAGAGCTACGCCATGGCTACTTGCATTACCGGCACAGGCTCGGCCCAACAACGAATCGCTTTCAATGTTTTACCGCTTCCCTCGGTCAATGCCACTTTTCGCAAGAGTCTCGTAGTGTTCCACTTTTCCGTAAGTATCGACAGTAACACGGCCGTTGTGGCTTTCTGTCTTAGGGATTCGAATATTACCAGCGTGACTTATGCCGAAAATTGGTACACCATATACAGATGCACTTTACTTCGAATTTTTTCGAAACGGAATACCGACGTGACATTTGCATCGGTTGCAACACATTGAAAAAGAATGCCACTCAACGCGCGTACTTAAATACTACCATCTACGCAATATCTAAGAATAGAATACGCTTTCCTACTGTCCGTATATTACTCGTTACACTTTTCGGGTCGCATTTTCAAACGCTCTCTCGCCATTTGGTACGACCAGGGTCGCACCTGATACAGGTGAAAGCGTTAGTCCAGACTTTTTCGATTTTAGACTTACGAGGCTCGATTTTTCCAACGAACCTCGGAAAACCAGTGCCGCTACTGGTTCACTCTGGCGTCACATATATCGTATCGCTGAATTTTTACTTAAGAAATGGACGAAAATAAGATCACGGAGAACGGATGTTTCGTACGACTAAATAAACATGTACGTAGTTGCGAGACGTATTCTTCGCGTCTATTAGAAACGACTCCTGGAAGATTTTATGCGGCTGGCATAGCATAACATTGAAACTCCGATGATTAAACATCGTACGATTATTTTCGATTGTCTCGGGATTTCCGACAGCAGCGTCGGGACCGATGAACGGTACAATTCGCCTAAAGAGGAACAAACTGGTTTTCGTTCTGGTACTTTCGACATATCCTGCTACGAAGAAAGAGTTAGTGGATGTGTGTAGAAAATGAATAGCACTGGACGACTCGAGAAAGCAACGATTCATCTTCGAAACAGTTTCCATACGAGGGATTATTTTTCCAGGAAAATGTCGCCGTTAACAGAAAACGAACTCGAACGGGAAAGATGTTTATTTTATTTAAATTTCATTTTTCTAAAACTCCCCATCGAGATAACCAGATAGAAAGCGTTATTTTACTCTCCGTTAATTCGATCAAGCGAGAGTAAAATTCCGTTAGGGTTTGTTATTTCCGGTGAGAATTCCGTCTGTTAAATTCTGCCCAATTTCCAAGCGAAGGAAAAGCGTACGATGCGAATTTCATGACTTTCTCCTCCCGTGACGCTCTGTGTTCCATTATCATTGTAGGAAGTTCAAAGCGCAATTACGCGGTGAAAAATACCTCGAGGCTATTAGGGAGAGAACAAACAGCGTTAGAAACGCAATCTTTATGACATTCGAAATTTCTGTTCGTAACGGCACCAATCACGAAGCAAGTATTCGTCGTTCAACTTTCGATTATATTCAACTTTAACCGGCCTTCCCAGATTCTCTAATATAATTTTACGATATTCCACGTGTTAGTCGCATTCATCGTGATATTTAAATTTAGTTCGTAGATTTTTTTTTTATTTTATTCGGAAGAATTTTACGATCAATTCCCATTGAGAATTATAAGTAAATTATTCCGGCGTGCCACTGTGTCGTGTGTAGTTGGTGGATGTAAGAAAAAGTTTAACTAAAAGAATCTCCAACATAACGAAGATATGATAGGCAGGGTACGAATTTCTCCATTGTTTTGCTTGTGTTTAAAAAAATATAAATTTGCATAAACATCCGCGATCCAGCTATGCCGAGATTCGGTGCTATTTCTAAAACAATGGACGAGTTTCTTCGACGGTGGCGCGTCACGCTGCTTAACTCGGCGACAAGCTTATGGATGAGTGTTCTTAGGATTTCCGCGAATATCCTTCGTGATACGTGTAAAGGTAACGTTAGAAAGTTTCAAGGAAGACTCGGTCTTCAGACACGGTCGAAGTAGAAACCGCGGCAATTATCGAAATTACGTCACACTAGATACAAAAACAGCCCGGAGAAAGGATTACGTGGAAACCGGGCTTGCAAACGCAACTTTCACGTAACGCTGGACTTTTCTTCGGCTGTTCTCAATCCTTTATCATTCTGTTTCTCGGACTGCATAAACGCCGTGATATAATAACGGTTCGCGAACAACGTCGCCGAACAGCACCGTCTCAGTCTGCCGCTTCCTAGTTCGTGGAACACGCCGTCTCACGATCTATCGAAATCTTCACGCGGCCAGTTCTTGTATAAGACACGTAAACGCGTATGCAACCGCTTTCGACGAATCTTGGAATGCTTAAAATGCTCGTTTAGATTATAATTATACGCAGTTTACTCGTATCGGAACTTCTCTCGTGTCTGATTTATTATTTCGACCTCAGGATTACATAAACAGATATTTCCTTATGTACTTTCTATTATATGTTTCGCCTTCGAACAGGTTTCCTTCCACATAAACTTACATGGGCAAGTAGAACGCGTCCTACACGAGTGCTTATTCTATCCTGTTCGAAACTTGCACCAATTTCAATGAAAATCAGCCGAATTCCCGCAACCGCAAACAGAGACCGATCGAATTGATTTTCGTCTCTCTTGCTCGACGAAGTAGCGGTTCTTTCTAAAATATGTACGAAAAGTAGGAAGCATATACGTATCTGCGTTCAAAGTTACGTAACGACATTCCTGTTGAATACATTGCTAGCTGCTTGTCTTATGTACGTCAAGACCCTTTAATCAACGACGACTAAAGCCTGTTAAATAGAGGGAAAAGCACGCCTTCGTACAAATAGCGTTCGTCGATAGAATTCCAGTGTTTAGAGTTATCTCGGCATTCGATCGAGCATTAAATCGTCAAGTTTATGAGCCATGTATGAAGTCGCTCGATCGTTCGTACCATCCAACAATAAGTCGATAGTTCGTAGGCGAGTTTCGATAAATTTTACTTGCAAAATCTGCCGATCGAGTACAAAGCCGCTGGCTAACGTAACCAACGGACGTTTTCGTTCATCGATCAGAGATTATGGAACGCGTTTAAGTGGCCGTTTCACTTCCTGCTCGTTAGAAAACTGAATCGAACGCGTTATAATTTTATTCTGGTGTCGCATAACACAGCTTCATACAACCAATCGATGAACGTATCCTCGGACTATGGATCCCGGGCTTTATTATTAACGAGAGAATTAATGCGAAACAGGAATCAAGAAATCGCCATACTACCGATTTTTTTATGATCCATTATAAAAGGTCAAAATGATGTAACCAAGGCCGATAAATTTACCTTCGTATGAACGTGTATGTTTAAAGAAAATATTAGAAAACACGTAATAGAAATATTTCTAAATGATTCGTATGTTAAGATCAACGAAAGTTCAATCGTGCGTATATTAATATTGCGACACAAACGATTACGTTTAGGGGAACCTTTCTCTTTCCAAATTACTTTCCCTGATCGATCGTGCATACGTGCGATTTAAAACGTTTAGTCGATCGGAAGCGAGCGATAAAATAAACCGTTACATTCCACGATCCGTAGGGGAACTAGTCGTCTCGAGTTAATCGCCAGATTCTGGATTAACTCGCTTTAAAACTTCGTTTACCCATCGATTTTCCATCTAGTCGTTCGGTCCGATACGTAAGAAGTTGTAATCGCATTTCGTTCCATGAAATTTTATTATTTGCTTATTTTCATTCCAAGAATTTTAATAAATATCTCAATGGTGATTTTCAATTAAGCGACGGTCGTAATTAATCGCGATTCGCCATTCGAGCGTGTAAAAGTCAGCGTCTTTCCCTCGTTGGCGCGAACGCTTCGAGAAATTTCGTTACATTCGCTGATCGACGAATAAGGAGTACATGCAGCGAACTGAATCAGAGTTTTTTAGTAACTGTCGTTGCGATAGCTCTTGAACTTTATCAAGGAGACCGCGGCCATCAGCGTGTTATTCCAAGCGACAGACCTTGCAAACCGGTCGCAATCCCTGCATTGAACTCGTGGAATTCGCCTTGTTCCTTCCTCTAATTTCTCTTCCTTTTTTCCCCACAAGACTCTTTATCGACAGAAATCGATTCAATACCACTGTGTCCCGCCATTCGTTCGCTCATCCTACGTACGTCCTGAAAAGGTAACTGACGTTATAAAATAACGTAACTCACGAACTGCCGAATATTTTGAACGATAACGAGTAAAAGTATCCCTTGTACGTTTCTTGCTCTCTTCCGTATTTGTACAAAGTACAAAGATTAGATGAAATTGAAAAGGAAATTAAACGACTATTGATGAATTAATGGGGCGAGAGTAAGCAAGATGGTTCCGTTCTTTCACGAATCAACGAGGAAACGACACGAGTCACGTGTAGAGATTGAACTTGACTTTCATTGTTCAACGAAAGATTGTGTCAGAGATCACCGCACGTACGCAAAATCCATTGTTATTCTAATTTCTTTGCGGTTACGCGTATACGATTCTACTTTTGTGCGAATAGAATCGATAATAGGAGGTCTCTGAGTTGCGTTGTTTGTTGGGTTACGATAGCGTTTGTAAAAGTCCCATTGATCGAATCGAAATACCAAATAGGCAAGGTCAAGAATTAGTCTCGAATTAGAATTGTTCGATTCGTAGATTCGTTGAATAAGACCAGCGGTGAAATAATAGAATTAGGAAAATGGAGAAAAAGCAATCTCAGTGGTAATATTCAACCGATGAGACGATGTACCAGCGGAAATCAATTACAAAATGTTTCGGAGGGAAACGTCGGTAAATTTGTTTCTGCGTAGAACGATGACATTGCGATTTATTCTACAGCTGCAATTTACGAATGATGTAACGAATCGTGATTAATAATTACGATACGCGCTGTATATACTACATAGCGATCTATGGAAACGGTTTGAACACCACCACGATAATGATTAGGATAATTAGATAATATTACTTTCTTCTGGAATATAGAAAGTTCTTGTTAGAGAACAGCTGGATTCCCAGCTCGCGATAGATGTCGTAATCTTTGGTAATGAAAATTATGTAGCAGAACCACGTCTACGATCGAACGGCTGTTATGAAAGTGTAAATGAATAGCGCGCGCTAATATTTAGCTTACGACATCAAACGATTCTCTGTTACTGAATATTAAATAAGAACGCGGGAAATCTCTATCGTATAAACGAACAATTATTCAGCGACGATGAAAATACCATGAGCATTCGAATCCTTTGTCAAGTACGTTTATATGCTACTCGCATAAGTTTCGAGGCATATCAAAACATTAGTCTTCCATTGGTATTTCATCCAAGGTAATCCGGAAATGGCCACTCGTCAGAGAGAAAGTGTCTTGAACGATGAAGTAGGTCATCGGCTAGGTAACAAGCAAGTCATCCTACACGGTAAAAGAGTACACTTACTGATTTCACAAAGCCTTTAAAAGATTTTGCTTTACTAATCAAAAGATTGCATCGATCAAATCTTTCTTCTCTTGCAGCGAATGATGCTTCGGGCAGATATACCAACGGCTTCCTATGGGGAAACTCCTACTATGTCGGTTCAGCTATCCAGTGTGCCTACATCAACGAAGACTATGGAAGAAAAATGGCGAAAATCCAAGAGAAACCGACGGAGGAGGCGAAAGAGTTTAACAGCGAGCCGCAAAAAATGCACAGAGGCCTCACTGAAAATAATCTCTGGACCGGGACAAGATCGAACAAGTCGCCTCACAAATTGGGATTTTATATGATGACCATTTCAGTGAATACCACTTTATTTCCTACGGTAAATAGTTGCATATTATTTAACAACTTTCCGCTTGGATAATCGTCTGTAATCGTTGCTTAACGTTAATTGCAGACAAGAATGATTTATCTAGGAGTATGTTTACCTTTCTCGTGCAACGCTTCCGACGTTTCTGTGATAGCAAAACTTGCTGGCAGCGAACAGGCAATGAAACATTCCACGCTTCACAAGGTTCGAGATCAGCATGATATGTACGATATGTACGAGGACCCAGTCTTCTGGATTCTATCGTATGTTGAATCGTATTAAAACCAAACTCGAGAAATGTTAAAATAAATGAAAATTAAAAGCATTGGGAACGTTTCAGTGGTGTGACCGTTGTGGTCGTCTTGCTGATGGCAATTGGGACCGGGTATGATATCTATATAACGAGAAAATATACTCGAGGAAGAAAAGTGATTTACGATTTGGAAAGGCACGCGAAACTTGACCAGTTAACTGGCAGAAGTCAAAAGTCTCTCAATACTGGTAAGATAATTTTTCTCTTCGAACGTCCTTCTTGTAATGTTCCTTTTCTTGGCGCGGCTTCGAGGAAACGTAATATCTCTCTCATGCTCGCGAACAAAAAGGTGACTAACACTTACAGACGATCACAAGACAAGGACAATAGCAAAGACAGTGACACTCTCTTATCATTATATTTCGCAGCTTTTCAAGGTAAGGTCTACCTTCCTGTTCCAGCGGCAGAAGCTATCATCAACGTACCTCAATCCTTAGCAATTAATAACAACAACGATCACGAAGTTAGTCTACGCTCAGACGATCCGAAAGTACATAAATTCAGTAAGCGATTCTTCGTTTTAATAAAACATCTTGATACGTATTCATCATCAAGAAGCTGCAAGATAATTGCTAATCTTCCATTATTTGGTGCTAGGTGTCTTCGAAGAGTTGCTGCTTTCTTTCTCGGTTCGAGCTAATGTAAAAATTATTTGTGACAATAAAGTCGGAGGCGATACGATCAGTACCATTCATGGTCTCAGAGCGATATCTATGGCCTGGGTTATTCTCGGTCATACTTGTATTATCATATTCAAGTACTCGGATAATATGGAATATCGAAAAATTGTGGAAAGAAAATTCCTCTTTCAAACTATAACGAACGGAGCTTTCAGCGTCGATACGTTTTTCTTCATGGGAGGCTTACTCGTGAGTTTCCTCTACTTCAGGACAAACGCGAAAGGAGACTTGAATAAACTGACGCAGGGCACACGGGGCATCGTCGCAGGTGGCCTCAAGTTCATCGGTCTTCTCATGTACCGATTTTGTAGACTCACAGCTCCCTACATGTTCATACTCGGAGTTAATCAAATCGTAATGAAATGGTTTCATTCGAATTCCGTGTTTGAACCACCGACCGCGGATCATTACAACTGTCCCAATTACTGGTGGAGGAATTTACTCTATATCAATACTTTATTCCCGGTAGACCAAATGGTGAGTCGCCCGATCGTTTTTCAAATTTGTACAAAAAATTCCCACTTTAACTTGAACGAAAAGAAGAATATATCTATTCGCGCTTTGTAGCTTTGTAGTTTTATAATAATTTAAGATTAATACCTAGTATCGCGCATTTTTTCAGTGCATGATTTGGAGCTGGTATGTTGCGGATGACACTCAATTTTACATTATTGGCGCCGTGATATTAGTTTTAGCGACAAACCACTTTAAAATTGCAACCTTCGCGATGACTACTTTACTACTAAGCTCCTGGATAACAACAGGATACATTGCTTTGATAAATAATCACATGCCAAGCTCGGACGACCCGTTGGCGCTTTTCGATAAGATCTACGATAAACCATGGACTAGATTAGGTCCTTATTTTATAGGCATGTCGGTAGGATACTTCCTTTTCAAGACTGATTGCAAAATAAAAATGTCCAAGGTACATTGAAGTCGATAGTCGTGAAACAATTAATAGTCGAATAACAATAATTTTACTATGAATTATAATTTCATCGTTTTCAGACGACAATTTGCATAGGATGGCTCCTTTCTTTGGCATCTCTTTCAAGTTTATTGTACGGTCTGTACGAAACAGAACTTAGTCCTATAATGGCAGCTAGTTATTCTTCGTTAAGTCACAGCGTATGGGCGCTTGGTTTATCGTGGATCGTCGTTGCATGTAGCACAGGTTACGGAGGTAAACATTTTTTTTGGCAGCGATGATTATCAAAATAAAAATAGCTATAAAAACACAATTTTAATTATCTATACCTATATATAGGATACGTGAACAGTATTCTGTCAGCACCGATTTTATATCCAGTTAGCAGAATAACGTATTGCGCTTACTTGGTACATCCGCTTGTGATTCGAATGACACCTATGAACTTGGACTCACCACTTCATTTAGGAAAATATACCATGGTGCGTCGATATAAAAGTAACAAATTTATTTTCTCTATATATTTATCAATAGATTTAATATAACGATACATTTTTTAGATGATCACTTTCTTTGGAGCACTGGTTTCATCGTATATATTATCATTTATCATATCGGTATCCTTCGAAGCTCCTATTGTGAGCATGTTAAAGATACTTTCCCCCAAGAAACGAAAACGCATACAATGATGCCGTGACGCGATTATTCGGTATACTATAATTCATAAAATTATTTGTCTTTATTGTATGTAATTAATGTAAAGAAGAAATTAGGAATCAGTGAGAAAATGTAGACGCGTGCGTAAAAATTAAGCACAATTATGCATTATTACACTATTCTGCATAGTAATGTAAGTATTTTGCGTAGTGTTAAGGTTACTATGTATTATTACTTATAAAATAAATTATTTACCTTTGTATATCTGCATTTCTCATCGTGCAAAAGAACAAAATCCTTATTTATGTACCATTATATTTTATTTGTAGATATAACATAGAAAATAAATAGTATATTTTTTGTGTTTACATAAAAAAAGTTATTCCACATCTCATACAATGTTTTTGGTAGATGTTAATAACTTTTAACACTCTTAACGTATAATAACAAGAAGGAAAACAATATAACTCATAGACCTCCTTCTACCGCAACTTCTGTATTGGCTTCGACATAGTGCGGTCCCTGAGTTACAAACTCCACAAACCTTTGCATTATATTTGCATCGAATACATCTTGTTCAGCTTCGGCTAACTGTTTTACAATTGCGTATTTAGCTTCCTTACATTCTTTAAATGATTCAACGTTCCTGTCCAACAGAAATTCAACCAGACCTGGGTAAGAGGATATGTATTCTTGACCCCATACTTGAGATGCCACAACTGCCATCACCTCTAAACTTGCTTGCCTAATATCTGCAAATGGCTGCCTACACAATGCCAGAATCATACCCATAGGATCATCGCACATAGAGTTAAACCATGATTTTGTCAGTGACAAAATTCTGTTGTCTTGTTCTGTTTTTTGTACATCAAGTATGAGAGCCAAGTTATTAAGCCCACGAATTCTTAATGCTGTAGGCATTCTTTGTATTATGTCAGCAATTTTTTTCAATGCACACGGCATTGCATCTCCCAAAGCTTGCAGAGCATATTTACCTTCCACGCGCGTAGAAACATGTCCCAATGTGTCTAAAGCAACACCAAGGATAGTTTGATCACCACTCTCTATTACTTCAAATAATGCAGAGACGACAATTGGATATTTTGAAAATATTTCGTTAGGCCAATAACGTGCAACATTTCCAAAAAATTTCATTAATCCAGGAATCAATAAATTTGACAATGGATTTTCATTGGCCTGTGTTATTTTTTGAACAAATTTTCTTATGACTTCTTGTTGCTCTAAATAATTTAATCCTTCCTCTGTTAATGCCAATTCTGTCAGGATTTCTAATGCATTTATCTGTAGCAATATATCTTCGTTTTCAAGCACATCAAATAAACTATTTAAAAATCCTGATTGAGCAGAAGCTTCTAGACCTTCTTTTGAAGATTTTGCTACATCCACAACAATTTCGTATATACGAAAACTAATAGTATCGTTTTTTACTAACAATCTAGCAAAACTTCTTAATAGTTCACCTGTGTATAAAATTTGTAATCCATTTGGATTTTTACCAATTTCTTTCATTATACGCATTGCACAATTAGCTACCACCAAATTGTCATCTCCGATCCTATTTATGACAGCAACCAGTAAATTGACATCTTTGAGCAGCAAAGGTAACTTTTGGGGATTGGAAACAATGCAGAAAATTTCATGCAACACAAGCGACCTAACTACATCAGCTGGATGAATTATCAACTGAGATATTTCTGTTGAATATCTTTGATATACTTCTCCAGGTTCTAAAATGCCAAATAATGCCTTCAAAATGTCACATACTTGATCTACAAATTCTCTGTAAGGGAAAAGTAGTAAATAGTTTTATAGTTATTTAATTTCTTGATGTTCTTCCACTATTGTATTAATATTATAATAGATTATCTAGCAAAGACGCAATTCTTTATTTATAATATATTTGCAGCTTTTTTCATCTTTCTTTTAGCAAAATATATAAAAAAATAAAAAGAAAATATATTTTAAAAGATATCTTGAAGGTCACTAAAGATTGTTTCATGAAATCAGTATTGTTATGATACCTGTCATTTGAGGTTAATTGAGCAAACAATAGGCTAAAATCCACATTACGAGAGATCTGTTCAGTTTCTCTATTGTTTAAACTTCCCAATTTTATTTTTACATCAGATAAAATATTATGTTTTTCTTCTACGTTATTTAGTTCGCAAAAACGAACAATTTTCGATTGCAACCACTCTGCCATGGCCGTTGCACTGACATTACTTTTTTGAAAGTATTGCCAGAGAGGAAATAAGAGTGTTCATACTTATGGTTCCGGTTGTTCCCGAACCAGTGCTGCTCTCAGCGACCCAATGCTGAAGGTATCCCACGTTATCATATACAAAAACCTATTTAATTCCACCACAATGAATAATATATTGAAATTATTGCATCGCTCCACTGATTCATTATCATTTGAGAAGGAAGATTTTCTTTTTTTCTCTAAAACAATTAATTTCTTTTTCTTAGGCAACTAATTTTAATTATTTTGGGATTTTGTCATTTGTATGGGCTCTTATAGCGTGGAACCACAGCGGGTGTACCTCGTTTCTGTCACAGTTAAATAGGTTCTTGTATATGCTAGCGTGGAACACCTTCAGCAATTGGCCACATGGTGCAGCACCTATACTTTGGGACACTTAGAACAATCGTGAACCTCCGTCAGAACCATCATTTTCTCTTTGGCATTATCAAGTATTACTAGTTGAGCTTCAACAAATCAAATACCAACTTAAAACAGTGATGACTTTTAAATATCAGATCTGATTAGATAGTGTTCAGAAAATGAAATCAACTTCTTGTTCATATCTCTCAGTATTTAAACTTCATTATTCTTTAAAATTTTATATTGTTTTATATATAATTGCAAACTATTATAATATTGTACGAGTATAATAAAATTACTATTTTATTTTAATTAATTGTAATGTTTACTAAAAAAAATTGTTAACGAAATAATGAACCAACAATATTTCATACATTATAAAAGCCACATATCATTAAAAAGAAAACAAAATATGTAATTATTTAAAATCTTGATCACGAGTTATAATATAGTGCTATAATAAGGTATCATCGAAGAGGAAATTTCCTCTTAGGTATCATTTAACAAATAAAAAAAAAAAAATCAAAATGTTGAAAACAAATGAATGAGAAATGTATGAAAACATTTTCATTTTTCTTTTTTATTCAACTATCTTAAACCTGTAATTTTAAAAACTAGTAACTAAAGAAAAATTTAATGCGTGCGCAAGCTACGAATATTCACTATTGTCTCGTATATTACGGTAAAAGAGATCTTTTGAAAAATACTTAAAAATTCATCAAATTTTGATAAAGAAAAGAACAAATGCGTATAGTAGACAAAATGTTTAGAAGAAGAATCTTGTTTTTTATTATATAAAAAATTCTATTTCGTTAATATATTTACTGTTTTCTGAGGGTCAATGAGCTTTCGTGCTTTGCACTTGACCCAGGTTCTACTCGGACCATATAACTTCTTCCGTCAGTACATTCTTGTACGTCATAAAACGTCGTACTGTATGGTTGTGTTTTCGGTTGTTGCTCTTTCGATTAACACAAGGTAATAAGGATTGGATGTACATAATGACATTTAAAAGTTTATCAAATTTTTTGCAACCGTACAAGTATTGTACCTCTATGATTTATGAAGCCAAGCATGCACTATTGTAATGGCATATCCCGTATTTTTATGTTACCTTATCAGGTCATTCAGTGATACCTGTTACTATGTCCTATTATACACTGTATGTGTATGAAAATTAACTCCTTCTACAATTTTCTTATAAACAATTACTAATACTTGAGTCAAAGTTAAAAAGATCGTTCATACATATACACGCTTACAAACATACATGATTAAATAAAGTTGTAAATATATGATATTCAAAATTACATTTCTAATACATTTTAATAAAGTTACTTAAACATCGATTTTTTTTAAATATACGGTTATTGCTAATTGTCAATTATATATATATATATATATATATCTCTATATTTTGTTAATGGATTATTGTTACGTAACTAAATATACAAGAATAAATTCAAGCTATATAACTAAAAAAAGCTTTTGTATAAATAAAATAAAAAAGAATTCTTATTTTACATACTTTCTAAATTTATAAATTATTCTTTATAGTATTGTGTAAGAAATGGCGGTAGATTTGGATCCAAATGATCCTGAAGTACGATTATCACAATTTCTTTATGTTGGTAAAGAATATCCTGATTATCAACCTGGAAACTGGTTTGTTCATAATTATTTTCTGGCTAAAAATGTCCTGTCTATTGAAGAATTAGCTGAAAATGCAGAGAAACAATTATTACCCATTGAAATCATCACAAAAGTAAGATCTCATGATAAATATTAAAATCAATTATATATAATTAATTTATGATAACGATTTGAAACATTTTATCTTTTACAGGCATTTGAAAGTAATCTTGTCCCTAATCCAGAGACATTGGTATTTGCTCTTGCTGTTTGCTGTAGACAGATGAAAAGTGAAAGTTTACGTCATGCAGCATATGCAGTTTTAAACAAAATTTGTATATCACCACAGCATTTCATTTTGTTCATAAAATTTGCTTCTCAAATAAGTAAAAAAAAAGAACTTGATGCAACTGGTAGTTCAAAACATGGATGGGGTCAAGGTTTAAGAAAAGCTGTAAATAACTGGTATTTATCAAAAACACCAATGGAATTAGCAAAGTGTGTTACAAGATATAAAGGCAGATATGGTTGGAAGCATAAAGATATCATAAAATTGTCTCATCCTGTACCTCTTAATCCTGGTATTTGTCTAATTTATTTGATATTTATTAATCATATATAAGTAAACATAATTTTAACTAAACAGTATGCTGCTAAATAGGGGCAGGAATGGTCCTTAGATATGTAATACATGGTTTAGAAGAAGTGAAAAAATACTGTGCAGAAGATCCCACACTTAAAGAAATTCTAGATTATATTGAACATGTCGAAGACTTTAAACACTGTACGAATGAAGTACGAGCAGCAGGTCTTTTGGAGATGTACAAACTAACATTAGATCATGTACCCGGACACTTTCTGAAATCTAAAGAGGTATGACTAAAAGACAACTAAAATTCTTTAGAAAATAAGATACATTTGGTTTATAATTATGAATAATGTGTAGATTTGGAATGCACTAATACCATCGATGAATTTAGTCATGCTTTTAACCAATCTACAAAGAATACACAATCTTAAATTACTGAAACCAAACTCGCCAACAGTTTCCAAAATAATAGATCAAATCACTAATGAAGAAAATATTGCCCGAGATAAGGTTCATCCAGCTTTAGTATTAGTTACAATAAGAGATTATGAAAATTCTGGAAAGTAAGTCATAAAATAAAATAATTTCCAATGTGTGTTCTTTTTTTTATATTTTATTAATATTATCTAATATGTAACTTTTGAAGACCATTAACGTACGAAAAGAGAAAAATCAAAGAACAAATTGATAAACCATCATCAGCTCCGTTTAGACCAAATTCTAAAATCATTGAGGCCCTTTACAAAATGTTGAATATTTCCTTCCTTGTAAGTATAAGTAAAAAATGCTCATAAAGCATTCATATATGTATTTATTTACTATATTAATTATTTTTATCTAGCATATTCAACCAACTGGTTTACGTTATCTGGTGACGATCAATACGAATAAAGCAATGTTGGAAACAAATACTTGGCGTAGCGGTAATGTGAATGGTGCAGAAGCAGCGTGCATGATTGCACTTGCACTTCTTCGTAGTGAGAAGAGCGTCACCATTGTTACATTTAAGAATCTTGGAATTCATATTATGAACATTGATAAAACTGCTTCCTTTGGTCATGCTATGAAAAAATTACAACAAATGCCTGGTGGAAACATAAATTTGGCTAAACCAATATCATGGGCTGCTCACCAAAACGATAAATACGACGTATTTATTAACATTGTAGATCAAATATTTGAGAAGTTTGATACATCTGAAAAAGCTCTTGAGGCATATAAAACAAAACTCAAACTTACGAATACAAAGTATGTCTTTCTAAATTATTTTTTCGCAAAAATTATCATATGAACATATTGTACATTATTTAATTCTTTTCAGATTAATAAATTGTGCTGTATGCTCTTCGTCGACTTATCGCAAGCAGAAGAGTGACAAGAATGTTTTGACAATTAACGGCTTTGATGCCAGCGTTCCTGTAGTTATACAGGCTTTTGCAAAATCTCTATTTTAGTCACTGCATGCATAACAATTTCTTCATTGGCAAGCAGTACTAGCTAATCAATTATTACGCTTTGAAAATGACATTAATTCGATTTTTAAACAGATAAGTCTAAAATAATTTTTATGAGTCCATCGATTAAGAAATACTTCAAAATAGTTAGATTACTACAAATCAGACTCGTAAAATAGTTTCCAATAATCTATAAATGTTGCTAGTCTGATACTTATATAGTAGTCAGAGCATGCACTAGTTGAGCATATAAAATAATTGAAATTAAACTTAAAATCACTATCAACGTGCAACTTTTGCATATTTGTAAGTACCACAAAAACTGGTAGATGAGGTTTAAACTTTTTCGTTTATTGAAATTCTGCTATTAAAACGAAGGAGATTATTAGTAAATGATAATGTTTGACTATTCAAAAGGACACATTTAAATAGAATGTAAAAACAATTTATCTTAAAATGCCGAAAAAGTTATTTAGTCTAAACGAATTCTTTCCGTACTGAAATTTTAATATCGACAATTCACATTAATCATTTTAGTACAAAACTATACTTATACATTTAATGTACATTTCTCCTTTGTTTGTTTAACCCCTTTCCTTACAATTTAAGTTCCGAATGCAGTCAAGAAAAAAAAGAGTTTGTCGCATGTTGCCCGAAGGACGTACCACGTTTCTCTCACGTGTTCTTCGTGTTTGGCCCGAAGGACGTGCTACGAGTCTACCACGACGTTGTAGGTTAAGGGGTTAGGTTTTATATGATGAAAGGTAGTACGATTCGGCGCTTAATTATTTTTCATTACTAACTCCTAATTCTATAATTATCTCATGTTAATACTAACACATTACTAAACATTACTAAATATTTACTGCATGTTTTTAGTGTTTAGGGTGAGCTGTGTAACTTTTGATAATAATTTTATTTGTTTCTAGAGAATGATCCAACAAATTTTGTGAATATTTATTTAAAAGAACGATACAGTGATAAATGAATTAATAATTGACAAGTAAATGAATGTGATACACCTGTGATCAACCACTTGATTAGATAAATGAAAATGTTTGAAACGCCATGGACCATCTTGTATCATTTAGAAAACAGGCACATGTTTACTAATCTATTGCTTTCCATTTGATAAAATTAGTTGCACAGCTAAAAAAATTAGGATAAGACTGCATATTAGATACAAAATAAGTATCTTAAATAACCTAAGGTGCATTTTTAACTAATGGTAAAAGATACTTTTACTTTAATATTGCCTGCTTATTTCCACTGGTTGGCGGTAAAGCTTTCTGTAATATCTTTAATAAGATATATAGATGTAACGTGATTTTTAAGATGATACATTGTTGAAGACTGGTGTGCTTCTGGAAATTCCAATAAGAATTTAAAAAAAAGGATAGAAATGTTGAAAATTTTCCCACTGTGATATGCATTTAGCCCCAAAGAATATAGATTTACATTAGTATAATTTTACTGTTATATTTCATATTTGCCATATCCAAAGTAAATGCGACAAATACTAAATACACTACTAATATAATACTGTGATACAGAGTACATTGTTATCGTTCAAACTAGGTGAAAAAGTAAGTAAATGTAACCAGAGGCGCACCATGTATCTGCTTCATTTGTTGATTAGTATCTATATCTATTAGCACATCAGTTTTTGTTAAAAAAATGTGGCAGTATCAAGAGATACCTCTGTTTCTATTTTGATCCTTGAATTACTCTCGTAGGATCCTTTGGTTTCCAAAGTGAGAAGCAAACTCTTCTTAAGAAATGTTGCTAAAAAGTACAGCGTGGATGGATTCTCAGGTCTGACAAACATTTAAATTAAGTGCTTAAATATTCACGTGTTCTTTCCAGCCTACTTGGTAATTCATAGATCGACGTTAATTACATATTATTAATTTTAATACATATAAATCTGCAGTGTAGGAACATTATAGTTTCTTCAAAGAGAAAAAGTAAGATTTAAACAGAATTATGTTTGTAATACCGAAAATAATTATTGTATGAGAAGTTAAATTTTTCCGAATGAAATTCATTCTGTAATCTTCAGCCTTAGTTGCGCGATGCCTTAGAGGACTATCTAAAAATTATAAGTTATTAAAAATAATAATATTTTTAGATAAATTTTTGGTAATAGACATTCATGAAGTTTTATATTACATTTGAAAGATTATTTATATAAAGTGTTAACACTTAGTCAACCGTGCGTGCCACACCAAACTGTACGTTTCTCACCGTGCTCGGACAAATCAACAACACTAAATTGGTGTATTTTATTATATACTATACTTTATAAAAGCTGAAAAATTCCAATTACTTGGAAACAATTCCATGTAAACAATGACTGATAATAATAAAAGAAAAACGCGTTTCTAAGGTCTAAATGGGAGATCCGGCCGTGTAACGATTTACTTTAATGTGGGGAGATCTCCCCATTCGGTTGGCTAAGCGTTAAGCGGTTAAATTTTGTCGTGTCATAAAAGAGAGGAAATTATTTTTTTTTTTTTATAAAAAACATTACGAAAAATAGGCGAAAAAATATTTTAATAGTCGCGCATCTAGTTATTATTTACTCATTAAGAGTAATAGAATATATGCTACATCTATACTTGTAGTTTATTTTATTCGTTTACATCATGCAAAGTAGTTTAGCATACATGTTTTTATTTAACGATCGAGGAGAAACATATAAGTTTTAAAATAATCATTAATTATGTATTATATCACTGCAATTTTACAACTGCCATTTCTATTGCATATTATATTTTACGATCTTTAATTGACTTGGCAATGGTATTAAAACGTAATGATTATCAATATTATTGGAATCATTAATCATACAGAAAGTATATACTTTTAGATTTTTTAATGCTTTCGATGAAATTATGAAGAAAATTTCTTTTCGATCGTATAGCTTAAATTAGGCATGTTCATTGTCTATCGTAAGAATACGTCCAATGTTAAAAACGGAATGTTAAAAAGAAAAAAAAAAAAGAAAAAAACATAAAAACTACCGCAATGCAAAAACAGATCCACCTGGAAAGATACTGTACACGTGCGCTTTTCTTTTAAAGTCCACATAAGAGTTCAGGTTGTACTGTTCTACCTATGGAAATATGAAAAACAATATATTCAATGTGTTCATGCTAGTTAAGAAGAAAAAAGAATATTTACCGTAAGAAAAAAAGGAGAAATAAAAATTTTCGTAATGAATGATGTACGTAATGCATAAAAAGATAAAGCAAGTTCAAACAAAAAAATTAGCTTCCTTATAAGAAATGATCTGGTATTTCGATCTGAGATATTTAATTTTCATCAGGAAGCACAAATTATTCATTTCGTGAATATATATTCATATAAATATTTTACACACGAACATACTGTTGATTAATTATCGGAGTCTCGACTTATACATAATTGTAATGACATGTTCCTTAGGATTAATGAGATTCAAAAAAGAAGAGAAAAACTTATTGTACCTGCATTTTTAGTGTACTACCCTCCGATGATCCGTAAGAAAAGTGCTCACCATCTATCACATATAAACCTTTTTAAGCAACGCCAAAAAAATTGTTAAATGTTACGATTGTATAAAAAGAATTAAAAAATACCTCGTATATATTTTGAATATATCGACGGATTCACAATTGGGTTGCACTAATTATGCCTTCGAAAATGCCTACTTTTCGGCCTTACTGTTTTTATTAAAGGGAAAAGTACTCTAAACTTGCAAAGTAAACATTCATTTTAAGTATTTTTAATATGTATAGTTATCAGTTATTTATTATTCATTTCGATATCTATTGCGTTCATGAATGGTTTTACTCATTTCGATCTATGTCTATTGTATTCGTAGAAGAAAAAACATCGCTAATGTACGATAATATGTTTTTGTGCTAATCAATTATTATGCGAAATATGACGTCCTTTATTTTGTGTGATTGCGTTCGTTGATCGACAATAGTATTATTACTTTTTAATCTTGTATCTAATATAGTTACTTTTCTAAATTATAAAACCAAAATCTATATTGTAAAAGAAAGTCATAGGAAATTTACCACAGAAGATTCCAATACAGAAAATGTTTGTTACGGGATTTCGACGTTATTTTTGTACCTAAATCTGTATGTGAAAAAAGTATTTAGTGACTGAATTGCTTCAATAAGCAAAAATATTAAAAAATTATACAAAAGAGTATATTATATTACTATTATTACATCTGTTAATATTATATTTCGATTAAACACAATAGATATTTAAAACTATAGAAAATTAATCCTATCTGTGAATTTTCAATTGTTTTTGTTATAATATTAAATCATATCTTCAAATAAAATTTGTTCCAAATCTATTTCTATATATTATTTCTTTTCAGATACCTAGTATATTATAACTGAAAAGAGTACTTTTATTGTAATTTATTGAAAAAATGTTTATTTCCGTGATACTGATACATATGACATTCATTCATACAGAACAGCTATATTGTACATAGTACGATATAGTTTATCTACAGGCAGTAATAGGCGCAAGTCATACACGCTTGCACATTCACTCTGTCCTCACACAGCACATTGCAAAACCTGTAACGCGAATTACACAACTGCTTATTCCATTATATGTAATGTAACATACAAAACAATTAATTAAAATAAATTAACGCGCAGTATCTTATGTGGAAACTAGTTAAGCTACTCTCGGTAATAAAATTCCTTCAATTAGATATATGTACTTTTATCGAGAAGATTAAAATCATGACTGTTATGACAAATACGCTATAGTACAATACATAGATTGATCTCCACAGTCATGTATTGTTTACTTCTGATGTAACTTAATGGATAACAAACGTTCGTCGATCAGTCTTTTATACTCGACATATCAACGACGTATTAATCTCTGCAACATTTGCATGAGACTGTTATTAATTCAGTCTAAATTAGGACGAATACAAGTACTGATCATATTTTAGTTAAAGCTCATCTTTCAGATCTTCTTCATCTCCTCCGGTTGGTGGAACTCCACCACCTGCACCCTGATACAATTTGGCAATAATGGGCTGAACAATATCCGTAAGTTCTTTCTTTTGTTTCTTATATTCTTCCGGATCAGTATCTGGATTCTCTTCTAACCATTTAATTTTTTCTTCGATAGCATCCTCCATTTTGGCCTTGTCGGAATCGCTAACTTTTGAGCCAAGTTTCTCCTTATCAGCTAATTGATTTTTCAAAGAATATGCATAAGATTCGAGTTCATTGCGTGCTTCTACTCGTTCTTTTAATTTTTTGTCGTCATCAGCAAATTTCTCGGCATCCTTTATCATCCTTTCTATGTCATCGGGAGTAAGACGATTTTGGTCATTGGTAATAACAATCTTTTCCCGATTTCCAGTTCCCTTGTCCTCAGCAGATACTTGTAAAATACCATTAGCATCGATTTCAAAGGTAACTTCAATTTGTGGTATACCTCTTGGTGCTGGTGGGATGCCAGTAAGATCGAATTTACCCAGAAGATGGTTGTCTTTTGTCATTGGACGTTCACCTTCGTATACTTGGATAGTTACTGTATGCTGATTATCAGACGCAGTAGAGAAGATTTGCGATTTCTTGGTCGGAATCACGGTATTCCTGTAAAAAAATAAAAAACACATTTTTTATACAAACAATAAAATTATACAAACAAATAAAATTATTTATATACATAAACATAAACATAAAAGATAGCGAATATTTTCTTACCTTGGAATAAGTTTAGTCATCACACCTCCAACAGTTTCAATACCCATAGTAAGTGGGTTGACATCTAGAAGTACAATAGCATCTGTATCTTGCTCTCCAGAAAGGACACCAGCTTGCACAGCAGCGCCATACGCGACGGCCTCGTCAGGATTAATACCCCGTGACGGCTCTTTGCCGCCAAAGAATTCTTTAACTAATTGTTGAACTTTGGGAATTCTAGTGGAACCTCCAACAAGTACAATTTCATCTACATCTTTCTTATTCATGTCGGAATCTTCTAGGACTTTTTGTACAGGTTTTAAGGTACTACGGAAAAGATCCATGTTCAACTCCTCAAATTTGGCACGCGTTAAGGTCTCGGAGAAGTCTTCACCCTCGAAGAATGATTCAATTTCGATCCTCACCTATGACAAAATAAAGATATAAGTTATACAAATATTATTCATAGATATTACTAAATCATTTTCAAGCAAATTATAATGAAACATACTTGGTGGCTAACACTGAGTGCTCTTTTAGCTTTCTCAACTTCGCGACGCAATTTTTGTAAAGCTCTACTATCCTTGCGAATATCTTTGCCTTTTTTCTTCTTATACAGTTTGGTAAAGTGATCCATTACACGTTGATCAAAGTCCTCACCACCTAAATGAGTGTCACCGTTTGTTGCAACAACCTCAAACACTCCATTATCAATTGTAAGCAAACTGACATCAAAGGTACCACCACCCAAGTCAAAAACTAACACGTTCTTTTCTCCATCTTTCTTATCCAAACCATAAGCAATTGCAGCAGCTGTAGGTTCATTGATGATTCTCATAACGACAAGTCCAGAAATAGTACCTGCATCTTTAGTAGCCTAAATAAAAATAATCACTTATTTACTTATAGTACTAGTTTGGTACTTCTTTTAATACATATTTAATCACTAATATCCTAATAATTTGTTCTCTAAACTACATACTTCATATTTACCTGTCTCTGGGCATCGTTAAAATAAGCTGGTACAGTAACAACAGCATGAGTAACTTTTTTGCCTAAGTATGCTTCTGCTGTCTCCTTCATTTTACCAAGTACCATAGCAGAGATTTCTTCAGGTGCAAACACTTTTTCCTCACCATTAACTGCCATTCTTATATGTGGCTTGCTATTTTTCTCAATTACTTTAAATGGAAAGAACTTGATATCACGTTGTACAGTAGGATCTGACCATTCTCTACCAATTAATCGTTTGGCATCAAAAACTGTATTCTCAGGATTTGTAGTCAGTTGGTTCTTTGCAGCATCTCCAATTAAACGTTCACCATCAGCAGTAAATGCCACATAAGAAGGTGTGATTCTGTTTCCTTGATCATTGGCTATAATCTCTGCTCTTCCATTTTTATAAACTCCAACACTGAAATAATTCATTCCTCAATAAACTTTTCCATTAAACATCTATATGTACATATGTCACCATTAGATATTATTTAAACTTAATTACCAAGAATATGTTGTGCCTAAATCAATTCCAATGACGGTCCCAATATCTTCCTTCTGTTTCTCTTCTTTTGTAAAAACAAAAGTTACTAAGCCTAGGAAAAATAGAACTTTAACTCCCTTCATGTTTCTTCATATAAATGCTCTTCTGTAAAAGAAATATACAATTCCTGAAATTTGTACTCTTTAAATGCATAAATTATTTAATATGTAGTATTTTGATATAAACTTGCAAGTTTGCGTTTAATTATTAAAAAATATGACAAAGAACATAAATTGTTGGTACATAGAAAATTCTAGTACCGACGTATAAAGTATAAAAAATTATCGCATAAAATTAATGCAATAAAAAAGTAAGCGCTATATAAAAATTTAAGCAATATTAAGGTAATAGCATCATTATTTGTAAATGTAGTTAACAAGAATAATAGATCATGAGTAAAATCATTAATTCGTATAACGTTTCATTTCGGCAAACATATTCCGCTAGCTATTGTATGGTACATTATAATTATAAGACATTTAAAATACGTTCTTTTACATTCTGTTAGGAATTGAAGTTAACGTTGTAATAATACTTTATGCGTTTTAAAGAAATTTGTGAAGGAATTCTTTTACTTAGAATAAAATATAAAAAAATAAACTGCAATATTTTATAACAAGACGTGGCAGACAATGAAGTGTTCTTAGGGTTCTATGAAGTTTAAAAAGTAGCACCTTTTTCGATTTATTAATATTTATATTTATCTAAATAATATTTGGCTATATTTGCTACTTACCAGATTAAATATACGTGCGCCTCTTTCTTCTTTTTGTAAGTAAAAAGCTTGGTTATTCTCAGCACAAAATTACCGAACAACACGAATAACCAGGAATGACTGACTACAGGCCTATCTCAGTACCGGGATATTAACAAGCTGAATACGTCGTGGCCTACGTTGATTGGTCTCAAAGCATCCGTACTAAAGGAAAGGCGCATGTTGGTTGGTTGAACTACATACAGTTGGCTGCTATCGATAGGCCCACGTCACAACGGTACCGTACTTCTGGAAATTTCGAGTACTTTTATGATTGGAGGAATCAATGCTAAAAGAAATTCATGTAACACGCGAAAATCATATTCATTCGCTCGTTATTATATCATATATTAAGAAAATATTCGTATGCTTAGAACGTCTGTTATATTGTTTTTTTATGAGTAGATATTTAATTACATTTTAATTATTCTGTACATAAAATGTCCATAAAAATGTATTTATATATTCTACATTTTTTCGTCGATTTATCATTTACATTTATTAGATATTTTTAAAAAGATTTATTACGTATAGATATTATAAAAGAGACATATGTACATTTTAAAGACATTATTAATTGGAAAAAATAATCCTTTGATATGATAACCTGAATATCTAAACAAAAAAAAGATTCCTTTCTGTATTCTTTGTTTTGACGAACAATCGTTTCGACGTTTTATGTGTCTACTGCGACGTAATGGAATGTAACGGTAACGGGACTTCTATTTTACATCAATTAACTATGTACATCATTTTTTTCTTCTATCATCATTGGTACATCCAGTCGTCATTTCGTCGTTTTATATCAATTTTATGAAATGATGGACAAAAGAATGTATAAATATATTTACTTTATTTACCACACCAAATATTAATATCATATGTCATGTATATTTAATCTTGCATCAATGTCCTCAAACATTTAATTATATAATTACTGATATTAATATTTACTTTTTGGTTGTAACATATCTAAAATTAATGGTGTAAAATATGTTATAATACAATCAGCACCTGCTCTTCTCATTGATAAAAGAACTTCTTTTAAAACATTCTCTAAATTTATTGCACCATTTTGAGCACCATGATAAAGCATTGCATATTCTCCTGAAACCTGATACACAAACATTGGATACTCTGGATGTGCATCTTTTGTATGTCTAACAACATCCAAGTAAGGTAAACCTGGTTTGACTATAAGCATATCAGCTCCCTCAGAAACGTCTCTAGCCTAAAGGAAAATATGTATTTACTAATATTTAGAAATTAATAGAAAATTAAAAGTTTAGAAAAGATAAAAGCTAACAGCCGCTCTAGCAGCTAATCCGTTACTTCCTGGAGGTAATTGATAACATTTTCTATCTCCAAACTTAGGTGCAGATTGTGATGCATCTCTAAAAGGTCCATAAAATCCTGATGCAAATTTCACAGCATAAGATAGAATTGCAACTTTATTCATTAATCCAACTAATGCTAGTTTCTTTTTTATTGCACTTATCCTTCCATCCATCATATCAGATGGTGCCACAATTTGAGCTCCTTTGTAAGCAAATGGATAATAAATAACATCATTTATATATGTTTGAAAAAAAACAACAATCTTACCAGCTTTTGCATATGCAAGTGCAACTTCAGAAATTCGCTCAATACTGGCCTTATTGTTTATACTCCCATCTTCATTTAAAACTCCACAATGACCATGAATAGTATACGAGCATAAGCATACATCGCATGCTATTAGTAGATTTGGAAACCATTTTCTTATTAATGGTATAGCTTGAATAATGGGATTCTGTGCACTATCTGCATTACTTCCAATATGATCCTATTAAAGATATTGTTTTTTAATTACTTTACTTAAATCCTTTATGTAAAAGATTACCTTCTTCAAGTGTTTTGATACTCCAAATAATAATATTGACTGTAAGCCTTTTGAAACCAATGGCTGTAACATTTTCCGCAAATGATTAATCCCATACCGATAAACACCTGGCATGCTAGCAATGGGATCTTTAGCATCTTGTTCATCCCTGTAAATATGCACCTTCTATATAAAAAACGAAGCGTTATATAAAATGTTTAATTAGACGTTAAAGTTTCCTTGCTTCATATCTCTGTACAAATTTTGAGAAAACACAATTATGTATGTTTTTTAAAATTAATATAATGTTACTTCTTATACACTTATATAACAAGCAAAAAATTATCTTCAAATAACATCAAATTGACCTCAAGAAACATTTGACCCCTCTTTTCACTTATTACTTCCCATCTATTATTTTAAAATGCAAATATTAACATATTTCATAAAAAATCTATAAGCGATAAGCAAAAATAGACATGCTCACCATATATACGTGAATGAATAAAAGCGGTAGATATGAATTTCACTTACGTGATGAAGATTGGATACATGAGAGCATTAACCGTAATCTCTACATTTGGTGATTGCCATTGTCGTAAAACAGGATGAAAAATGCCACTGTGAAGAATATGCTTTGCTTCTACCTCTACCATTTTATTCCTGTACAATAAGTCTTTATTTATTTTAAATTAATCCCTATTTCATAGAACATTCAACGGTTAAATTTCAACCTAACCTGTTTACTTCTCGTGGCCTAATTTAATCTCAATTGTGCGTGTATCGTTTTGCTATTATGCAGTATCTCTATCCTTTTGAATCTTATACAATGTACACTTTATTATTCTTTATTTACGAATATTTAATTTATTAATCTTATATTATCGTAATTTATAATTCTAATTTATTAGTCTTATATTATAGTAATTTGATAGATTTAAAGAAACAGAAACATATTAATATAGAATTAATTACACTATGCTATCTTCATTGTCTCGTAAATTTTAATTCTTTATACCTATATTGTATGAAAACAGTTAAACAACTTACATATATTTTTTCCTCAACCGTACATATATTTTTCTGAAAACGGAACTGTAATATGAATTGCAAAATGATTGTCATGATGATAAGCCATCATCAACATGATATGTGATAATTCTTACTAAAACATTTGACCCTTCTATAAAAGTTTGTGATAATATTTTGCTGAATAATTATTTGCACATTAATTATATATAATTATTTGTGAATGTAAAAACTATTGCTTATATGTGTATGCGTAGAAACATTAAATATTATTTCATAATTACGCGCCAATATGAAGATAGATAGATACTCCTGAAGTTTTCTATTTCATAGATTATACAGTCTATAGAAGCGATGATTTATTTGCAATAGTTGTTATCGTTGTACTTTTTTAATATTTTACTTTTTATTATTACTGTAGTTTAGAAGAGACGTGATTTCTTTATCCGATTTTCTTTCTTTATGCGTTCTTAATTTAATATACTCTTAATTTCGCAATAACTTCCTGTTTAGGCTTACTTGTTTTCGATCTTTTCCCATTCAATTCACGCCGTTCGAATATTTTGGTTACTCACTGTACTTGAGCTCCTATTCTATACACTCTATAGTTTCATTCTGTGATTGTGTGTACACTAATTGTGTTTTCTTAGTTATATGTTATGCACGCTTATGAAAAAGGAGGTTGTTGACTTCTAGTTTCCTTTATTGGTAAATGTATTCATGTTTAAAATGAAAAATTTGATAAAAATTACAAGTATCAAGTAATTAATAAAATTTAGAAAATGTCGAGATACACAATTAATAACCAAAAACGACAAGAAGATGAAGTATTAGCAATTTCGAATATTTATAGCAATAATGAATTTTCTTATAGCAAAAAAGATATAATACACTGCCATTATTATGTATTTGTTAATGACAGTGGCGATTTATTAAAACTCGAAAATGTTCCTAAACAAAATTTTGACTCATTCTATCTTTACTTTATCAAATATTTGCCACCTATTAGAATGTACTTACAACTTAATGTTGATTATCCTACTGAAAAATCGCCAAATTTTTATATTATTTCTTCTTGGCTTTCACCTTGGCAAATATCTTTTATTTGTCAGAAATTAGATGAGATATGGCTGGAAAATAGAGGTCAAGAAATATTGTTTTTGTGGTTCGAATTTTTAAGGAATGATATCCTTAAATTTCTGAACATTAAAGACACATTAGATATTTCATTTATGTATATGACATATCATAACATATCAGATTATTTTAAGCTAAATTCAATATTTCAAAATGATATTAGAGCTATATACAGTATATTATTTTATGATCCATTACAATTTTTATTAAGTTATAATAAATATACAGAAGAGATTAAATTTCAAAATAGTTACTTTGAGTGTGTTATATGTTTTGGTAAATTTTGTGGAAGACAATGTATAAAGCTCAAAAATTGCGGTCACATATATTGTGAAAATTGTATGCAGGAATATGTTATTATAAAAATTAAGGAAGATAATGTAATTGGTATTAATTGCCCTGATTTAAGCTGCAATCTTAATATTACAATTAATGAAGTTAAGAGACTCTGTCCAGAATTATTTTCACAATATGAAGAAGCTTTATTACGTGTGACATTAAGTACTATGAAAGATGTAATCTTATGTCCTAGAATTTCATGTCAATGTCCATCTGTAAAGACATATGATGACACACTAGGAATTTGTAGCAAATGTGACTATACATTTTGTACTTATTGTTATAAGGTTAGGATTTTGTAATATAAAAAAGATAAATACAATATAATAAATGCATACTACTTAAATGCATATTTTAAGGTATATCATGGGGTTGAACCATGTGCTATGTCTTTAAGTAACAGACTAAAACTTATTGAAGAGTATCAAAACGGTAACAAAGATAAAAAAAGACAATTAGAAGCAAAGTATGGCAGGAAACAGATACAAAAAGTTGCTGAAGAATATTTAACACAAGAATATTTAAAAGTATATATTAAGTTTTAACAATAGTAGCAGTTTTATAATGTAATAATATTGTTTACAGAAAAACACGAAGGCATGCCCAAATTGTGCAACTATGGTTGAGAAAATTGACGGATGCAATAAAATGACATGCAATTATTGTCAGGCTTGCTTTTGCTGGCTTTGTGGAATGCATATTACTACAAAAAATCCATATGATCATTTCTTGGTTGGTAATAGTAATTGTTATCAAAATTTATATACATAAAGCAAGAAGGAAATATTCAACTATAACATAAAGAAAGAATATATTTTTATTAAATCAGAATTAACATGTAAGTTCAGTTTAAATGTTATTGTATGATTAACTGAAATATGTACAAAGTGTATAAAATAGAATATTTTACATATTAGTAAACAATAACCTACTATTTTTGGTATTGTCAAGCATCTTTCGGCATATGAACCTCAACAGTAGCTTCTGTTACAAACTGTTCCGCGATAACAGAGACTGTTAATTCATCTCCCTGACAATGTACTATGTTATCTAAAAATAGTTATAAATGTTATGAGACTTTTAATATTTTAAAGAACATTTAAAACTTACCAGCACATTCTTTATCACAATCTAACAGAGTACGTTTTTCAAAAAATCGTTCCACATTTAGTTCTATAAGTTTTAAGCCAAATATCCAATATCCAAGACCTCCTCCCAGTACAATAGCAATATTTATGTATACATTATATGTCATAATAGCTAACATTAAAAGATAACCAAGAAAGGTATGTACAAACCAATGAAATACTTGAAAACTCCACGTAGACCATTGTATACTAATAGAACAATATATAACAGTAACTTATGGTAATATTAATCTGCTTCTATAATTTAATAATTTATAAAATATAATACCAATGTAAAGAAACATGTTTTCTAATGGATCTTGAAGATATTTTAGACAGTAAACAAGAATTCTCTGATATTGTCGGGCTTTGATTTTGTATATGGGTTGAAGTACTTTGATGTAATTTAATTTGTAAAATTTTCATACCCTCGTATAATATTGCAAGTGCAAATAAACCTAAGCAGGTGCAGAAGAAACTGGAAGTTGTAATAACATTATACTTCGGTAAAAGAAAGTTGCCTAAATTGTTTCCAAACCAAAACCACATATTCATCTACAAGTAAATTAGTACTTAATAGGACGATTGAAAAACACAATTATAAGGTTATACGTACTGTAATTAATTTTATTCTCTTTTAACATGTAGTGAATTTTAAGAAAATTATTCAAACTGATAAGAATTATAAATATAATTGTCCTCTACATTCTAAATAGCACCTAGCTTTACCTAATTGTTCAGTAATGACTCAATTGTATATTATTTACAGTTAATACAGCTTAAATTCTATAAGCAGTTATAGTACTCTTAGCTTGTACGCAATTACAATTACATTTGTCATTTTAATTGTACGTTTATCACAAATAATATCAAGTTACACCCAATATCGTATTAAGAAACATATACGAAATATACTATAAAATTTTGAATGTAGTAATAGACATTCATATATGTATATATAAATAGAATATAAATAACTATTTATATCAAATGTGAGATACAATTGCAGTATAAAAATATTAGATCTAGTGAGTTTATTAATTTTATGTTGTTAAAGTTGCTAGGAAACAGGTCACGTGATACTAACATAATATGCGTATCGGTTTTAAATCTTTTTGATTGTGGACAAAGTTCTTATCGGAACCAAAGGAAGAGTAGAAAAATGGCGTGGTTTTACACCTATATTCTATTTAATTAAGTGTTAGTTAAATAAAGTGTAGGAAATTTGCGGCTGAAGTAGTATATTGGAAATACATTGATCGTTCATTGGTCAATGAAGTAGAGAAAAAATTGCTTATGAAAATATAAAAATTTGACGAATATAATTATTATAAATATTAACGTTCATTCAACAGGTAGTAAAATTTCAGTATCTTTATATAAAAAGTAAGGTTCTAATTAAAAAGGTTTAAATAAAAGAAGAATTTCCGAAAAGAAGCCGGAAGGTGGCGGATAGAATAAAGTACGGCAGCGCTATCTACATCGTTGGGACGAGCAAGCGTGGCTAATCAAAGCACCAAAAGGTAAGCTGTAAAGGCTGTTTATTTTTGGGTTTTCATTCGTCCTACAAGGTTTTTTCTCGAGTAATGTGCTTCCTGGCCGTGTCGGACTGTACATCGTGTTTGAAAATCAGTTGACGAAGCAGCAATGACCACGGAAATGTAGGTGAACCACCGGATAGGCTGTAACGTCGAGCATCTTGCCTAGTAAAGTGAAAACTCCATTTGCTCCCCTCACCCTGATCTCCCCATACCTAGCCTTTCGTTGGCGCCTTTCTAACCAATTGCCAGGCGTGCACTAAGTACTGACGTCGTATGTACGTGTGGATAATATACGGAGATCTGAGAACTTTTTGCGCACGTACTTTTACGCATTATATACGAATCCTGCGCTCTTTTAACGCGGTGATCTCTTCTACTTCGTAGACTGATAGGAAAAATATTTCTTTCATTTTTTTTATTCATAGGAAAATGAGCAGTTCTGAGGAGGTATCCTGGATTTCGTGGTTTTGCAATCTTAGAGGCAATGAATTTTTTTGTGAGGTAAGTACTTTTTTTGTCACAATATTTCATTTTAATTGTATATATCTTGACCTGCTTCACATTTTTGAGGTTAAAAGTTTTGAAGTTGTTGATTGTTTAAAACAAATTCCATGTCTGTATCACAAGTCCGTATAAATTTTTATTTTTGTACAATATTTGATAATATTTACATTTCAAAATTCAATGATTTGATCAGAATTACAATCTTCTTATAGGTCGACGAGGACTATATTCAGGACAAGTTTAATTTAACTGGATTAAATGAGCAAGTACCACATTATAGGCAAGCATTAGATATGATACTTGATCTTGAACCTGGTAAATATATCATTTACACCATGCCAGAAAATATCAAAGTACTTTTAAGCTTGTTTTTATCCTGTAGATGATGAATTGGATGGCCATCCAAACCAGTCTGAATTAATTGAACAAGCTTCAGAACTTCTTTATGGACTAATTCATGCACGTTACATTCTCACTAATCGTGGCATTGCTCAAATGATTGAAAAATATCAAGCTGGAGATTTTGGTCATTGCCCACGTGTATATTGTGAATCCCAACCTATGTTGCCTCTGGGCCTTAGTGATGTCCCTGGCGAAGCAATGGTTAAAAGTTATTGTCCAAAGTGTATGGATGTTTATACACCTAAAAGCTCTCGACATCATCATACTGATGGAGCATATTTTGGAACAGGGTTTCCCCACATGCTTTTTATGGTTCATCCAGAATATAGACCTAAACGTCCCTCAAATCAATTTGTACCTAGGTAAGTTGAAATAAAAGTGATTTCCATTTTAAAACACTTCTGCAAATGTGTACAAAAATTTGCTTGAATTTTAATGGCAAATATATAATTTTGTTAAAATTATGTAAAATAATGTTTTTACAGGTTATATGGCTTTAAAATTCATCCTCTAGCATATCAGTTTCAACAACAGTCTGCATCAACATTTAAAGCACCATTGCGAGCTGTTAATTATAATAATGGAAAACGTTAAGAACATTGCAACATAGTCTAGAACATTTTTTCATTACTCAAAATACAATTCCTAATTTCGTCCCTAAGGATTAAATAAAATATTATTTTTTATATTGATCTTTACACATCTTAGCAGGGCGCTGAAATACTATTCGTTTTGTTTAATCATTCTGTAATTTAAAGTTTGAATGCGACACTCTAACTTTTCGGAATTTTCCACGGTATTTATAGCGTACCGAAAAGATTAAGAGCGATGTACCAAACTATCAATGTTCACCAAGCGCCATGTTCATTTTTATTTCAGCTTTAGTGACAATTTTCTTTCGTGTCAAAAATCATACTTGTATGGTTATATCAATTCTGGTCGATTGAAACAACAAAAATGAAATGCATACTTAAAATAATTACTAGGGAGTAAGAATGCAGATGAGAATTATGATAAAGCGTATCTGTTTAAATGTTTTACATCTCCGTAATTGCTACCTACTAATGCTTAAAACACAAGACCGATCTCGAAATAGAGGAGCAAGTAGCAGCGGATATCGATTGTTTTTTTAAGCAAGAATAACGATAATTATATAAATTGAAAATTTGTTAAATATAATTTAATTTAAATATTAATTAAGCTGCTAAAAAAAGCAATTTATTTATACATGATTTATCTTAATAAATATTAAGCTCACAGATAAATAAGGTATAAAGCAAATTTAAAAGTAAAGACTGTATATTATTCTATAAAATCTTGTTTTCTATCGCAATTCTTCGAAAACGTATTATATGCAAGATTTAGTGGCCAGAAACAAAATTTCAGAAATTTTCTGAATATGATATATATTTAACATAAACAGTGCATATTTTAATATAGTAAAATAAAATGATTAATACAATTTTTTTATTACAATTATTATAAGTGTTCAAAATTGTTATTTATGTATTAAACCAAATAAGTTATGTATTTTTAAACATAGTAATTTTTTAAACAAATATAGTTAAACTAAATTAAAATTATTTAAAAGTAAGATACATACAAGATACATTTTATTATGTATTTTGGATATTTTAAATAAGTACATTCTCACATTTTTTCAATATCAATTCTCAACATTGTACATTTAATCTACTTTAACAATTAGATAAAAATTTAAACTTCATTGTAAAACATAAAATTCCAAAATAATTAATTTTTAAAATTTCGGTGAAGTGAAATTTTCTTGTAAAATGTAAGCATTTATAATGCTCAGAGAATATGTATTAGTAAATGAATTGTATTTTACGTTAAAATCAATCATTGTTTTTCTGTCATTTATTCTATATTACTGTATTTTCTTTCAAGTATAAACACAAATCATTGTAATATAACATAATATACTGTAACATGTCATTATGTAAAATATTAAAAAAACATTATTTTATGTTAATTTTATTATATTAATTTAATAAAAAAAAACACCTTTTAATATTTAATATCAATGATACATTTGGAACTAATATGCGTGAAAAGCGCTAATGCAATTTTGTGAAATATCCCTAAAAGTAGTATGTTGCGTATTGCAACACTGTTAGCATCAACCAATCAACGGCTGTACTTAAGGTTTGAATTTCATGACGTAAACGAAAAACCAGTATGATACAAACCAAACAGTTTAGAATCACAAAAGTCAATTATGCATTTTGATGAATATATTCTCAAAGTTAAGTGTTTCTCATAATATTTAATGAAATGTGTCTCACATTTTTATTAATGTATTCAAAAACTGTTTGTTGAGTGTTACGGTTCAAGCGATTTTTATAATTATAGGTACGATAATGCTTTCAGGCCAACAAAGTGGAAATAGTTCGAAATGTTTTGTTTTATTTAATCCTCACGATATTTTGATAATTTTTAAATATATCAAAGGCTCTGGATGTGTAATAGTTTTAATAAATTTTGATATTCTGAAGTAATATTATACTGTACATATATTTACATGTTTATTATTCTTCTTCTATTAGTGTATATTATTTAAAGTAGTTTTTTTTTAATATCAGATCTGTCAGCATAATAGATCCATGTTGAATAGTATGGATCATCAAAATCATACCATTTCACGACCAAAATTTCAACCAATACGTGTGAAAGATTTATTGCATTTTTGTGAAAGTGATGATGATGAAAGCGAAGATAAACCACAAGACTCTGATAATGAATCAGATTCTGATGATCCTCAACCTCTACCACAGGATGATCATGTTGAAGATGAATTGAATAAGTCATTATCTTTATTTAATACAACATGTAATGAGTTAGAAGGAACTTGTAAGGTTTCAGAGATAATTGTTTCTTCAAAACCTGAAGAATATGTGTTAATTAATAATGTAGAATCTAAACCTGAAAGTAAATTAACATTTCGCGAACATGAACATGATGTAATTGAAAGAAGTGTAAAGTGTGAACAATCAAACCAGATGCAATTAAGTATTGAAACGCATGCACAAGAAAAGCTTTCACAAACTGAACACAAAAATAAATATATTACTAATATAGATATTAAAGGAGAATTAAATCAGGACCAACTTTTAGACCAACAGAGTACTTCCAAAATAAGCAGTAACAGGGAATCTATTACTTGTGCATCTCAATATTTTGAAAGTATATCACAGTCTGGAGTGGATAATTTGCAAAATACAAATAGTAAGAAAGTAACAATAGAATCAAGTTCCATAATAAATGAAGAAAAAGCTCATAGTGAAAACGTTGCTTCCACAAGTAAAACATTAATATCAGATACAGGAACATACATAAATTCTAATGATCAGTGGATATTACAAACTCCTTTAAAACATGCACCAATTAATTCTATACGTCCAGACCCATGTTTCTCTCGTAGAAATATTACACAAACACCACAAAACAAAGTATCTGATGTATCTAAGAATCATGGATTAACACCATCTACAATCTTATCTCATTGGTCTCTAAATAACATAAAACAAACTCCATTACAGAATAAAAGTGTTAATTTTAAAGATTCTATGCAAACTCCAAAAAATTCTTTTTATTTTACACCAAGCATAGGAAAACATGAAACTCCAAGGTATATATATATATTTATATATCTATAATGCAATGTAAATAATTTACATAGTTATTATTAATTTCTATTATTTAAATATGTATTATTTAATTATAGATATTTGGATACAGAAGGTAAGGTAAGAAGACCTTTATCAGATACAGGAAGTTTGGTACAAAATGATGCTTTTAGTAGACATTTATTACAAGGATCTCAACTTCCTAAAGTAAATGAAGTAACACCTAAAATTCAAGAAAAATCGTTATGTAAAAATTTATATAAAACAGATTTGCCAAAACAAATATCTGAGACATCAGAAAATGTACATCTAGAATCAGATGTTAATGAAGAATTAAAAGAAAATAAACATCCAAATAAAAATAATCCATTGCTGGATAAAGAAACAGTAAATAAAATACCAAATAATAAACAGGCTCCATCTTGTATTAAAGACAATAAAGATATCTTGAAATCAATGTGCAATTATCCTCAGAATCAGCATTCAGAAGTCAATAATCAAAACCAACAACAAGACTTAAATAAAATTGTAGATAAACCATCAAATGTACAATTCTCAATCCCATCTAATGTTCCTAAATCTAGACAAAATAGAACTCTTTTTGTTAAAGGAAAAGAGTATTTAATTTTGGGTATACTTGGTCAAGGTATGAGTGGAGAGGTTTTAAGAGTACAAGACTTATCTTCTCTGGAGTTGTGCGCTATTAAATGCGTTAATCTTAATCGTATGGACAAGGACTCTGCACAAGGTTGCTTAGAAGAAATTTCAATGTTACACAAATTACAAGCACCATGTATTGTTAAAATGTTTGATTAGTAAGAACTTATTTTACAAAAATATATATTGTACATATTACATGCACTGACATTTACATTCAAGTTTCTCATTTTAGTGAAATTAAGTATCCTATGGTCTATGTAGTAATGGAAATGGGAGACACTGATCTCAGTCGTCTTTTAAAAACTATGTCGCAAGAAAAACAGATTCCTCTTACAATGATTTTATATTATTGGACAGAAATGTTGACAGCCGTTAAGCATATACATGATAATGGTAAATATCTTAGCATAAGATAATCATTTATTTATTATATAATTTTTTATGTAGTAGATTATGTTTTACATATATACATTTTTAGGAGTAATTCATTCAGATTTGAAACCAGCAAATTTTTTGTTAGTACGGGGGCGATTAAAACTTATAGATTTTGGAATTGCTTCTAGTATGAATGCTGATATGACATCTGTTGTGAAAAACTGTCCAATTGGAACTTTGAATTATATTAGCCCTGAAGCCCTAATGGATATTGGTGGAAATTCAGATTCTCCCTCACAGAATGTTAAATATAAAGTATGAAGATGACTTTTTAGATATAATCAAAATTGGAACCTAAAAGATAATAAAACAAGTATATTTATTTTGTAGATAAGTTTTAAGTCAGATGTGTGGTCTTTAGGATGTATTTTGTATAGTTTAGTATATGGTCATACTCCTTTTCATCATGTTCGTTCACAATGGGCTAAAGTGAATGCAATAACTAATCCGAAGTTGAACATTCCTTTTCCTACAACTTTGCAATCAGAAGATGGTAATAAAGTTATGCCATCACCACCAATTTTAATTGATGTAATGCGTAAATGTCTACAACATGATCCAAAAGCACGACCAACGGTAGCTGAACTTTTGCAAGTGGAGTATATACCCACTAAAGAAGAACATATATCAGCTACAGTTCCCGAGATTCCAGCAAATATTTTAGTGAAGATAAAGCATACATTAAGTGGAGATGAATGGCGACAATTGACATGGGTTTGTAGTAGTTTTTATGTAATACATTGTATGTATGATAAGAAAAATACCTTTTCTTCATATAAACTTTGTATTTTTCTTACAGATCTTGGAGAATAGAAGATTTATATGAAAGTATTCAGATTAAATACTACTATTTATGTACATAGATATTTTTATACATAATAATCGATAATAATACGTGGAGCGCTTATTTAAATGTATCATAGCTAAGTATGGGATTATTTCAATACTTGTTAAATACTTAAATACTTGTTAAAAATATAAGATTGTATCATGATACGATTTTATTATGAAGTTCACTTATGTTTACCTATATGATATATATTAAGTAGACAATACGTTATAAATAAAACACGAGTGATCTATTAAATTAAAATATCTTTCATTTTATTATCACACATTCATGCATACAAATGACTTCATTTAACAAAAATGGTATCTATTGTGCTAAATAGCTGCATGGTTGGAAATCTAAAAATACATATCTACATGTTGCTTGTGAAATAATGTATTTTGAATCAATTCCGTTGCAATTACTTTTAGACTTTAAATAATACAAAAGTATGCAATATTTTCATACTACATTTTTTAACGTATAAAAAAACGCAGGAAGTTCAGCATCATTTTTTTTGCGTTTTCATTGAAAAAACAGTTTCCTTCTTGATAAAGATGCATATTGCACAATACAATTTTAATATTGTCAGTCAGTGCATTGTTGTTAATTGCCAATATTGCAATAATCTTTCACCTTTTGGTAATGACATTGAATTGGGTCTTTCGAATGTTAGCATAATATCTTTAACTTTATTTTTTAATTCACTATCGAATAAATGTCCTCCAGTACGTTCTAAAGCTGATGCCATATCATACTCTACAGAAGGGAGGGGTTCACGAATGAAACGTGCAGCACTAGCAATACTTGGTACTATATGCCACTGTAAGGCTTTAATTTCCCAAAGACTACTAAGGAGTGCGTTACTTAATAAAGGATCTCGTTCTTCCATTAAAAATGGGTCTCCAGCACCATTATTTTCTTCTGACGAAACCTCTCCTCCTTGTGGATGATCAATGAGACGTTTCAAGCCAGGATGCCTAAGTAAAAGATTCCCAACAAACAATAAGATAATAAGAATATCTTCAGGTGGTGCTACAAGAGTTAAACGCGCGAGTCTTTTTGCGAAAGCGGCAACTAATGCTTCCGGCAAGTGTCTAAAAATAAAAAAGTATGTGGTAATTTTTATATAACACACAAAAATATTATACATTTTAAGGACTTACGTTGAACTGAGGAAAAGATCGGACAAATAAAACAAACGTGCTTTGTATTTTGTATGAAAGATCTCTGGTTCAAACATAGAATAAAGCTTGGTAAAAATATTAGGATATTCCAAATTATGTTTGGTAACTAGTAAAAATACACCTTGTAATGCAAGTAAGCCAATAGGCCCATCTGCATCCAATGAATCCATAAGAAAATCTGTTAGTAAAACAGGTTTTTCTAAATGTGGCATTACTCTCTCTAAAAGAACTATTAATAATTGTTTATGTAACTGTGGTGTCAATTCCCAATGCATGACACAAGCCCAGACTTTATTCAATGCACGTCTTGCTCCAGCTTGATCCCATATAAAATTTTTAGTAGCTAAAAAAGAAGATATAAATATATAAAAAATTATAATTAGCTTAAATACAAGAAAAGACTATAGAAAATACATCTATTACCTTGTTGTGGTTTACACAACAAATTCTTACTTTCACACATCTCATTTTCTGAAACATGATTAAAATTTAAGTTAGATATTAATGTTAAGAAAAGTGATAAGATCATATTTAATTTATTAATTTATACCTTCAATTTCTTTTGGCAATGATAATTTATGTATAAGTTCCAACAAATTTTTAATATAAACTTCATGTGGCTGTCTTTTTGGGGTAAGAGATGGAAGACATTTCCATGTATAATAAAGAGCATCAGGATATTCTATAATTTCTTGAAATCTAGATATTAAACTGGCATTGTCCTCCTCCGGTGACAGTAACTTCATCAAAATGGGCTTTAACCGATGAAGTGGAAAATAATATCCCAAGTTGCCAATTGGTTCCAATGGATTTTTACCTTCTTCAGCCATCAGTTTTATAGCAGTAGTGAGAGCTTGTAGTTGAATACCAGGTCGACATTTTTCCATTGATGTAAGTATCTTTTCCCATATTTCTTCATAACAATTCCTCAACCAGTTGACGTATCTTGCTTCAGGGCTTGGCTCTGTTTCAGAAATCTTATGGAAAAGCTATTTCAAGTTTTCAGGCATATACAAAATTAAAAAATAAACATGTATCTTTTATCTTTATGCTTATACTTTGTGTCCAAAAATGTATTTTCACAAAGTATTAATACATAAGAATTTACAATTCTTATCAAGAAATTCAGAGACGTATTGTATAATGTCAAATATTGCCAAACAGCAGAAAATACTAAACTATTTGAGGATACCTGAAATAGTAAGGGATATCGTACGTTCCAAATACATATCACCTCTTTTTAGGACTTCAACGAATATTGTTTCTATTGTGAGTAGGCAGGACGAAGTAGATTCCTGATAGAGTGATCAGGAATTTTAATAAATGACATAACCTTAAAAAGTTGATACATTCATCAATTTGAAACAATTTTAGAATTCGTACTTACATCCCATTGAGAAATTATATCTACTAAATTATTTGCGCGTTTTCTCGAAGTTAAGAATTCCTGAGCTTTTTGCCTTAAAAGTTTTGATGACATCTTTTGACTGGAAGAAGCGCCGGGAAGATCTGCTGCATCCGCCATCGTTGAATATAAATTCGGTAATAGCAGGGTAGAAAATTATCAAGAATACCTACGTGAATGTATTCTCTTTTGTATCTATATTCTTCTTCAGAATCAGAATCTAGAGAAACTTATTTGAAGAAATGTGCTAGTTATTGTTAAAAGTTGTAAGATATCCGTGTTAATTTCTTCCTTTTATTAACATTTTGAGTTTTTTAACACTGACTGTTGACATATACAGAACGTAATGTAATAATTTAGAAAATTTACGAGCAAGTTCAATCGAAGTATGTATTGAGTGGCTGCTTAGGGATTTTGACAATTTTGGGCTGGATTGTTTGCTCGTGAAGTACAGACATTTCATTCGCGTTTTGTGAATTTATTTTGTGGCTCTTAAATAGAATCGAAACTATTGAATTATTTAAAAATTAATAAGCTTCTATGAGGAATCTTTGGAACAATGTATATTTAAATAATTAATTACAAGTTAGGAAGATTTTAACATTTTTACAATTATCGGGATTTGACCCCTTGCTCAGCGATAAAACTCTTTTTTTACGTTGTTTGATTTACATATATTCTCGATTTTACATAACAAAACGTGATTTATTTCATATCCAATCGAGAAGGTTGTTAATAATTTATGTTAATAGATATAGGTCTGATTTGTCTTTATACGTGCTTATGGTAAAGAAAGTAATCTGCATAATATGCAGATTAACGAATGACTACAAATAGTTATCAGTAATAATCAATAAATTTATTATCGAACTTCTTTTGTTCATTGTCTCGACTACACTTTGTATAATTCATATTTACCACTACTAGATTGCGACAGTATAAGACATTCTTAACATTTACGCTACGGGGAGCCACTTAACCTCTTCGGTACGAACACGGTACAAGTGCCGGCTATAGTCGACATCCTCTGCATATTCATGGACGAGGATCGATGTGGCGTCGATTAAAGTTAACAATAACAATAACAATATGCAAACGTTCTTGCTGTTACTTGGTCGTCAAGTAATATTTATTACTTATTAGTGAGACTATTTCCGGGCTCTGCTCGGACCAGCGTCATATCGGAGAGGTAAACGACGTATACGGTCATTAAATATATTAAGGGCGGATTCATATGACAATCAAGTTCACTTGCCAGCGTTACAGGAGTATTTCGTTTTAGTAGAAATACACGCCAATAAAATTTTCTCTCTGGTTCTAGTAACGTTATAATATACTGTAAGTAGATATCATATTAATATTTATTTGTAAATAAGAAATACTATCGATTACATATAAAAGATACTTTTTATAAAGTGATACGTGATACAGAACTGAATGTGGAAAAGCTTAAAGCTAAGTATTTTGTACATTTGTCGTTATTGATATTTCATTTCATAACCTTCATGGCTGTATCTTGTATAGAATCAAAATTTTTATGATAAAAATGCAAAATGCAAATTTTCTTTTTTTAACATTGGTTTGATAAACGAAATTGATTTAAGTTCCATTTAAAGCTTATGTCTTATCCTATTATTATATTTATATATTTATTTAGATTTTAGAGAGATCTTGCCTTTATTAATGTGAATATATATATATATATTCATTGATATTAATCAAAAATTAATTTTTAAAATTGTAATTGAATGTATTTATTTTTTATATTTATTATTAATATACATATAAATACAATACCTTTTGAATAATTATTTATTTCAAGGTAAAAAATGCTAGAAATAACATGTAATGATCGTCTTGGTAAAAAAGTTAGAGTTAAATGCAATCCAGATGATACAATAGGGGATTTAAAAAAATTAATAGCAGCCCAAACTGGAACTCATTGGGAAAAAATAGTTTTAAAAAAGTGGTACACTATATTTAAGGATCACATAAAATTACAAGATTGTATCCTTTCAAACAAAATATATTTTCACAGAAGATAATTATTAACAATATAGCATTTTTCTTAACATAACAATTCAGATGAAATTCATGATGGCATGAATTTAGAACTGTATTATCAATAATTAATAATTAATATTATATAAGTTAATGTTATGTATATATATAATAACAGTAATAGTAAATTTTATATTTAAACATTTTTGATTTTGTATTTTACATGGTATTTAAGTATGTAATGTATATAATAACTATACAATAAACAAACATAAATAACAACAACAAAAACAATCTTATCTTAAATTCTTGATACTAATTGCTGTTTACAATGCAGAAGCTTACTAATGTTATTGCTATTTAATATCTAAGTATTGCTACATTATTTTTACAAATTTAATCTCTAGAAATATATTGTTTCTCATATTGCAAAATGTAATATCAACTCTCAAATACGTTTTAATTTCTATGTGTACAAGTGATACTAAAATGGAGTAAAAAAACAGCTTATAGTATATATTTTTGAAACTTAATCATCTTTTTAAATGTATTACTAATTTAATAGTGATATTAAAAAATATATGATTATTGAAAATAACAAAAGATACATTTTACGATAACTCATTGTTAGTTAATTTTCTATTAAACTCCAGAAATCGAAGAATTAATGTGGCCTCTTGGACAACTTATCTGTCCTGTTTATTGAATTTTCAGGTTGAACTGTATCTCTACCTCTGTTGCTTAAGAAGTCTCTTATATGTTGCACTATCAAGTCTATTGCCACTGTAACCGAAAATAAAGTAAAATAAAGTATAAATCAGTAAAAATAATTTTGTAATAATGGGGAACTTGATTTCTTTATTACTTTTTTATACAGTTTAGACAAACAATATATCAAATTACATAATTCAAATTGTAATTATCTTGTATAATAATAACAATTCTAAAATTATTTGAGCGTTTAAAAAATCAGAATACAGAATAAAAGAATTAGTACCACACTGAATAATATGATTAAATGTTTCTGAATATGGCAGTATGTGAATAATGTACTAATTTAAATTAAAAATATCACATTTTATAGAATTATGCTAATATTATATTTTATAATCGCTGAAATTATTATATGTAAAATATTTTATCAATTTATATTACTATACTGGTGCATAAAACATTCAATTGATTACGGAATAATAATATATAAAAAAATCTAAATTTTTGGGAACCCATACATGCATAAATGTATATATGTACATACATGTATATTTATAAAGGTTCTTATATATAAATTAATACTTAAATCTTTTTATATATATCTATATGACATAGATCAATCTTATATGTAAAGTTGAATAATTATGCAATAGTGGAATTATAGTGTTTGGACGAAGTACTTTGTATAATCATGCACTATGTCCAAGTTTTAGGAACAGTGAAAAATTAATTTTTCCCTTTTAAGGGTTTAATAGATGCACACATACTAGAAGCAATATTGTTTGCTGCTTAGTATAAATGTAATACAAATACAGCTGTATAAGTATATAAGAGACATATGTATTAAAAAAAAAGTCTTAAGATTACTGCAAGCTTGATCCTAGATCAATGTATGGTGTATAAAAGTGTAGTGGTTATAAGTGCACATATCATGCTAAAATCATCTGCTGAACGTGTCGGATGAAGTCGAAGTACGCCTATGTTGGTGGATGTATGGATGCTGTCTGGATGAGTTTTCAGCCTTTTTCAAACGCAAAATGTCCCAGATGTGGTGCACTATAAGGTCTATTGCCACTGTAAACATACAATAACCAAACCATGTACGTTTTTATATGACCTCCACTTTGCACTAACTTAAAAGATAGTTTGTCTAGCAGCCTTTACATACCAGGCAGCACCCATAAATGAATGTATATGTATATATATATGTATACATATATGCATGTGTGTGTGTATATATATACATACATACATATATGAAGAGGAAAATTTTCAGCTGCCTTATCAATCAAAATTTGCATTTGGAGTGTACATTTTAGAATCACCATTAGAATAAATATAATTATCATGATCATAAAGTTGTAATTGATTTTCATATTTAATTAAATTTTATGAAACTGAATTTTGGTTATGATATAATGTAAATTAATAATTTCATGAACAAGTTAATAATAACTATTACATGTTTAATACCAAACGCAGTAAAGAGTTAAAATATGAATAATTCACTTTTCTAAATTAAACTGTTGCACATGATCCTTATTACATTATAACAATATCATGATTTACCTGTATTGTCTGCACCTCTTGGTATAATAACATCAGCAAATTTTTTAGTGGGAAGACAAAACTCTTCAAATGCAGGTTTCACAAAATTCATGTATTGATTCAATACATAATCTAAATCCCTTCCTCTTTCTTTTATGTCTCTTGGTACTGTAAAAATTGAAAGTATTCATTCATAATATTTACATATGCAACTCTAAAAGAGGAAACATGACAAATGCTTTATATCATTACCTCTTCTAGCTAATCTAGTATCTGAATCAGTATCCACAAATAGTTTCATATGAAATAAGTCTCGTATTTTAGGGAAATAAAACACTAAAATGCCTTCAAACAGAACTACATCAGCAGGATAAATTGTTGTAATTTGATCTTTCACTCTAAAATCCCACAAAAAATGATTAATTTTATTTTTATTAGTAATTTATACCACTAAAATTGTTTTAAATGATACATACAAACTGTTTGTTTTATAATCATAAGCTGGTATTTCACATTTTACTCCAGCTAATATGTCTTGTAATGTTTGAAGTATCAAATCATTATCAAATGCGTCAGGGTGATCGAAATTATATTGACCTTTTTCTGCTTTAAGTTTTTCGGCTGACGATAAATCTCGATAAAAACTATCTTGTGAAATACAAACTACTTGTCGTTGCATGTGATCCATGTCTACTTGCCCTAGTTTTTCCATTATACGCTTGCACACGGTTGACTGAAAAAAATTGTTTTCATTAGCTCTTCGATCAGACAACTAATGGAAGATCTTATAATTTTCAAGTACACGTTTTTTTTAGAGGTTAAGTTAAACCGAAAATATATCTTGCACAAATTATTTAAATATAACTTAGATATTTCGGAAACACAAAATGATACATTACTTACTTTCCCACTGGCAGTGCCGCCTGAAACTCCAATTAGAAAAGGTGTTTTGTTTTCTATACCATTTAATTTTCCGTTAATACCAAAAGACATCTTTCGCGAGGTAACAATATTCATCGACATATCTGCCATCGTTAAAGATTTACTTAGATCTTCCGAAACGAAATATAAAGATCTTGAAAATGACACTCAAAAAATGGTTTTACCTATAACACGAATGATTCCAGCAGATGTTAATGGAAGTTGCAGATGTAACATATAGCTTGGTGTGAATCATTAGATCCAACAAGCGCGCGCATCGGCAGGCGATATTTAAATACTATCAGAGAGGAATTTTCTCTCTGATGCTATATACATATTTGCATGACGTGGAAAGATTAAAAGTAACCGAACTCAGTTTTTTATAATTTAGGTTACCTATTATAATTTAAATTTGATATTTGACTCAATTATTTTAGTATATACATTAATATTGAATTTCTATTTTTTACAATATTTTTCTTTAAATATAATTTGAAGGAGTACAACTGATTTCACTAGAAATATATCATTAAATTTCTTTTCATAGCCTTAATTATGTATTTAAATTATTTTTTTCATTGATAAAGGAAATAAATAAGTAAGTCTTCATTTTATTCTTGTTAATAAATCATAGTTTTTACTATTATTATAATTTCATATAAAGAATCATACTTTAATAAAAAAGACAACAGTACTTGTTACGTTTTTAAATTAGTTATAATGTAGAACTCTCTAGAATATTAGAGATAACATATAACTTTATCTTAACAAGCTTTATCGTAGTATAGTATCGTTTTATCAAGTAGTATCGTATGTTATTAACAAACGTTTGATCGTAAAGTTCTCGAACAAAAAACAACAAATTTTCCGACTGTCGAAATAGAGAGTTACGAAATTTTGAAGATAAGAAAAAGGCATCGATGGCGTCGTCATGTCGTGATTGATACGATATATATCGTATTTGCACAACTGAATGTAGATATTGAGAAACTGAGAATTTCAATACTCTAACTAGTGTCAGAAAATTAATCTGCTGAGAGTAAGTCGAATATCCACATGGTCACCAATGCTTAAATTTGACATGTACATACATTTGTGAAAAATGAATGTTTTTGAACTTGTTTTAATGCTTTTAAATTATTCAGTATAATAAGAATCATATAATTATTTAAGCAGTTACAAAAATTTACGTAATAGAATTTTCTCTTGGAAAAGATAAAAGTAAAATATATTGCTATATGCAAAGAAAAAATTTGATTATAGCGGGAGAGGCAGTATACATGACCTTGTGACTCATACTCATACTACTGTAGACTGTAGACGTACAGACTGTAGATAAACGGAGGTGGGGGACAAATAATGGTACAGAATTCATCAATGAATGAAATTCATGTTAAACAGGGGGGAGTTTCCTGATATAAACTCTGTACGAAGTAAACATTATGGCAGATAATTATATAATAAATGATTTTGTACTTCTGCTTTATTTATTAAAGAAATAAAGTAATGTGGGATAAACTTATCAAACGTTATGTTTGTGTAGCAAGTTATGAGGTAACTTTCTGTACTTAATGCAACTACTTGAAGTTATAGTGAATTTTCTATTTGTCTAATATTCAATTATGGAACAAATTAATAATATTCTTCGCGATGATAAATTATATAAGGTATAATATAAATTGTTTTTTGATTGATAAAATATTCAAAAATTAAGTGAGAACAAAGGAGTAAACTGTGTATAAATGTATGTTTATTAGGATTATTTATTTTAAAAATATCTATTTACAGGCTGCTATAGAAGCATTACATGGTTTACAAAGCAATAGTAATTATTTAAAATTAGTAACAAAAGATAATTCACAAGCAACAGCTGTTCGTAAATTGTGTGATACAAAAAAATATTTAATCCGGTAATGATCTCCTTTTTATGTTGCATTAAATAAAAAATATGTATCTTAAACATTAAAACAATTTGGTAACATAACTTTTACAGGTCTGGTATTACACTTGAAAAATTAGATACTTTGTCAGTTATACATATAGCAGGTACAAAAGGAAAGGGTTCCACTTGCGCATATACAGAAGCTATTTTACGTGAACATGGTTTTAAAACAGGATTCTTTAGTTCTCCACATTTAGTTAATGCAAGAGAACGTATAAGAATAAGTGGGCAACCAATAAGCAAAATACAGTTTACTCAGAACTTTTGGAAAATATATAAGAAACTGGAACATACAAAAGAACATGAATCTGATATGCCTACATATTTTAAATTTTTGACAATTCTCATGTTTAATATATTTTTAGATGAACATGTTGATGTTGCTATAATTGAAGTTGGAATTGGAGGTTTATATGATTGTACAAATATTGTAAGAAATCCTGTATGTGTAGGTATAACTAGTTTAGGATTAGATCATACTTCTTTACTGGGAAATACTGTTGAAGACATAGCTTATCAAAAATCTGGGATTTTTAAATCAGGAACTGTTGCTTTTTCTGTTCCACAATTACCTCAAGCAATGCGTATATTGGAAAAACGAGCAATTGAAAGAAATTGTAAGTTACGTGTTATTCCATCTTTTGATGAATATAAGTGGGAAAATCTTTCACCTATTTTCCGAATAAAAAATAAAGTTCAACAACAAAATGCATCTATAGCTATTCAGATGGCTACTGAATGGCTACTGACTAGGAATAAAGTTGTATCTGTATCTATGGACAAGATCGCAATAGCATTGACCTCTTGTAAATGGCCAGGTCGAATGCAAATTTTAAGAAGTAGTATTGGCGATTTTTTTTTAGATGGTGCACATACCATTGAAAGTATTGAGTGCTGTATTTTATGGTTCAATGATGTAAGTAGTGGAAGTAAAGGAAAAAAAGTTCTAATTTTTAATACATCTGGTACTCGAGATCCAATACAACTATTAATACCATTAAGATCTTTATATTTTTATAAAGCATATTTTGTACCAAATCTTGTAGGAATTAAAAGTTTAGACAATGAAATGAATAGCTCATCGACAGATGAGCAAAGAATAAAATGTGAAATAAATTCTAAAATATGGGGAATGAATTCAGTAGTTGCAAATAATGTTCTTGAAGTTTTAGAAGATATAAAAAAGAACTTTGAACAAAAAGATAATTGTGAAAGGTATCAAATACTTGTTACAGGATCCTTACATTTAATAGGTGCAGTTCTTGCTATTTTAGATCCGAATTTGACAATGAATACAGAATTTTAATATGTATTTTAAAAATTTGGGATTATATGGTATATTTACGAAATATATAATAATGTTTTTAAAAAAGAAAAAATTTAAAGAACATTCTTTTTATATAAACAATAGAATTATGTATTTAATAACTATATTAACAACTGTATCAATTCATAATAACACAGTAATGAGATATTGCATTGTTATTCTGATAATAATCATAAAATACTTATTGATACTTTTTCTTAACAATTCTTTTGTACTTCAGTATAAATATATTTTTCATAAAACTATAAATAATTGTAAAGTTATTTGTACATATAACAAGTTAGTGCTACATATGTTTATGGAGTGAACGACACAAAAAATACATGATGTTAAAATAAGAACTAGAGAAAATGCTTAAAATATTTTGGTATGATAATCTAATTCTGATTCTGCTTCCGTGTCAGACAAACTTAAGGAAACACCAGTTCTTCGTCGCAGACGATTTTCGTCAGGACTCTGAAACATATAAAAACAAGTTTTAGATGAGACGAAATGTTGTATTTGATTAAGGAGCGCCTATCTGACTTCTGCTAATATTTAGTACTTGGTATTATCTAAATTGTTGTTGACTAAATGATAAGATAAAATTTTAGAAGAGCTATTATTTGAAAAGATTAGAGATCGATACCTGATCTAGAATACCAGCAGTGGGTTCAGAGGCATATCCTACTTCTTGTGCATCTTCTTCTAGATCTGCCTCGTATTCCTCTAATTCATCGGTATCAGAATCAATTTCCAAATCTACATATATACTTCCTCTGGAGACTTTACACACCATTTGAGCTAAGTCTGTGAAGGTATAAGAAGATACTGTTTGCTGGTTTGCCGCTTGGTGTTTTGCTCGTAATGCACGGGCATTTTCTCTATCTGCATTAAAACGTGGTAAAACCCCAGCTTTCAATTGTACTTCAAAATAAGTTTTTCCTGTAAAAAGTATACTTCATATAATCTACTTATCTATAATACTTCTATAGAATGTAATATTTACCGTGTTGATATCCGACATCTTTAATCTCATCAAAATTAGCGAATTGAAGAGTTTTATATTTATCTATTGGTGGCCTAATATATTCGCAATAATCTGAGTTTTTAACTTCCTCCAATTGCCGTACACAACTCACGTATGCTAATCTCGATTGTATGTCGGGTAAATTCGGAACTTTGACAGGCGTTGCGAAAGGATTCCATCGTTTCCACAATAACCACCAACCGGATAAAGAATCTCCATAATTTGTTAAATCCGTATCATCTTGTGATCCAACGTCAATGGCCAAAATATGATGTGCTCCTTGTCTCAACATTTCGTCAGCTTGAACAAAGAGATTATAAAGCCACATGCTGGAAATTGATTATGACGTATAAGTTATTACAGCTATGATATGATAAACAATACAGGTTTAAGATACCTGGCACGTTATTAACATAACACCCATCGACCAAAAGATGCCCGTCAAGAGGGTCGCAAATAGGAGGAAAGACCCCCGCAATGGTCATACTGGCTCGAATGTATCTCCATAGCAAACCTGAGTTGACTTAGCTATTCAGGATTTGACAAATGCATCTTTTATCAACGGGAGTGAGCTTTATATCATTTTCAAGATTATATTATGCTTTAAGTTACAATAAACCGTGTTCTGAGCTTATATCAATGAAAAAGACTAATATAATTTCATCTATTCATTGATACAAAGTTGCTTTGAATGTCCAGGTAATTTTATAAAATTAAAGAAAAAACTTATAAACGTTTTCATCTAAGAGCGTTTGTGCGTTCAACTTAAAGTATTTTATAGTATATATGTCAATAAATTTTATAGAGACACATAACGCAATTTTTTTGTATCATATAATGACAAAGTTAGACGCACTTTTTTAATGTAACGCTCAAATTACCTGGAAGGTTATTGACGTACCCGCCGTCGAGCAGGAGATGGCCGTCAACTGGGTCACACATGGGTGGCATATAACCAGACAAAGACATCGAAGCCCGAATGTACCGCCACAGCGATCCTAAACACGACGAATTAAGTTCTTAAATGTATGTTTGTATTTTTCTTTGAACTTCGTATATTCTTCTATAAAATACATGATTACTTCTAACGCAAGAATCGATAGCTTCAAAGCTGTTTGTTACCAGAATTCATAAAAAACATCTCAAACGAGAAATAAAGTTCGACATTTGTCAATAAACGATATATAACGGAGAGTACGTCATTACAGTGATTATCTAGAGAGCTCACTCCCGCTGTTCAAGCTTATTTCTACGCAATGCTCTACCGTAATGCTTATTTGAATTTAAAAAAATAGGTCTTTGAGTTAGAAATATATTTATAAGTTCTCTATAAATTTCACCAAAACAGCGAGAGAGTTTCCAGTTAGTTAAATCCAAACCATTTAAATTTATACTTTAAATATATATTAAAGAAAACTGGAAACTGTCAGTGTTTTAATAAATGTTATACTACTTTCGTTTGTGTACAGACCGTGTGTATGAGTGCGCATACAAGAATCAGTGATGTCTGTGGTTATTGTAAAATATGGTAACCATAAATCTTCTATGTACGTATCACCAAATGTTGTTTGAATTGTGCTATTGAAGTCCTTTCCAGAAAACATGGATGTTACTGGATATGTTAAATCCATTATTTGTCTCCACCATTGTGTCATTTTCTATCAAAAAAAGTATATGTTCATATAAACAAAAAATAATAAATTTTATGATATAATATGATATGATTAACTTTATGATATTTACCTTAGACCATTCACGAGCTTTCTGGGTCGTTGTTGTTATATTTTTTTCCATACACCATAAAGCACCCATAAACGCTCCAATACTAACTCCACCAACCATGTCTATAGGTATACCGGCTTCGATAACTGCTTTAAGCATCCCTACATGGGCTGCACCTCTAGCACCTCCACCTCCAAGTACAAGCCCAACGGAAGTTCCAGTTAACCAGCGAGCAAGCCTACTGAAATCACTATGTATGTTTGGCTCGGACATCAGAACTTTGGAATACAGCTCATTCTGAAAATTGAATTATTAACATGCTTTATACATAATGAAACACTCGGTACTTCTTTATAGCTTACAATTCTATACTGAGATCTTCTTGTAAACATTCGTTTAGGACATTGAATGTGATGATGACTAGAAACCCAAGATCTCATATTCAACCACTGCACTGTATTGGTAGGTCGTTGTCCACTTTGTTCTTTATGCAAAAGTACCAATTCTTTTTGCGTTCTCATTACTAAACGTTCGACTTCACGTTCAGTTCTGCCTATGGATGGAGGTTTATCTCCTAAACCTACAATGAGAATACAGTCGGCTTGTCGAACACATCGTTGGGTCCACAATGTGTACGTTGGGTCGCATTGGTATAAAGAAATTCGGTGTTGATCCTCTTGCTGCGCAAGCCATGATGTTAGACGGTATTCATTTGCAGGTTCCATTATGGTGCTACCTAATGTCTATTAATTAAACAAAGATACAGGCATTTTGTATAATTTTATTACTTGTACTGGGATTAAAGTGATTTCTTTTTTATATTAACTGCTTACTTTTCGAACCACATCAGATGTAAGGCGTAAACATGGCCCAATTGCACATAACGAGTGATAAAGTTCATACGTAAATGCTGTTAATGGGACATCGTCGGATACCGGGACTATTGCAACAGTTGAGAAATTTACTTGAGCTGGTCTTGCATCAACTGTTGCAGCGGCCCGTCTATAAATATATTCATATGTATAAAGGAAATTACTACAAAAAAGAAATTGTATAAATAGTAAACAAAATATTGTAAATATTTACTGTGTATCACTACTGCCATTCTTTGTGTGCGCTTGTTGCCAGGTGCCAAGTATACGATGTCCAAGTAAATTTATAAGTCTTGTAACTACTATTGGATAACGAAGTTTTATAACATTAAATAGTCCCTCCGGAAGTTTTGCTAATTCAGAATCTCGTACTGCCATTACTGTTGTTGATCGTGGTGTTTGTGTAACCATTTCTACAATACCAACAAGATCGCCTTTTCCATATTCTGCAACGAGTTCTTTTTTCCCATTCATATATGTGATTACCGACCGAAGTCGACCACTTAACACAATAAATGTTGAATCTGATTCATCTCCTTGTCGATACACTGCTCTTCCACTTTCAAGAAATAGCCAATCAAGTGCAAAATCAACCTTTTGAAGAAGATAGGATAAATCGTCGGTATTAAGTAACAAGTGAAATAAATGGTACAATAGTTTTACCTGTCTTACGAAGGGACTAAGTCTTCGAACAACTGAATGAGCAACATGTAATACAACAGTTGGTTGTTCTCGCATAATAGCGAAAAATGTTGGTTTACTAAGAAGTGCTATGCGACTAGAATGCTTTGCTCTAATGGTATAAAAAGAAGGTTCTCCAGTCAATACAGCTAGACCACCAACAATCTCGCCTTGATGAGCGCTAAACATATGAACTTCTTGACCTACATCTCTACCTTCTGAAACGCGTTGACTGATTATTAACGAACCAGATACAACATAAACAAGCGCAACATCCTAGGGAAAAGGAATGTAAAATTGTATGAAAATATAGACATTTATGAATAATGTATAGCAATATTTAAGAAATGTTAACCTTATGAGATTCTTCCTTCATTAAGTATGTTCCAGCTGGTACTTCTCTGATTTGAACTTTGCCATCTTTGAGTATTGAATCATCTTCTAAGCCAAGTTCCCGAACAAATGCTTCCGTAGCCATTTGCACAAGCTGTGCTTCATCGAGTTGTTGTTGTATTGGTTCAGTAGTAGTAGACCTCTTTTTGCTTGGATGTGAATTTCCCGTGTGTATTACATCTGGTTGTGATACTTGTTGTGAAGTTATAGGCGAAGAATTTGCCCAATGAGAATCACATTCTGGTACCATATCTGCTGTATTCTGACCTGATTGTGGACTTAAATTTTGATTTTTCCAATCAAGATTAGTTTTTGGCCTATTATGGAACGAATATTAATAACAATGCATTTTTTATTTTCTACAATTTTTTCATTAAACTTACCGTCGACTTATAACTATAGGTACACTTTGATGACTACTTGTAGAAATGTCGCGATGAAACACTTCATTTTTATCATTTTCTGATGAGACAGTTGCAGTTGTATTGGATTGATTTTCTATATTTTGGGTAGAAAATGTTTCTTTAGTTCTTGATCTAACTGGAGATCCTGAAAATGGGCTTTGTTTCTTTTTGTGTGGTCCTTGATTAACTAATTCTGCAGATAATCCAAGATATTGATGTAAAGCAGTGAAAGTGACTCTTTGAAGACGGACCATAATGACCTGGATAACTCGAACAAATGCATCAGGATGATCTTGAAAAACCTACAAGGTTTAGAAATAATAATTTTTAGTTTACTTTAGTCTGTAATGTGTAACTTGAATTATACCTCTTGAAATGCACTCATTGGTAACTTGACTACAATAGAATCCTCCACAGTTCTGGCTGATACTGTTTTATAGGTACTTGTATGCCCAGTAAGTACATCTGTGAAGCTAAGAAGACTAGTTACTGATTCTCCAGTTTTCACTAGCTTTAGTGATATTTGAGAACCATCAGATCCTGTGATATAAACATTAACTAAGCCTTGCTGTACGATAAATAAATTTTCATCTGGATCTCCAATTTTAAATAAAGTGCTCCCAGCTGGTAAATTCATAATTTCTGTATGCTTGCATAATTTAAGAAATACTGGTTTTTCAAAATGACCGAATACTCTGATACTTTGTAACATATATAAAGCATCAGGTGGTACTTTCTCTCCAGGACCTAAATCTTCTTCTAAATATTCAGCAGGAGGTTCTAAAACCTATGAAAATATTTAAAAAATATATAATAACAAATACATAAGAAAATAGGAATTAAAATAAGAGATTTAAAATTCAAATACTTTTAGTTGTTGTGGCGCTGTCTCTTTCTTAAGTTGCAAAAGTCTTCGTGCAAATCTCATAACAGCCTTTCTTTTCTTTCCTTGTCCAGTTGCATGTACTTGTCCACTGATGGATTTCACTTTGCGCAACATTTTTCTTCCATAAAAGAGTACCTTGTCTCTTTTTCTGAATCTGGGCTTGCCTGTACCTACCCCAACAAATTCTTTCACTTCTGGGAGGAATTCTTTGTTTTTCCATTTTCGAAGAATAATTATAGATGCAATCAATAAAATCACAAGAATCGATATTATGATTATAAACAGAGTTCTTGATATTTGGTATTCCGCAATTAACTGGCCAATCCATCTTGAAAATAAATAAGAACCTAGACTTTCATTACATTTATTGAATAGTTCTACCACCTATAAAAAATAATAGTAATTAATTAATAACTCATTTCATTTCATTTAATTTCATTCAATAATATTAATGATATTCAAACTGATTATTGCGAAAACACCTTTATATGAATGAATCTTATACGTCAATAAATGGATAAAAAAATTACAAAATTATGAACAAAATATAACAAATACAACCTCCATAGTGGGCATTCATTTCTTCCATCAGAGTGTAGTAGAATGTTAAACAAAAACTGCGTCACAAATTCATAAGTGAAAGGCGACGGAAATGCAAGGTAGATGGATTAGAAACAATGTTCTTGCTCTGATACAAAAAATTTCTTATCTACATTGAATTAATGACCTTTGATACTTCGCTCGAGTCATCCAGCGCCATTTTAGTCAATTTACAAGCTTGCAACTTATAAAGCTTGCAATTTCGCTTTTACATATTTTATATATTATGTGACATTTTATATTATTTATGTAATTACTATTATTAAATATTATAAAAGTCGAAACCGTTTTCATACGTATTTTCTGTTTTATTTATATTTCATATAATTTCCATTCTTCTAAAATCAAAATATCGAAGTTAAAATTTAATAATTTTATATTTTTTACGTCGTATAAATTACAAATTAATTTCAGATATAAGGAAATAATATTTTAGTGCTAAATTATCAATCGATTGATTTATTTTTGATTTATTTTCCAGAATAGAGGAAATTAAGAAAGGAAAGATATAAAACGCTTAAGAAGTTGTTGTTTTGTTATTAAAGCAATATATAAACTATTTATCGTGTAAACCTATCTAAAAAAAAAAAAAAAAAAAAACGAATAAATATATGCAGTAACAATTTTATTTCCTTAATTAATAAACCAATTTTTAACAAACGTTGTTCAACGTTATGGCATTGTTATTATTCGTTATATCAAAGAAGAATTTGAAATATACCCGCCAATATATGTTTGACCAATGGCAAAATATTTCCCCACTTAACACTTATTTATATTGGAAAAGTTCGATAGAGTGCGCTACAGCAGAATTCTGGGCGGTTTTTGATGGACAGTTGGGTCCAGCCAGTCAGTGGTTACGGGCCGACATGTTGGAGGTATTTCAGTGATCGTGCGCGGTGGGTATAACGCGTGATTTTTCATGCGTTTTTTGTGCGTGTTCGATATATAAGAAGTGCTTTTTGGATTGCGACGCTACATGTGAAGTGTCGAGTGAGACCAAACCTGCTTGTGCCTGGTTTACCCAGCCCAGCAAACATGAGCTGGGGTACAGAACTCTGGGTAAGTCTACTTGAGACTGTTTCTTCCTCCACCTATCTATCTTTATCGTTTTTTTGTTCTTTTATGATATACTCATATAAGACAACACCGAATAGTATACACGTCGAAGTGCATCGGATGCTGACCCGTTGTTTTCGCCAACGCGTAACAAGGATACCCCCCAAAACCAGTTCACGGTGGCAAACCACTCACGGGAGTTTTGCCTTTGCGGTTGCTAGCCGCGGGCGACGTTCTTCTCTCCTTTGGTATATCCCCTCCTTTCTCTGCGTACCCAACCCCGGGTCTACTCATCGCTGTGCTTCTTCGCTTCCTTTCTCATGAAATCTTCGATGACTACCGGTGCGGCGGTGTATGACAGTAACTTGTCATCTTACTACGATCTACGATACGAATTCCGTTACCCTAAAACAATACGTTTAGAGATTATTTTAAAGTATGTTAGTCTTCGTATAGTACTTTACTTCTCTTAGTATTATACATTCATCATATATTATTTATTCCTGAAATAATATTCGTCATACGCTTTTGTAAAATATACAGTTTATTGAATTTTATATTAAATATCTAGTTACAGTCCGAACTTTGAACTTTCAGCTACCTATAAACCTGGTATACTTTTATCTGTGTATGCGCGCGCGCGCGCGCGCGCTTTTGTGTGTGAACTTGTAGTGATTCTAGCAAGTATACCCGTTATTCACCGAAAATTAGTTATTTAAGATTTATAGAGCAACTAATAATTGCTTCAGGATTTTATTTCGAAAATGGTCGTTCTTTATCAGTGTGATCTTACGTGCTTACTATTTTCTCCCGTACGTTTTCACAAAAGAATTCACGCGCATCTAAGCTTGTATGCATAGGACTGAGAATCATGCCACTCAGGTTCGTCATCTTCCTTACTTTCTGTTCTCTATAAATAATTCATTCACGCATTCCAAGCCGTCGTTTTTGTTCCCCGCGATCTCTCTTGCTCGTACAGGTTCGGAGATCGGTGAATTTCTTGCTGCTCGGTCTTTGCCACTGAAAAAAATTAAAATACATATTTGATAAGTGTACAATTTATATACTGTGTTGCCTCGTTACTCGCGTTAGTGTTATGTCGCAGTGGAGCTGCGAATATCAAACACATCTTTCACTTTATGAATATTCTTAAGTTATAAATCGATATTCAAGATTCATGGAAATGTCAATGTACATGCGCAAAGTAACGGTTATTTTGGATGTACAATAGCGTGATCGAGGTACAGAAGAAGGAATACAGAAGACTATGAGTATTCAATGATAACCTTGCTTTCGAGGGTATAGTGTAAGGCACGGTGTACAATCTGTAAGATTATCGCAACTATTGTTTCGATGCGCGATATATCGAGATTAGGTTAATCTGTGAACGTTTCGATATGAAAGCATAGTTGATTCTATATGTCATTATGTATTACGATTCATTGACGTTCTGCTCATATTCCCTCATGAATCATGATACAGGACGCGTTCGTGTTTAACCGCTAACGGCTGCTCGCGAGCATATGTACACGTACGACACGGGCGTGCCTCGCCATGCTCTTGACAGAGAAAGGGAGAATACAGAGAGAGTTTTGCTTTGAAAATTTCCAGCTGAAATATCATTTCTGTCTATACAAATGTCTGTTTCATCTTTTTCGACAAGTTACGATATCTTGGTCATTTCATACGATATATTACTAACCAATAATATTAGTGAATTGACAAGGTACAAATTGTAGGTTATAATAATACTATTCCTAATAATATTAATAATACTAGTTCAATTGTGCAAGAGGTCTTTCGCAGTGAATGAAATCGAGTAATCGTGGAGGACATTCGAAATATCGATAAGTCGCACTCGGCCTGTAGATTTTTCAAATTTGGTTTACGCAGACGGGATACGCAAGATGATAGCCATGTTTCTTCTGTGTTGTTGATTTAACGATAAAACTGTATTGTTTGAGAAATTTGTCGATCGATGAAGTTTCTCGCGCTTATACCTGCGCTATCAAATATTTGCTCCAGTTAAAGGCGAGTCCATGCTTTTAAAATCGATTTGAAGATGACTAATTGAGGTAATTATTTTCCACGTTGCGTACGTATGCGTCTGTACAACGACCATAACACGATCGTTCCTTTGATCGTGTTCGCGTCAAAGTGCAGTAAATGCAAGTCCTTATCGGTCTTGTATGGAAAAACAATTAACCACGTAACGACGATTTATTGTAAGAGAAACATGACCGTAATGTTCGTATATCGTATTCGTACCGATGCATGAAACAATTTTCTAGACAATGAATTTTCAAGAAGTATTCTAGAAAACGAAATAACGCTCTTAATTTTTTTAAACCAATTCTGATCTCTTAGATAATTTAGGTAGCGTAATATGATTTTGCGTTAAATTAGATATAATGAAATACGTGCTTGTTTTCATTGCTTTTATATATTTGTCAACAAATACCGCAATTCTGTGAGTTTTTATTTTGTGTCGATAAGCTGTTCGCTGTACTGATCTTGTTTTTAATCGCTTCCAGATCTCGTGATTTGAAAAATGGTCTTGGTTGGTCTTTCTCTCTCGATATCAAGTTAATTTTAAGCTATAAACATTAAATTACAAACGTTGAAACGACGTGTTCCGCTTAGAAAAAGATGTTAATCGAGTTATTCTATGCGATTATTGCACAACAATTTCTGAAAGAATATCAAAGTATTTTCGATACACCTTCGAGTTAATTTATGATAGTAGCAGAGCAGTGGAATTCACGAACAAACCAAGGAGAACGGGAGATTTGTCTCGAATTCTTCCTGATCACCTACGCGACTTCTTTGCATTGGGATCGTGGAAAATGGAAGTAAGACGATGTAGGCGGGAAAAGCACGAAGGTTACGAGCACTCGAGTTACTTTCTCCAGCACGACGAAATCAGGAATCGTTTTCTTGTACGTGTACTACAGGGGATACCGCTCCTCCGCACTCTGAATTACAATCTCGCGGCCGAATGACGTAAGAAAATTGCGGCTGAATTCTCATTTCACCTCGATTTTCTTCGTTAATTTCACGAGCTGTCTAAATTTTCGAAGAACAAGCGGCAGTTTTAGCTTTTTCAATCTCATTTTGTTCGACTTCGTAGTGATATAAGAGTTTTCTTGTCGATCATTGAGTAATAAGTAACAAAAGAATGAAATCTCGGGTGATTCCACGAGCCATCGGTTTCGAAGAACGAAAGCGACTTTATCCGTGTTCTCGATTTACTTATGAGCACAACTGACTCTTTCCTCGAGCCTATTGTGGGTCTGTTTCACGAAGAAACGTGTCGCGTCGTCGTTTCCTTCTCTCCGATTGTCATCCAATGACGTCGGTTTTGCAAGGTGTACCGCTCGATGAGCTGTTTCCGTTGAGTAATAGGCGAATAAAAGCAGCTCTTTTTTTTTATTCGTTTCTGCAGAAGCAACAAAAAGAAACAAAACAATCGTTGACGAGGTAGTAGAACGCTAAAGTTAGATGACTAATCGAAGGTCGGATAATATCACATTCTAGATTGACCAGCTTTTTTCTTTACATTTCCATTATTTTATTTGGTTACTTTAGTTTTTCCAACTAGTGATATTCATTTCTGAAATTTTCTATTCGAAAGGCACATCTCACGACTTCAACGTTGTTCAAGTTCCCAGTTGGCAAGTCTCGGGTATCAACGAGTTTACCTCTCTCTCCATTTCTTCCGTTGGAAATCGTACAGGCAATTGGAAACGTAAATACCAGGCTCAACTTTGTATGCTAACCGATGATTTCATGGTACGACATTCTTCGCTCGTGTCTCAGACAGAGAGTAAGGTCAGGTGCGTTTCTCTGTTCGGAGTTGGAGTATCTAAAAAGGTACCAAATATCTCGGAGAGGATGGGCAGACGCTGAAGGGTGGTTACGTGTCTCGAGAATCGATATCGAGCAGCGAAAAAGAACGGTCTTGCTGGGAAGGCGTTTTCAAAGGAGAACCCTGTAGGCAATGAAGGCAAAATTTTCGAGCGTTCAAGTGGTGCAAAAACTTCACAGACAATTTGTCAGCCAGCCGGTAAATTGAGCGTAAACCACTTAACAACGTGGAACGAAAAACTTGACCGATTAAATTTTACAGGTATTCTTCTTCGAATCTGTTGAAAATCCACGATCATTTTCATTTCGAGTTAAACTTTCGTGTCAAAATTGGCGCTTAAACCACTTCTTAGAAAACATTTTTCGGTATCGGAGATGTTTGAGTTATTACGTGTGCTAAAATAACAAATCCAATTGCCATGATGTAGACTTTTCGTTTGTTTTGCGATTACCAGAAATATACAGATGTTTGTCGTGTAAAGTTCGTACTGACTTTCATTCAAACAGAATTACGCTTATCGCATTACTTTTATTATAATTATTATAATTATTATTCTATGATGTATGCACGTTATACACATTAGAAATTGCCAGTTCTAATGCCAACTATTTAAAAGATACACGCTTCCCCACCCAATCGAATCTATTTTTCTAAAAGAAGAAAGATTCGTCGCAAGAACTTGCTCTGACGTACAAGCTACGTTGAAAGTTCTCAATGGATTACTCGTAAATACGAACGAGATACACACATTGTAAAGTAAGATTTATCGAAACGAATAAATCAATTGAAATCGGCTGATACGAAATTATATGACGAAATAACACGACGGTGTATAATCACTTCTCCATAATGTAATTGATAGACGAAATCATCTTTTCTTGGTACGTAACTTGCTGTTCCACTGGATATCGTTCTTATCTGGCTTGCCCTTATCGTTTACCTGCCGCGTTATTTTTTTCCTACGAACTACGCTCCGTTATCTCTTCCCAACAGCGAGATTCCCGACATTTTTGTTACAATCTTTTTCTCTCGGCGCGTTCCAATGAACCTCGAGCTCCCTCTAACCGAGGAATCGAGACGATTATAAGTTCACCACGACTCGGTTTGCTCGTTTAAGAGGAGCATTCTCGAGAATAGAAACAGGGGCAACGATTTACACGCGGTATGATTGTTCTTCTTCGCGGTACTTATCGATGTGTATCTACACGGAGCATCATAGATATGCGTCGTTGAATTGTACTAGTGTTATCGAGATGCATAACAGCAGAGAATAATACGTGTATATGGAAGTTGAATGTCGTTAGGAGACCCGAAACGATAACGTCGGCTACGATGTGTTTTCTTATATTTAACGTTCGATACATGCTTAATAACAAGTTGATAAAAGTATCGTAAGATTAAACGAAGTAAAGTTCCATTAGTATATCGAGTTTTTCAGATAACCGTCTGATTTATCGCAACGATCGTTTCGTGAGTCATTAAAACGGAATTTGATCGTAAAATGTTTCAAAATTATGTATGTATTATCAATTCTTATCGCGAATTTGTCGAGCGTTTCAATTCAGATAATTAAAATTTAGGTAGGAATACTTGGAGAACGTTTGGAAAATTATTGGCGGCCAGCGGATAAGGAGAGTCCTTCGTTAAAGTGCAAAGTCACTCGGCGAGACTACATGGTTGCTTTATGGTGTACAATGGAATCCATGAATTCGAAATTTCAAGCAGCGTCTGGGACTTGCGGTTCCCACGTCCCATGGACACAACCGGTAGCTAGCCTCGAGCATGGACGAAGGAAGATGTTTGCATGATTACACGCTTTGTGTCTCGCCCCGTCTTCAGGAATTCTCATAATACTCAGGACTCGAGAAATCGTTCTCTATGAGTATTTTTCTGACCGCGATTATGCGCTGTTTACTTTAATTACATTCTATTATGCTGATAGAACTTATTAACTCAATTATCCAATAGACGCGCGTCTTAGGTGAAAGTTCGAGTCGTTTGCAAGAACCTTCCTCCACGCACGGGTATAATACTTTGTTCTTAACTTTTCTCCATGCCATAATTAGGGATGCCCTTCAGTTGCTTCATCCTTCTCCACTTTCTAACTCGTTTATATTCTTTAAACATTTTGCTACTGTTTTATTACATTCTCACGTCGCTTCTTTCCACTCGCTACAGCCATTGGTTCTTCGCCTCTGTCATATTTCCACTTGCTTTGCAGATATGTATATTCCAAGTATTCGAAGAATTCTTGAAATACCACCGCTCGAGATATTTCCTTTTTCTCTGCTAACAGAAGCGTTTCATGTGACATCTCCTCTAATGCGGTCTCTCTATCAATTTAATTACGTTACGATTGTAAATTCCATCGAAGAGGTATTCGAATTTCGCCGTTTACTTTCACTCGTCGAATCTTACGATCCGATTACATTTTGTAAGAAATTCCTCCTCGTTCTGAAGATCCTAAATATACTAAGACTCGTTCGTTTTTTTACGAAAGGAGAAGACCTCTTGTTCGTTCCGGTGCATGGCGTTCCTTGCGATCGCGCATCGCTCGTTATTCGATTCACCGGTTCTCTTCCATAGAATTTCGAATTAATATCGCGAGGAGGTTCAGGTTCGGGAGAGCCAGGCTTGAACGGGTCTCGCGAAGCTCACGAGAGGACCTGGTCGACGCAAAGGTGGGGAACGGTTCGCGGTGGCGAAGAAAAATCACCGGGATTCTGGCGGGACTGCTCGCTCTCAAGGAGGCGCTCCTTCTTCTTTCCTTAAGCAGCGTGTCCCTTTTGCAGCCGGTTTTCGCCGTGACGCTGCTATATGCCGAGAGTGCATTTCTTCTTTGCGGCAGAACACGCGTGCCGAGGTCGCTCAGCGAGACGCCGACCGGGGAACTTGCACTTGAATTTTTTCATTCTCGCCCCGAAAGTTCATCGTTTCTAGCTCTGTGAATACTTTCTTTTCTATTCTTCTTCTTTATCTTCTCTTTCCTATTTTCTATCAATCTTCTTGTGGATCTTCTTGCGTTTTTCTAACATCGACCTTTTCCTCATTAAATGGGCAACCAGTCGTACGAATTAATTAACTCCTTGTCAATCATTTAATAATTAATTTCAATTATTAAACACGGATTGTTTATCTAACAGACTGTTGCAGTAACGAGTAGTCAGTGTTTACTGAAATTGCTATTAAAGGAACAGGCAAGGGGTTGATCACGGTGCAATGGAATTAAAGCGAAAAATTCAATGGTTGCGAGAAAATAAAACGAAAGGCGATAATCAAAGAGGGAAGACGTAAGAAAGGAAAAAAGAAAGTCGATCGCCTGTTCAGTCGATTCCTCGCCAAATATCTCTTGGCCGAGCCACGTATTTTTACCCGCATGTATGAATGTTTCTTCGAGAGCCGGCACGTATACTCCGCGTGTGCGTGGACCGTGAGGCAAAGAAAGTGCTCACGAACTTGCCCCACCCACGCATTGCGCCAAATCTCTATAAATATACCGTAGAGGCGAGAGAGCACGTTTACGCGCACACGAGTCGTGCAACATAGAATAGGAGAGAGAGAAGCTTTAAGTTGTTCGTGGGTGTGAGCTTCTAAAAACGATACTTGTTTCGTTTTTACGATGTTTTCACGCTGACGAATTAAATGTCCATTCGATAGACTCTCGTATAGTGGGGCTACCTTATACGATTGATCGAGCGAAGGCGAGTATGTTTCTTTATCTACTACTTCATCGAAAGACAAATTTTTACGCGTCATTTTTTCTAGACATTAGCCTTTAGAATTAATGGAATTTCTTGAAGGTTCGTGTCGTTGTAAAATACTTTGTCTCGTTTAATATGTATTTAACGAACAAACGAGAATCTAATTGCTCGCCTAATCTATTTTGTGGCAGCAAGATTTAGAAAGATCTTCGTGGAGGAATCTGTTGGATGAATTGTCGTAATTCCTAGACTTTTTTTCGATCTTTCGAAATTGCTTCCTGTTATTCGATCATTGACCCGTTTCTTTCTATCTGGCAATTGTGTGGATTTTGTTCCTCGCGGTAGTCGGTGTATCGGAAGCGAAACGCGGCGAGTCTGCTTCGTTACAGGTCTGCTCCACTTTGAGAATCGATAAGCTACTGGTCTCTAAATGAAATTCTACGACAAAGAAGGGCAAGGTTTTTCACATTAGCCAGTCGGAAGTGGACCGGAATTGTCGTTCTCCGGGTATACTCGAGACGCAGCGTATCGTAGAGAGAATCTCTCTATATACACGTTAAAGCTGACGTCGTACGGTCTTCTCCTCCATGGTTCGATCGATAAACGCAAAACCGAGTTGCGCCTTTTTGCGCCGCTAAGAAATACAGACGGACTATTGTACTTTCGAGTTGTTACTTTTATAGATGCAGACGAGCAATGCAACTTGATAGTAACGCTTCGTGATTCGCCAGATTTGAAAAGCTTGGTAGAAAAGTTTATACGAATTTGCACTGCATAACTGAACTGCAAACTACACGTAAGATCCGCATCCATTTAGACGATCTTGTTATAAAGTTTCGAGATTTTATGAGTTCTCGTTATAATATATTTTAATCCGCGATGACTGTGATGTATTATATATACTGCGCGTTTCCTAGAACAGATAGTGGTAGAATTATATTAGTAAAGGTTTTCAAGATTCACAAGCGTCTCTTTATCGATCTAATCTGTTGTCCGAAAGAAATCCGTAAAAGAATCGCAGCTATTTCTCCACACAGAAGCTCGTAATTGGGATATCGATTTTTAATTGCAAGCACGACGCGATTCACAGCGTGCAGCTGCGATTTATTAATTGTTCGTTCCCCGAGGCGTATGCATTTTCTTAAAACAGTATCGCAACGACGTAGTGTAGATTCTTAGAATTTTCAGACACGTAAGAATATACATTGTTACCCGTCAGAGTTTCGTAACAGACTAATCGGGATACTTAGCTCGTCAGTTGAGAAACCGGCATTCGTCGGATAACCGTTGAAACGAACTTGGTAGGAAGATCATATGCGATAATCTTAATTAGAATTATAAGGTAACACGCGAAAACTACAAGCCTCGTAGCCTTCGAACATGTTCACCTTCGGCCATGAAATTGCGGTATTCGAAGACATTGAACAGATGTATAGGTTCAACCTTCGCTTCGAGCTTCGATCGAGTTCGAAGACACGCAAGACACGATTCGTTCGATCTTCGTGAGGCGTGAACTTTGACATTTAACGTTTCAAGGATCTCAAACGACTTAGGCGGCGAAGATTCACGAAAATCGATGGTGAAGCGTGCCGAGATCGGATGTCACCTGGCATACTGTAGTCGTTCATGGTTGTGACCCGTTACACGGCCAGGATTTGACCGTTCGATTCCTTTCCCGTACGCCACGCAGTTTTGTAGCCCGTGTTTTGCCTCGTTATGCATGCTCGTAACGCATTCTTGCGCAAGCAGAAGCAAACGTCCGATTTTCGATCGTATAACAGTGTCGTATAACGAGCGAAAATGTATATGCGTTTTGTATGCTCGATTCTTGTCGTCGGCTCGCCAAATCTTCGTTAGGACATCCCTAATATGTGCAGCGCGAGTAGCATCAGTTAGGCTCGTGGAATTAGCTTCTAACTTTAGTGCACAATTATATCGTGCTGTATCCCATCTTATATACGGCGTGTAACGTGTTGGCTGGCAAATATGATGGAGCCAGCTACGATCGTCGAGAAGCCGGTTAGTTATTAAGTTCTTGCTTAATACCGTACGTGCGGTGAATTTGTCGCTTTTTTCTCGTCGATCGTGGTATAGCATAGTTTGAAAGTGAGGTAGACTACAAGGTAAAACTGGAATGATAAATCTACGACGAAGTAAATCTTTAGCAGAACGAAAGTGTGTGGCGAGTTGATATTTATTTGAGCGACGTGAGTGAATTAAAGTTACGAGAGAAATCAAAGACGCGTATTCTGTTACATATGCAACTTTATGAAAAACAGAGTAGACTGCCCAAATGATAAAAAAGCCCACGCTTACGAGACTTCTATCTAATTCTAGTTGAATTCTGTTGCTTCAACGGTGTTCCACTTGCTTCCGTTTCTTTGGTATATGACAAAATGTGCCTTGATACGTGTAATTTTGTGAATCCTACGATTGCGGAGATAGTTGCAGATACGTTTCTTTTTTATCTTTGTACTATTGATCGCAAAAGTCAAATTGCAGGTAGAGCGAGTAATAATTACTCGATGTTTAATAACAGAGATATATATTTTAAATAATGAGTAGCTTGTGGCTGTATAGAGAGTGTTAAATTCTTTGCTTTTTGTTATACCATGGGCTAAAGTCGATAAAAATCAAAATTTAGGAAATGAGTTTGTACAAATGGAACTTAATTTTGTGAAAATGTCGAAATTTATAGGAAACGAAAAATTATCGTACCGATAAATTTTTCAATTAATAGATTTTTCGGCCTAAATGCTTAATAACATAAAAAAAGAATATGTGGATCTTTGGACACATATTTTTATTCAAATTTTATCTTTAAATATATCACAAGCAAAGTAACTAATGTTTTCTTTGTCTGTGCATTCGACGCGTGAGCAGCCCTCACGTTCGTCGTTTTTGGAACATTGAAAATCTCTACGGTCTGTACTTGACTCATTTTATTTTCGAGGAATAGCTTTAATGTCGCATCCATATTCCCTCTATCCAATTTCCTCCCTTCTGCTTTGGAATTTCAGACATTTTTCTGCGAGCAAGGATAGAAGAAGGTTCCAAACGAACATTTTCTAATTTACTATCAGTTGCCAACAGATTGAACTTGCAGATGAAAAAGGTTTGGTTTGTACTGGTCGATGGCTGATCGATGGACGATAGTAGGGTGGTCGGCTGTGAACGACAAACACGTGGAAACGTTTCAGGCTATGACATATATAATATACAAAGAAAGTTGTAAAACTGGTAATTACACTTAATAGGCTAGATATGGTATACACAGTATAAAAAGAACATTTACTTAGCCGAGGAATGAAATATCAATTAATTTTTAACACTTGGAATATGAAATATGGAAAAATTCGTTTATGCAAATAAAAGTGCACGTGAGAAAAGTCAGAAGTAATTTTGATCGGTACTGTATGCCGGCTGGTACTGCAAGATTTTCCCCTACTACTATTTTTATTTTTTCTCAAATTCTTAGGGCTACCTTTGCTCAGAGACTCTCTTCGGAGTCTCTGGTGGTCTTCACTTCAGTGGTGGTGAAGCAATTACGAATCATACGGGCTATCTGAAGACTCGCAGGTGCTCGAGTCTACTATGTGGTAAATATCATGTTGCTGCATTCAGTCCCTGGGACAGAACAAAACGGATAACATCGGATGAATCAATGTTGTACACGAATTGCATTGACTCGAGATAACAAGACCACGACCCCGTTGCCGGCGATGAAGCCGTGTTCAAGAGGAGAGAAGAGTTTCCAAGGGTCCTTGTTAAGACTTTCGAGAACAGGGATTTCGTCCTCTCGAACAGGAAAATACTTAACGAGCAGTATGCCGCAAACATTTCGTTTACGCTCCATTCGACGAAAGCAAACGCTCTGTACTTCTTTAATTTTATTTAAATATCCTCGGGAGACCTCCGAGTTCTATAAGTATCAAAGCTGCCAGTAATTATGTACTTTGACGATTCTCGATGGATTTGTATTTAAATTTCGGCGGAGCATAATTATTTCACCCTCGTTGTCGATTCTTCCTTTTCTGTTTCCACCAAAAGCTGCAAAGGCCGCAGAAGCTTAATTATCTAAGAGCATTAATACGCTTTTGATCAGACACGCTATCACCGAGTACAAAATCCTGAAAACGCATTACTCATGCAATCAAAGTATAAATACTCGTTATCGAGAAAATACGTGCATAAATACGATACAAAAGCGCCAGTTATTTTATTTTCGTTCTCCTTATCTCTGATGTGTGCCTTTTCTAAATGCACAGCGGGATGTTCACGATTCATCGAAAGATCGCGCGTCAACTCGAAACGTATGGACGTGAAAAGCGTGCTCGTTTTTCCATTAAAATGGCCATGACGATACGAGAACGTGTCCACTCCACGACAATACCGGTCATAGTTGAATAGAGAGGAAGAGAGAAAGAGAGAGAGGTAAACAAAGTAGAGAGTGGAAAAAAACAATGAGCCTGAATGACAGAGTGCGCGAGCGACTGCTCGTATTATCTGGAGAGGGAGAAAAAACAGTGCGAAGGTCTGCCGAGTCATTGACCGCGTCCAACGATAGTAACGAAATGTTCCGGTGATTCCGTGCTAATTAATTCGCGTTGCATAGTTACGATTGTACACGCTTCAAGTAGCCGCTGGCACTCGAGCTTGTGTCTAGCTTGAAAAGGCGTAGACGAGACACGTGGAACGTGTCGTCGCGTCGCGGCGTCGGTAGCATTGTCGCCGAAGGAAGAGAACTCTTAACCTGCTCCGGGGTTGGGTATGACCCCTTGGCTCGTCCACGCAGCCAGCCTTTTTCTTCAAAGAACAATTGAGCGCGCTTCTCTTCCGCTTCTTCGAATCCCTTTCCGTTTTAAGCGTTTTCCATCGCGAACCTTGTAACCCACGGGAACGGCTATTGTCTTCGATCAGGAACGTTGTGAAATATAATTACATATTCTATTTTCCAACCAGCGCGGTGCGGAAACGAGAAAGATAGCGAGTAGGCGACCAGCTCCATTCTAGATGACTGGTCTGGCTCGCGTGAGATATCAAAAACTGTAATATATTATCGTTTTCATGGAATTAATCGAACGGTACTTGAAATCATTTACTCATTGAGTTCTACTAGATTAACTTTGTTTCCGAGGGTGTAAAGTACAAGTCCGATCTTTTATTTTTCTAGTCTATCGATGTGAATTTTTAATAGATCCGAGAATGCTATAAGATCCTTCGTTGGATCAAATAGTTGAAGCTTGCTTCTCGATAAATATAAACATTTCTTTGGAAGAAATTCAAACGCGAAGTTTAATTCGACGCGCAACCTCGTTCACTTACGATATAACATCTTGTTTGCAATAATTATAAACAAAGTTTATATAAAATACAAAACAACGAACATTTTCGAAGCTTCTTCGCCTTGAAAGACGGAAATACGCCCGATACTCCCAATGAAACGTTTCTGTTTTTGCGTAACGAAATGCAAGACGACTGCCAGATAGTATTAGTTGCAACGATCAATAAGCTCTGACGTCCCACAGTTACTTCTCTGTGAAGTGTTTCTTCTCTGTGAAGTGTTTACGCCGTTCGTGGTTACTGACTACGTCGAATGCCTATAAATAAACTACTTGGCACACCGGTCATTATGCGGATTGCCGATAACTCTGTCTAAGACTGGCGAATAATCAGGAAATCGCGATACGCCGTAGGAATAATTTCAGGTACAGATAAACGGTGGCCTATTGGCACGATGTATCGCTCGACCCATTTTCCCCCGAGGATTAACGCGACGAACTGAACGCTTGCGGGCTTCGTTTCGTTCTCAACAATACAGATATTTCGTAGTTGGCGATCGCACGAGGTTTACCTTAATCGTCGAAGAAGATGAATGGACTTGATCGTCGTGGGACACAAGGTCTTTGACCTTAATCGTAGGAAGAAAAATATTAGCAAACTATATAATCCATCGGATAATTACGTCTGTCCTTTGGTATAACAGAGATCACGATAGGCCAGTTAGCACGACAATGGTCGTTGACAGGCTGAAATGTATATCATGCATATGAAACGCATCGTGGCCTGCGCAGAATCTCTGCAAGGAAAGTTGTTGCCCCGCTCGAGATACAGGTTTTCTATTATTCAATCGATCTTTATGCATTTCTGCGTTTAGTTAATGACACGTACTGGTTACGAAGCAGAAATGAGTCGAATCGAGAAGTCGAATCTGTCGATTTATTGAGCTACAAAAAGAGGAATGAATCCGTGGAAGCTAATCCCGTGGCCGGTACTCGATCGAAAAAAATGAGCTTTAGTTTTCTTTTACGTTATACGTATACTGGTTACTGCTACACGTAACGCAAAAGAATAATAGAAGTATTTCGTTGAATATCAAGAAAAGACACAGGTATGTAATTGGAAAGAGAAAGTTTATCTAAACGTAAAATCGATGCCATAATTGAACGTCGTACGAGACATTGTACCCATCTTTGATCCACGATTCGATTTATAGATAGGATACTCTGAAATAACTATGATGTTTGTACCATGCGTGGGCGTTCCTCGCTCTTGGAATTAAGATGGGATCGATAAGATCGCGTAAAGTAAAAGCTTCGACAAAGCATCGTATTGTTTTGATAACGGTTTGATCTCCTGTCGCTTCGTAAACCATCGCCGCCTGTGGACGAGCGATAAAAGGCGTCAGTCGGACCACGCGACTTTCTCGTTGACCGACGATGAATCCCGATTGAAGCTCTTTGTTCCGTAATCCGCATCATTCGTCTCTCACCAGAGGACGAGTTTACCCATTACACCGTCAGCGTACGATCCGCGATAGTACGACCTAGGGCAACATTCCTGAGAATTTGCGAGTGTGCGAGTATTCTTGATCCTCCATCGCGCCGGATCCGTTTCTCGCGTACTACGATACGATTTCGAGCAAAACTCACGCGAGGCTTTATTCGATAAATACTTCGTCGTTGGAGATTTTTTTATCGCCATTCGAGAGATACGATCGACTTAGGCGTGTACAAGTTGCATAACGGTGTCTTATGGATACCGATAAGGCTGAAATAAACGCGGCGTTGTAAGAGCCGGCCAATTGACACGAGGCTTAATTAGAAAATCGTGCTAGCGCGATTTATCTTCGGCGACCGGGACGATTCGTCTTCGATCAAGCGAACACTTGTACGGACGCGAACGATTTATAGCGTCTATTAAAAGCTCAAGAGCAGGGATCTGTCAGTGCTGGAAAAAACGTGTGAAAAGTCCGTGGCTAGGAGTCAGCCTTGGAAAATCGAGTATGGAACTTATGCGCGCGTCATTCGAGCGGAGCAGCGAGCGATCGCTAGGAAGGCGCGGAGGAACGACGTCGTACGTCCTCGGAAGGTCACACAAGAGAGAAAGGCCGGGAGGGAAGGAAAGTCGTTTGAATTTCGGTGTTTGAGCGACGAGTGCGCTCGCTCTCGTTCCCCGTACGGCATTTCAAAGGAGAGATTCAAGGGTACCTAATTCTGGAGTATTTTTTCGCGTCGTCGAGAAGGCCCTGTCCCGTTTCGCGAAAGCGAACGATCTCCTAGAGTGGGGAACTGTAGCGTTCCGAACTTGTACTCTTTGGAACACTGTGAAAACTGAATGCGAATTTGAAGTCTACTTGGTTGCAAACGGCCGAGAACCATACTCCTCTGTGTGCCGGAGTCAAGCATGCTATTTTCGCGAGACATCCGAACGCACAGCGTAGCGTGCATCTCTGTGCAGATTATTCACGCTGGATTGCATTAAAGACAACGGCGCATTCTCGGCGTTTCTATCATGCAACAGCCTCGTATCGTGTATCCGTCAACGGCTCTCGCGACTACCTTAGCAATTAGTCTTTTCTATGCTTCTCTTTTCTTTTCTTCTTCTTCTTTTTTATTCTCGTTACGCGTGTGTACGTATGCTTGCGCGCACAGGCGCATCTAACTAAGTATGCACCACCTTGAACATGTTGCATGCACCCGTATGCACCGCACGAGCCAACGACACTAGACGCGTACGTACGCTCGCTGTTGGTTCAACGTTCCGTCTGCTTATTAAATGCAGCCACCGTGCTCTCGTGTTTCACTGGTTACTCGTTAGTACACACGAACGACGTGTTACGAACATAGACGAAAGTGTGGAGTATCGTATCTACCTTTACCAAAGAACAAGAGTACGTTAGCGGGCTATTCGCATCTGTTCGTCTTCGCCGACCACGTTGTATTGTTTTCCTTTGGTTCGTTTTCTCCTGTTTGTTCGTCAGTGTGACTGCACATTTCTGGCTGAGCAGTTCAAGCACGAAACTAATTCTATTTGCTATCGCATTTTATCGTCGCTAGTAGCAGATAGTAGGTTGTGCAGTTGAAAACTAAGATTTCTATTTGCAAAGTTGGCAAGACCAGTATGTTTTTTTCGAACTGTCAGACATCGTGAGACAGGGTGTAGCGAAACATTTTGTCTCGCCTCGGAGCCACGCCCTATTTATATAATACTCGATTGCTCTTCGTCAATATTTGACCGACGTCCCACGGCGTATAGTACTCGAAAACTCCATCTAAACTTTAAATCATCGTACTCGATCGTCTCGTTCGTCAATGATCTCTCGTCGTATCGACGATCCTGTTCGTTTCCTTCTATGTTCAAACGTATATATACCTAGTGGAGTAGTATCGTGCGCGTACTCGTGTTTGTCGCGCGACAAATTTCTCTGTCTGTTCCTCGCTGTCTGTCTGCTTGTCACCCCTATCCTTTTTCCATCGCCCTCGTTTCCCTGGCCCTCTCTGTTGCTCATTGAAGTTGCGTGAGTATATACAGAGAAATGCAGGATCAATAGGGTGGTGGAGGGTACGAAAGCACCCCAGCACGATTTCATGACTCATAATACACACTTGTTCGAGTCCTGCAGCGTTTCGTTCTCGCTTTATCTTACACGTGTCTCTGGTTCCCAAACAATTTTTATAACACAAAATATTTTGTAATTTTTGTTCCATTATCCTTTGAATTACGATAACGCGTGTCCAAGCTGGAATATTGATTTTCCACGATGCTCGTCTTCCCCACTTTTCCCACTGTCTCACGGTGAACAACGTTTTTTCAGCTCGCTCTCGCCGAATTAATTAACACCGACCTGCTCTTGGAAACTTTTTCAACCGGTCTTTCGGCGAGCCGCGTACTTTCGGTGTCCTCGACGCGATCGTGTTCCCATTTCACCGCAACGAAAAGAAATTTTAGTTAATCAAAGACTGCCCACTGGGCTATGCGATTCTCCGAGCTACTGTCTGACTTGCACGTTTCACGGTTTGTCTTTGTACGCCGTAATTTTCTGGAAAGTTTTAGAAACTACCTTTTTAACGTCTTTTATTTCTTACTCTGTTCAATTAAAGTCTTTGAAGTTGCATGATAAACCGGTTCTAACGAGCAAGGATATTTGTATGGAATATAGTAGGCAAGGATCGGAATTATGCCTTGCTCTTGTGGTAGGGAAGAAACGTGATTGCCTGCCAGAAATCCTTCTTAACGACTTCCAAGTCGGAAAGAATTGCTAAAAAGGAAAGAAAGGAAGAAACGCGTCTGTAGATGCCGTGGTCGAAGGCAGTCGAAGGTGTCCCGAATATCGAGGACCAGTTCAGACAGGCCGAAACTCGAAGCCTGAAGATATCTTAAAAGCAAGAAGATAGTGACAGGTATAGCAGTGGTTGGACAAAGGTAACTGTCATACACGTGCATAACGGAAATAACCGACCTGGATAGGCTACGTTTGGCAAGGTTAGGTCGACGTTGCAAGTGCTTGGCTTTGAAAAAGATCGGACCTAAAGGGTGAGTCATGGAGCGGCCGGACATGGCGGTGCACGTTTTTCATCTATCGACCTGCGGTACAGAAAACGCAGGATTGGTCGTGGGGAAACTCGGCTCGGGCCGCTTCGCCGGTGTACAACCGTGCGTATACATCGTGGGGAGGCTTTGCTCGCTGAAAATCGATTCTAGATAATGGACTATAATTTCATTCGCGTCCTACCGAATGAAAATCGAACAACTTGAACCGTATTGATGAAACTCTTCGATCAACCGAAGTGGTTGTACGCTGTTCCAGCGATTTTACGGAGTGTTTGCTTTTCTGTGTCCTGCGAGCTGAGAATAATTTTATTTGAAATGGTAGTTATATAGAAAGTTGATTTTATTTTCAAGTCACGCGTAATTAGTCGACTAATTTCAAACATGTTGAGTTGTCTAAAGCTAAATAGATCCGGAGCGATAGATGTATAAATTCTTCTACGTATCTACGATCTCGTATATATTTAATACGGATACTCAGTCGCTCTTTGTATCTCTCGATCGAAGCAATATCCTGTTGCGAACGTAAGGTATTCCGCTTGAACCGATTTACGTAATATTCGTGTTTTTCCCCAATAAACGACGAGGCTTAGTTCGATAATTATAATTAGACCGCCGATATCGGAGGCGGTGCGGCGTGAAAATAAAATCAGTCGTTGGTCAAGATAGAGCGAAGTGGCGCGAATCGGCGAGGAAAAGGATAAAATGATAGGTTTTTCTGTTCCTGTACGTTCGAAAGTCCGAGTTCGACTATCACCTGCGTTACTAGTTCTCCGTTATTTAGTTGCAAATTGCCCCGGTTACGACGTCGATCGCGTACAGTTATCACAATGAGAAAGTCGCGAGCGATTCGGGAAAATTATGTTTTACCTGGCGTAATACCTGGTAAATTATTGGCGAATCTCTACGATCGAGTATACGACATATGACTTATTGTTAGATATCTGATTCAAGTATATATCGGTACCAGATATAGTATCGTATCACCGCTCGTCTGTATCGCTACTCGGTACACGTATCATGTTATATCTGCTACGATTAGCCTGGTCTCCTGGATATTCCTGTTTACGACGACAAAACGAGTCTCGAATCAATATCGCAGAGACTTTGTCTCTTCCTCCGCCACTTTGTAACTTTAGATTGTATATGTACTTTGGTTAACATCTTAGGTGTTATGGGCGGGTTGAAACGATGCTTGACACGATGAAATAAACATTTACGTACAATAGCATTTTAGAATATGAATAAATCCTGTTCGAATCTAGTTCATGCGATATATTGAAAAGCGACGCGACTTCAACCATAAACGCGTCGTGAGAGTAAGAATGTTTATATTAGATTCGTAGAATACACGTGCAGGTTCGACCACTCCGTTGGAAGAATGTTTGTTGTGCGCGTGAAATCACGAAGCATTTACGGTACGACTGAGAAGTCCAACGTGAATTGTTAAAGAGTTCAAGGTTTAAAAGAATCGAGTCGTGTTGATCGTAGAGTTAAATCGTTACTGCGTTATTTCTGTTATACCGTTAAATATAATTTCTGATATACGTCGAACGATTAAAAACGTGCTCACGACCCAATCTTCTTACGATGTATTCTATTACATATCGTGACACGTTTAACGTCGATTAATTGCGCGAAACGTATGATTTGATGACTCGCGGTTTTCCTCTACCTGTATTTTCCATATCTTGTCACCATCAACACGATGTCAGTTAATTACTTTAATCAACTTTAATGCATGTACACCAGCTAGATACATCCTGGACGTGTGACATCGATGCGTCACGAGATCTTGTTCGTTTCTTTCCTTTTTTTTTCCTTTTATGCAACTGGTTCGAGGTGGATCTCGAAAAAGGAAAGAGCTGCCGATCGCCGATGTCTGTACACGTAGACGCGCGTCTTGCGATCTGTGCGTGGCCCTTGAATGGCTACTTGTTGGAAATGAAAGTAACGCGTTTCGAATGCCGGAGCATAGGCGACTCGATCGGGCTTCCCTCCCGTCCCTTCCGCTCTTTTCCACTCTCTTTCCCCGAACACGAACGGAGTAAACGTTGCCGCCGTGTACCGTAGAGCTCGAATTGTCCTTATGCCGCGACTAGCGTAAGTGTCGAAAGACAGGATCGTCCTTGAACGATAAAGCTTCCATTCCGTAACTCGGTGCGCTACGGCGAATGTCGTTTTCTTTCATGTTCCCAGAACCTTGAGGAATTCTCGGTGCTGTGGCGCTATGCGGTTTAATCGGTTTCGGGTCATCACGCGAAGCGAATACTTTTCAGAAGAGAATTCCACGAACACGATATTCCACGGTATGGAACCCGGTACGTTCCTCTCTACGTGAATGAATTAAACTTTCGATTGATGAGGCTTCTTGCGTGTAGCCGGTAAAAGAAGGGGTCGTAAAATCAAAGTTACGTGTTTCGAGTGTCCGGCATAAACGTTAGAGTTACGACGGTACCAAGTTTACGTTTAGATACTCGTTGAAACGCGTAAAATAGGATATTCAATCCGGATATCCTTTATAAGTGGCGCTATACGACATCTCGGATAATACGATTTATGATCTCGTTGTACATATTTCTTTGGTCGTTCGCATCGATCATCGTGAGTCTACGTAATACGTGCGCTCTCCATTCACGAGGCTCGTTCAAAATGTGAATGAAAATTCGTCAGCGGAAGAAAGAGCTGGTCGAGGCTGTACGGTAGCGGTACTGTTGCGATTCATAAGTCCGATAAAACGGTCAGAACCTATGGGTCCCTGGCCTGGTGGTGTCCGACCAGTTGGAATCGCGGGTGTACGTTGCTGCAATGGCAAGCAGAGTCCAGTTTCACTTTTCGTGCCGAGCCGCTAAACGGTCAGAAATCTTTCCACCGGCAGCCTTGCGAAATCCCTCATTGTCCTGAGGAGGGCAATACGTGTATGTGTGCCAGGAGGTTTTCTCAGTCGTCGACCGTGATGAATACATACACGCGGAGTACTGTCTAGCGTGCACACCGCCGTCGTTCGACCATGTCCCTGCGAAGAAAAATTCTCTCTTTCTCCCTTTGCTGTTGGCAGACGACGTCGAGCCGTGGAGAAATGTTCCGATCTGTAGCGGCACTCGGCAGTAAACTTTCCAACGGTTTCTGTCCCGTGGCTAGCTACATAAGACCCTATTATTCGGATAAGATGATTGTCAGATGTCGATATATCCTCACAGAATATTTTCAACTAGCCTAAGGACCCCCCTATAAATCTTAGGATCTGTTTAGCTAAGATTCTTCAAAGGGACAAATAGCCTTTCTCTTAGAAGTCCCTAAATCTATCACCTACTACGGGAAAATCTGTTTTTCTCAGGTACGATGCTTTTTGTTAGCAATTTTCTCTCAAGGGCAGTTAGCATCCTTTTCCAACCACCAACACAAAATTAGTCAATTAACAGCGACGTCCATTCCCTCAGTTTCCGAACCAAGGCATTCCTCAACGAATCCGATGATCTCGCATCCTTAGACCGCATCATAGTTTTCCTCTGCGGCATCATCGTGACGGAAAGTCAGTCGTTACAGTCAGTTGGAGTCGTTACAGATCGGTCCGAGTCAGTAGTTGGTAGTTCGCAATAATTGATCAGAGTTTCTCGGCATCTTAAGCAATCATCATCCGATCTTGTATCGCGCATCAAAATGCATCGACCAGAAGTCGGCATATAGAGTATATCATAATAAATATATATATTGTTAAATATACTCAAATATTTTTTCCTATCACTATCACGACCTATCACCCCAGATCATTGGAATGCGTCGGCTCGAGCAACGAGTTACGGCAGCTTTTTCGAGCGCTTCGGAAGAAATTTTAAGAAGCCATGCTTCGTCGTTCGACACACTGTCCCTCGAGAAACAGAGGTTCCAAGACGATCGATGAACAAAAATTGAGCTACGCTTTGGTACGATCGCGATTTAACGTGAAATTTTTGTCTGTAAATTTTTTACGATAGCTTGTGGAAGTGTATTTTTTATCCCCCTGATAACAAATTGATATTAATTTCCCGAGAAAGATAAATTGTTTGCTTGAAATATATATATAGGATGTAATTTTAAACGAGGTCAGAAATATCGGTTATGTAACTATAAAAATAATGTTTAACGAAATAGAACAAGGATATAAAATGATACGAAATAAGGAAATAAAATTTTCCCAACTAGCTCCCGTGTATCTCACATTCGTTCCTTATCTTCGTAGCCTAGTCACCGTACACTCGTAAAGACGTTACACGTTCAACGTAGATTCTTGCCACGTGTGCCAAATTTCCACGTGGCATCAAGCGTCTCGCCAGCGTCGCGCGTATTCTTCAGCTCGTTATAACTCCACAGGAATTTTTCAGACGAATTCGCTCTTCCACGCTCGAACGTAGTATCATCCTGCCAGATAATAAAATCTATATAGTTTTGTTCTTTGCAATTACGTTTGACAATCTCATCGAGCTTTCAAACTACGTCAACTGATTGTGTGTGTGTGTGTTTTTTTTACCGCAGGACCAGTACGAGAATCTGTCCCTGCACACGCAGAAAGGGATAGAGTTCCTGGAAAGGTATGGCCATTTCATTCGTGACCGATGCGCTATCGAGGTGGAATATGCTGCTAAACTCAGGTAAGAAATACTTGTGCGTATTTTAACGTGCTTAGATTTCTCGCGAGATTTATCGTTGGTGGCTGTTTTTGTTTAACCGAGATGCACGCCTCTCTTTTTCTACATAAATTAACAAAGGGGGCAGTATCCGAGGTTAACGATTTCAATAGGACATCCTGTATAATGAGCGTGTCTCACGCACCCCATGAGTTCACGGACACAAGATGTAGTCAGTAATATTGTATTAAAGGGCCCCCTTGTTTGTTCCGTGAATGCCGTCTACTGTTGCACACTTTTGTTCTATCTGGTGTCTGGAAAGCAGCTTATTTTCTCCTCTCTACCGGTATAATATAAACTGGTTTATATAATATCCACCTGATTTAATAAAAAATAACTTAATAAGAAAACAAAATATCGACTAAGAAAGCTAACGTTATCTGTCGCATTTTTAAAGAAGAAACGATTGGAATTTAGCTGCAGAGATAGCGCGATTTCTTTTGAATTTGGCAAGGTTTAATTGCGACGAACGTTATCGGTGTCCCTTAATCAGTTGACGCATATGAAGCGTAGAGAATGATTCCGCGTGCTCGTCACACATCTATCCAAGGCACGTTCGTTCCACTGCATATAAATTATCACGGGCACGTTCCTCGCCTTAATGCGCCGTAATTTCTACGATACATGCTCGTGTTACTCGTACAAATGGAGTACCGTTTTACCGCGTGGCAGTTTCCCTCGATGCACCGTTGATTTTCATTAAAAGCATTCCGAACACTCTGCAAAATACGGTTATATTCTTTAAATCTAGCGCACTTAATTTCTTCGAGTTTCTCGGTTAGTTAGAGAAGTTCGGTGCAATGTACGACGAATTATCGGATACTAACCCAGATCTAGAAAAAAGAGCCCGAGAATCGTAAGACAGAAATAGCTTGTCAAGTCCCTTTTCTTCTATCTCAGTAATTCGAACGTAAAGGAGTTCACTTGTGTCCAAAGCAGCTTTATCGACTCTTTCTTAGCTACCGACCTAGACCCTCGATATCGAAACGTAAATTACTTGGAATGTATTTCCGTCGAGCTTTTGAATAACGATCTTTAGATCTAGACAGAGGATATCGGGAATCGACTTGAAAATAACTTTCCCAATTTTTGAACAGTGACCCAGACCTACGAAGGGGAATTCAAGCGGACTCGAAAATAGCTTTTCCGATCCGACACGCGCACGTACATACTTGGACTTGCCTCCTAATTTACGGTTCCCGTTTCCCGTTGGTATTTTAGAAATCATCGGTCGTTTTCACGAACCGTTTTCCGGTTTCGCGGCACGTCGAAGTCCGATAAACCGTATGGTTGATCTGGTATCAAGGACACGTCAACTTCCGGATGATAATGCATTTGGTGGCCGACACACATTTATCGCTCGCTCGTCGCCCGAGTGTTCAAATTAGAATGACTCGGCCGTAGTTATTTCTTGCTGCACGAATGACTAAACGCAATCTGAGCATGGAATTCTGGAAAACGTCCAGCTTTATTGTTCTACGTGAAACACGAGCTTTATCATCGTTTTGTCGCGCGGTTTTATAATGCTCAACGAGATTTCTTTCTCCTTACGCTATTATGGAAATTCTAATCTTCGCGTTGCTATCAACAACATTAGGATCTGTGCTCAGTTCCAAAGGCATCCCTTTGAAAATATCTTTAAACCACAAGTAACTAAAAAAGGATCAACGTTATTTAAACGTAAGATTTTTTTTTTAAATCTTTTACACGAACCAAAGATGAATTATTTCCTTAGCAGGAGATGTTAGGCTTCCTTTTCATACGTTGTCTTCGGGTTGACTATTACACGTGATCGGCAATCTTGTTTCGTTTCTGATTTCAGACGTCTCGTGAAGAGCTATCAACCCAAGAAGAAGGAGGAGGAGGATTATCAGTAAGTATGAGCCAACTCAGAGGCGTAATACCGGATCCACGCTCCGTAGTAATGTTCCTCGACATGAATAATGCTTCAAAATAATTCCTACTGTAAAATACATTCTGCCTACTTTTTCTGTCTTTTTTCTTTTCTTCTTGGCATGTAAATTATATTTTAGTAGGTCGTTCTCAGTCAGAGATAAATGATTCGGTAAAGAATATATTTCCTGTGTTTTTCCAAAGCGACTTTACTATCTGGCATTCGGCCCATCTTTTTATATTCTTAGTTATTTCGTGAACGTCAATCCTCGATACTTATTCCTCGTAGTCAGGATTGATCTCACAACTGATCGCGTACGTTTTGCAATTCTTAAGAGTTACGAATGCTTCCTAGACTTTCGATTAGAATGCAAACGCGGCGCCTGAAAGTAAAGAAAAATTCTCGAGCGCCTTTGATATTCCATGCGTGGCATGACAGAAAACAGTAGCTAATCTCTTATCTGAGGGCGTGGGTAGATTGCATTATAAGTTGTAGTCAGTAACTGGCTCGTTACTGCGCTTACAGGCTTGTTTCTTTTCATGCTGCGGTTCGTTCTGCATCATATTCATTTACGTAAACCAGAAGATTTATGACCTTGCGTCGTATAATTAAATACGAGACGATGTATGAACTTTGACCGCAGGTATAGTCCATGTCGAGCGTTCAAAATGGAGTTGAACGAGGTAAACGATCAGGCAGGACAGAGGGAAGTAATCGCAGAGAATCTACAGGCAAACGTGTTAAGGGAATTGAATATTCTCGTGAAGGATTTCAAGGAAGACCGTAAAAAGCACCTTCAAGAAGGCGCCAGATTAATGGCCAACCTGACCGGTCAAATTGGGAATCTGGAGCGTGCTAGGAAGGCTTACGAGAAAGCTTTCCGTGAGGCGGAAAGAGCAGTGGAAAATTATCAAAGGGCAGATGCTGATTTGAATCTCTCTAGAGCGGAAGTAGGTGGATGGTTTTGATCCTCGTTTCACTTTTGCACCTGAGAAATTTCCAATTAACTTGGCTGAGTAGCTTTTAACATAAAACTCTAAGCGAATATCGATCCGTGAATACTTGTCGAGGAATACAAGTTGCGTGGTAATAATCTGTGAACTCTGTATGGTTTATTTTATGCTCAGGTCGAAAAGCAGAGGATGAACATGACCTTAAAAACTCAGCAGAGTGAAGAAGCGAAAACCGAGTACGCGAATCAGTTGCAGAAAACAAACGACATGCAGACGTTGCATTATCACACGGCTATGCCAGAAGTGTTTCAACATCTGCAGGTATACGACATTGTTTGATCTATTATTTATCTATCTGGAATCCAGAATTCCTATCCTTTGAAGATGTGTACACGATTTCAACGCTCTATATATCTTGTTGTAGGAACTTGACGAAAAGAGAATAAAAAACATGCGAAACTACATGCTAAAGTCTGTAGAAATAGAACGAGCAGTGGCTCCGATAATAGCTCAGTGTTTAGACGGTATCGAGAAAGCGGCAAACGAGATCAATGAGAAAAAAGACACGCTATTGGTAATCGAACGTTACAAAAGCGGCTTCCAGCCTCCGGGAGATTTTCCGTTCGAAGACCTTTCCGTGGCTAAAACGTATGACAGCAATAGTCAGTTGTCACAACCCGTGATGCAGCCGATACACAACCATCACCTGACAGCGAAGGGTACCGTTTCCGGTAGTAAAATCAAGAAGAGGGTTGGTCTGTTCGGCATATTCAGTAGCAATAAGGTAAATGTTGTTCATAGCGATTCCACCAGTGTAGTTTTTATTTGTGTCATAAGTATGTTTGTGATTCAAGCATTGTTCACGTTTTTTACTCTTTCTCTCTCCAAAAGTGTAAAAACGTCGAAAGTAAGAACGAAAGATAGTTACAATATGCACGAAATATTCTTTATTTTTTTGTAATTACCTTGTTCGATACGTATATTCGCATAATTATCTATCAATAAGCCTGAAATACGCATACAGATCTTTTGCAGCATGAGTGATTCGTGTAATTTTTAGTTTTTTAAATAATCGTGTTTTCCGTTTCTTAGCGATGTATTATTCGTTTAAAATTTCCTTTTTATTTCGTGCGATCGTTAAGGCGAAAGGGATGGAATAGGAATATCACGTTCATTCTATCTGGTTTGAACGATAATTTAAAATAGTATCGTGTTAATTTTCGCGTAGCCAGCATAACTTATCTTTCTTCTGTACTTTTTATTAATTTGGTGGATGGTTCGATCTGCCTGTGTGGTCTCTTGTTTCCAATCACCCGTGGACTATGAATTTGGATACTATTGTACTTAGTAAGTACACTACAAATCGCTTGCTCGCCTGCCACTGTGTAACATCAGCATTTTGTTCTGCATCGAGATATATATCAGTAATTACGTACGTTTGTTAGATGTGTCTTGTTGGCCGAGTACAAACTCAGACATCGTTGAAACAGTAAATACCATTTTGCGTATTACGGAATATGCAACGTCCATGATATTTTCTTTACTGAGTTTTTACTCAACGCTATCGCCTGAGCCCCGTTTTTCCGATTCATTCGCTGAATGATACGCTTTTGGAATTTGTTTCATGCGAACAACAGAAGTTGATCGAGGTGGGCATAGCTTTGAAGGTCTGTCTATTTCTTTACTGTTGTCATTGTCTATTGTACGACAGTCCTTATTCACAGAGTCCCACGGTTTTGATGATTGACCACAGAATACTCGCCTTTATGTATATTTTTTTTATTTCATTGATAGTTTTTCCAGCTCTAAGTATGCTCGTGAAAGTGACGCATAATATAAAACGTTGTTGAATTTGTATTTATTAACTCTTCATTAGTAACGTAGAATTAACTCTACTATCATATATATGATAATCACGTGCTTTCTTCTCTTTTGTTTTCCATCGTAATTCATTAAATATTTCGCTAACATTCACCGTTGAAACTTGGATACTTAAATTGAAACATTCCAGAATAATGTGCCTGGATACGGCGACGGTGCAAAGGAGGACTGCAGCGATCTACCTCCGAATCAACGCAAGAAGAGATTACAACAAAGGCTGGATGAAATACAAGCAAAAATTCAGCAAGAAACCGCAGCTAGGGACGGCTTGATGAAGATGAAAGGCGTATACGAACAAAATCCTGCATTAGGTGATCCGATGAGCATAGAAGGACAATTGAATCAATCGAGCAACAAACTAGATAAACTTGGTGCAGAATTGGCAAAGTTCCAAGGTTATTTCGAAGAAGCAATGCGCGCCGGTGTCAGTTTATCCAGGTGACCTTGCAGAATTTCATAGACTCTTTTCACGATCTACTTAGTTCATAGTGTAAGTTGTATAATCTAAAATTTCTAGTCCGAGTCAAGCACCACGAAAACCGACTAGTAATGGTTCCGCAACAAGGCCGTTAAGTTCAAGAAGATCCAGTCATTCAGGAGGAGAGGAAAGTCTGTCAAGATCGGCGTCTGATTCAAGTGTAAGCAATGCGAACGCTAATCAACCAATACACAAGAAAAGTGCTCCGGGTACGCCGCAGCCGTCGCACGGGTAAGTTTTAATTAACTAATTCTCATTTCGAATTCTACCAATTCTATATCGGGTCATATTACGAAATTAATTTAGGATCTACCGTGAAAGACTTCCTTTTTGTTAAGTCGAATCGTTGTGATAATAATGAGTTTTTGAATCGGTATAAATACAGATTAGAATTTTTAACTAGACCAATTAGACACGCTTTTCGCTTTACGGTACTGATGCACAGTTCCACGAATAGCCCGGAATCTGGTCTTGGAGAATCGAGGACATCCCTTCCTGGTAGTGGCGGAGAAGAATATTACGTTGATGAAATTGATGCTCAACCGCCATTGGGAACGTGTAGGGCTCTTTATCCTTTCGATGGTACGTACATATATCTAACAACTTTACCGAAGTATTCCTAATTTATTTCTGTTAATAATCCAAAAAATATGTATATAAATTGAAAATTATATTTTTAGCGACTAGCGAAGGTTCAATACCGATGTACGATGGAGAAGAATTATACATGATTGAATTAGATCAAGGGGATGGATGGACGCGTGTGCGTCGCATTTCACAACCAATCGAGGGCTTTGTACCTACATCTTACATAGAGTGTCATCTCTATAACACTTAGCCACTTCTTTTAGAACGTTAAACAATTGTGAAATGAGGAAGTTTCAAGGTTATTCATACTATGAGTTCAATATGGTACATTGAACGATTAAAAATAGCAATGAGAGTGTTGTTAAGGGTTTTGTGTTGGTTGAATGGCACAAGGTTTCAGCATATACTCTGGTCAAATCATGGGCCTAAATGTCGGTGATGTCGTATAAATAAAAATTATTATGTGCCAATGTTCTGATTTTTGGAAGAATCTTATGACTTTGGTTGTCGAAGGTTCAGTCAATTATGTCCAACACATTTCCCTCTAGCTTCCATCAGTTTATCGAACAAGAGAGAACAAAGAGAAAATAAATTTCACTTTTAAGATCTAGCTTCTTTTATACAAAAGTGACCGAGACAAGTTGAACTCACTTAGTACTAAATAGTATAGTTAAGATCGTACAATTACTTAGAATGATGTTATGCCCAACCGTTTTAAGGACGTTTCATTGTACACGTTCAATATTTGCGAAGACGATACATTTTTTGAAGAAAAATGATAAAAGCACCCTGATCACTTGGACGATTCTGGAAACGTGTCTCTGTAATTTAGATATGCACAAGTAAATAATTTGCAACTTCGTTAATGAAAGTAAATACCTGTCGTATAATACACATACACAAACACACACACATACATATATATATATATATAACATGTGCTCCGCCTACACATCACGGATAAAAATTACGGTCGTTGTAATTGCACGAGTTTTTATGTGCTTTTTTTTATTAACTCGGTTGTAAAGTAGGCAACTCACAGACGAATTCACACTATCTCTGCCGAAGTTCAAGAAACTGATAAATACTATAGTGCTTTTAAACTTAATTTTTATTTAAATCTTATATATATTACAAAAATGGGAAAAATGCATTATTTGTTTTATGGCATATATATATATATATGTATATATATAGTATATATAATAGTATATATATATATATATATCTATCAATGTCTGTTTCTTGCTTTAGCCGATGATAGAAATGTGATGTCGCTTCTTTACAATTATTTTTGAATTATTTTTTATCTTCTATTGTTCTTTAGTAAGTTTATTAATTGACGTTCGTTTTTTGTTTTCTTTTTTTTTTTCTTTTTAATGCAACAGGAAGGTGATTAGGTGGTGCTCTGTACAGCAAGTAGATTCCGAAGATTGGTCGGTTAAGTTTTGTTTATGATATTGCCTGGATGTGAATTTAGTTAGAATATATTTCTGTACATATTGCAAGGGATATGGGAGGAAGAACGAAATGAATGGTACGTGTGTGAGTGCCAGATTCGATGTGTATCCTGCGAAGCGATACATTTGTTTCCATTGCAGATATAAGTACGAAATGGTGGTGTTAACATTTTTGTTTGAAAAAATGCCTCTATTTCGATGCTGGAAGGAATTCTTAGCTTCGCAGTTACAAAGCCTAGATTCGTCCTAGATTCGATTGCGATGTATCGAAATCGTGTAGTCGTATATATGCTCGCGTATTAAAAATATGTATATGTATATGTATATGTATATATATATATATAAATATAAATAAATAAATAAATATTTATATATATACATATAGATATATAAACTATAATCACTCATTAAAGTATAGCTTCGGTATATAATGTACGCAAGTACACGAAATTAAACAAAGATCAATAGCTCTTTCTTGAGCCGCAATTGCTGCTGCCTATTCATTCGCTGTAATTTCTTTACCCCCTGACATACGATTATAGGTTTCACTGCATTTTCTGAGCAACCAAGAATAAGCATACAGTACGTGTCTTCGCGCGATATTTTTTAAATTTATCATTAGTTGTCAGAATGCGAGCTGTAAGATTTTTGCGAAAGTCAACAGTATTTTCGCGTGCGGTTATCGGTTTCAATGAAAAGTCAGTCGCAATACTTTTCGCTTGAATATCGATCCTTGATAGGCTGTATCACTTGATGAAAGTGTAACGAGAAAATCATTAGATAACGATAGAAAAAAGAGCGAGATCCGTATGTCTACCTTAATTCTTAACATTCAACTGCGCGTCCATTCTATGTATATTTTGTGATTTTATATTCATGAACAAGTATTGTAGATAATTAACTCCGTGACTCATTATACGTTTAATTATTATTATTATTATTAATTATTATTATTATTATTATTAATATTGAAAAAATATAGCTACTAAACCAATATAAAGTGGTTTGAAACACTAGTGTGCAAATCCAACGTATCCATCTATTACTCCTTAACATCCTTTTCCCAATTAGAAAGGAAATGAGTTAGAAGGAAGAATAAAGGAGAACTGTGTTTCTTAAAGTATATTGTAACATTTCGCGGACAATTGACTAGATCAGAAATACAGAGCAATACATTCTGATACCTGTTGTGCATATACACAGAGCTACGTTACAATTAATACATAATACAGTTTAATGTACATATCGTTTATATAAATTAAATACAATTGTTCCTGTAAATTCTTACCAGTCCATAAGACACGTATCTAAACAAAAGAAAATAATGAATTTTCGTATATTCTAATCGGTACATTGGATTTATACTTGTCGTTCTCTTCTTTTTCTTTTCAATGTTTTATAAAATCGAAAGTATTGATCGATTTATGGCGAAAATGTCAGCAATAGATCGCCTATATATTGGCAGTCGTTCGATTTATTACATAATATGTCGCAGTGTGTCAAGTCCACGCATAAAAAATAATAAAACATATCTTAAATGTACAGGATACTTATTTGGAGTTAGTAAAAATATGGTAGTAAATTGAATCGGCAGCTCGCGATGTTACACATACATGGATCACAGCATTCCGCGGGCCAAATGAGCGAGCAGCATAATAATATCTAAAAAAATCCACACGGTACAAAACGAGAGTAAAAGAAGTGACAATCAATCGCTATCCACGAGATCAATGAAGAAAGTTCCAGGTACGCGGCAAGTCTATCCTTAAGTACAGATTATAGGAAACATCAATTGGAGAGAGTTCCATTTTCTGATGATTCTTGCCGCATATCATCACACCTGTTATCGATCAGTCATGTGCTTTTTTGTCACTGTACAAAATACTTGATTTGTTCGGAATTCGCGTAACAATCTGCGAACTTTTGAACAATCTCAGTCAATAGTAATGGAAGCAAACTACGTCCATGTAGAACGATTATTCAACGATCAGCTGCTTTGGCAGATATTATTGTTTTCTTTGAACTATGCATTCACTTCAAATAGTGAGGTCCTCCCATTCTTCGACTTGTCGAGGGGTCAGTTCAATTTTAATTCGAGTTAAAGTACTTAGAAGATCGTGCATCCTGGCCGTTAATGGATTGGCTTGAAGATCAATAAATTCCAACGCGGGAGCGTGCCTGAGTCTTTCAACGTCTATGTCTAGAAAATTTAAATTATCAAAATTACCAATAATATCGATAACTGAATCATTTGAATATCCTTTATATAACAAAGTAAGTAATGCTTACCAATGATTGAATTGTTGTTAGCAAGAAGCCGCTTGAGTTGCGGTATTCGACATGTAACGGGTGGCAAAGCAATGAATGTATTATGCGATATATCCAACCTTTCTAAAGCTTGCAATTCAGCAAGTTCTTCTGGTAGCTTACTCATTTGATTATGACTCAGGTTCAGTTCTAGAAACGATTACGTGTTTGAATTTGTATTACAGTGATACCTTTCAGCTTAAATAGAAAAAAAGAGATAAAATTTTCTTTAATTATCGAAAACAAGATAATAACAGAGACGAAAAAGAAATTAACAGTACGAATATTTGATTAAAAACAAGTATTGATCAACTTACCAGTAATCAGAGAGAACTTGACTGCAAATTTTGGTGGAATTTTTGTTATCACATTCCCTGACAGATTACATCTTTTTAACTCTGTGTGTCTCATTAAATGATAAACTGCATCAGGTACCTGCATTAGTTGGCATTCTGACAGATCTGAAAAATATAAAATGGTAACGTTAAAAAGTGTTACGTAATTACTTTGTTTCAGACATGAAAAAAAATATTTTCCAAAATCTATATCTGATCAAATTAAATACATCAACAGTTATATAAACAAGACATAACGCTATATTAAACGTATATATTCCATGTATTATACATATATATTTGAACTACGTGTCATAAAAAATAGCGATGTGTTCAATTTTCATAACTGGAGCACGAAGATATTGCGCCCGGCCGTATTGTGTTCTTGACAGATCAGCTGTCGAACTAGGTCAGTGTATCAATATTCCACGACGATAACAATAGCAGTTTGCACACTTTTCAATTATTGTTTCTTACATTCGAAGTTACAGATCGAATCTAAACCGATTAAGCACATAGAAATTATATTGAAAACGTGAAAAGCTTGGGTAAACATATAAAATTTTTTATAAAACCCGCGATGCACCTGTAGCAGCGAGAACTAGGTCATGAACTAAATTAAAGTATCTACAATGACAATTAATTTAAACAGACTAATCTTAAATGTTTACGAGAATCGTGATTTTGACAGTCTATGAAAACGATTTTTTAAATATTTTACAAAGTACAATTTACCAAGATTGTTAGTTTCTTGTGCATCCTCGCAGCGCAACACTACTCTCGTGACGGCGTTCGCCATCTTGCTGAGGCAAACTGACTCAAGTTAGACGTCTCGCCACCTTTATATGAAACATTTATTTTCGACGAATTTCAGAAATAAATAGCACGCGTTTGATGACCTTGGCATTCACTTTACTTTCCGGAAATTCGTGCTGTGATATTGTGACGTGGAAATCAATGACGATAATGTAAAATGTCTGATACATTTTGATATTCGTAGTATCATATTTTCTTAATGATTGAAATTTAAATTTATCGTTACCTAATTTGAATTTTAATAAGACAAAAACAAATTTTCGAAGCGTTTTGGCGATATGAAAATAGATGCGGGACACTCGCTTGTTTGATATTGCGCTAGAAAATCTTGTCGCCATTTTTCGGGCGCTTGCGCGTTTAGTTCTGATTTTGTTATGCCTTCTTCCGTTTCGCGTCAAGTAATATTTTTATGATTTATATTATTGCAAATGTTTATGTACGACTTAAGCCGATTAATTTTGTTACCGAAGCGATATATTTGTAGTTCATGATACTTAACATCGTGCAAGATAAAATATTATACATTACTTCAGGAATCGATTTATAAGTACAGTATCGAACATTTGAAAACTTTGCTACAACGAAACTATATTTTTTAACATTATTATCTGTTTCAAACTTTTAAACACAACAATTTCGTCTTTTATTATATTTCAAACGAAAAGATTTTCAACGCTATTGACTGAGTCAACTACCTGACTATGTTTTACTGTTTGTATTGACAGTGGCGATGACTTTTTGCTATAAAGTAGTAAATGGCTTTGGTGGCAAGCTACCATTTAAGGTTACGTTTCCATACATGGTGGCGCCTCGCGTACCTGTATTCATATAGCGCACAAGGTGTATACACTCGTATTTTATCTCATGGCTATGAAAATATACAGTATCGTCCATGTTTTACATATGAAAAAATAATGCTGTTCACATAAAAATTAATAATTCTCCGATTTCTTATGAAATAAGTCTATTCCAATCATACGCATTTATTAAATATTCATAATACGCTTACTAATGTAAATATTTTTTACGGAACAGCGTTCAGGTCGAGTGATAAAACTGCCAGCTGACTCACTTACTCAAGCACAAGTTTTATACTTTGGACAAATAACGCTACAAGTTAACTAAGTTTTCATGCATCGGTAAGCCCGATTTTTTTATTGTCGGATCCATATGACAAAAAATTTGAAAGATGAAATTCTAGTTTTATTGAAAGAAGATAATGAGCAGAAATATCGTAAGGTTTTGCTAGACAAAAATCTCGCTTGAATGTATTAAAAAATAATGGGACAACAATGAAAATAACATGATGACGTAACAGCTTAGTAGTTCATTAACACTTTGTCGTGGATGCATGTAAAAAGATCAGGAAGAAGAAACGACTCTCGTGCGACATGCAAAGCGCGAGCATTTACTTTGCCAGGGCCTCGTAGCGGTTCACTATTCCGAGATTGACCTTTCGTATGCACAAATGCCTCCAAAACGTACAATAGATCTTCCTGTTGGCCGACTGTTGACTCACAAGTTGACGCATCCATATATCGCACAATAATATCAATAGCCAATGTTAAAGTGTTTACAAACTTAAAATTCTTTATTGATATAGTTAAAATACAATACAAAGTATTGTAAAAAAATGAAAAAATTGCAAAGGGAACATAACGGCTCGGACGTCATAAAAATATTTCTATTAGCACTGCAGTTATACGGTACACGACGTAATCGTATTATTTTAAGCTTCGTTCATAAAGACAAAATTTGCAACGTGTTCGGATCGATGGTTGGATAGCTTAAGAAACAAAGACCGGATACAAGAGTTGTGTAACGCAATGTTTATCCAACCAATTAACTATGCTAGAAGCCGGAGCGAGCATTTCACTTTTATTCGAATTGATGCACGAGCCGCTACCGCAGCAAAGAACACGACCACCTGTTACGTATGCTTGCCTAATGCATCATACTAACATTAGATATCCCTATCACCTAACGAGCTAACGTTATAACATCTCTTTTGCTTTTTCGAATGATAATACTATGTGGGTAAAGACGCGGGGAAAGACATTTATATAGAGTAGAATAGAAAGATACTTTTAATTATCTTATGCCGAACTTAAAGAGATAGAATTAGGATGAACTCTTAAATGACAAAGAAATTCTTGATAACACAATTCAGTGCTGACTATAACCAATTATATGTGCGAAAATTGAAAAAGAGGTATCACTTCTGGTTGTTGGCCCGATGCTTCTTGTCAAAACAATTTTTCTCGAGTATTGCTACAAGTGTTGTTACAGAAATGCGCATTCGGACGTAGAGTGACTCCTTGAACGTGGCTGCCAAGTACCTCTCGCTCTCATTTTCTCCGCTTCAAGACTTTCGCCAGTTACCGATTAGAAATCTCGTATTTACTTTTGACGGCTTGACAGTAATGTTCTTAATCACGATAGAGCTAAGAGAAAAAGAACGTAATTAAGGCATTATAAGAGTGCGCCTAAAATAATTAACAAACAAAGAGACAACGAAGAGATAAGGTAACACCCGATACAGATCGATTCAAGACAAACCTGGATGAGGCGACATTGAGAAAGGTCTCAAATCTATCCGGATAGGCAGATAAGGCGAGGACTGAGACTCGTTCTTACTTCCAGGTTGAATCAGGAAGCGAGTCGCGTGATCTATACGGTGGTTCGAAAAGTAAGTATCGACGCGGAAGACATTAGCGTACTGGTGACGTTTAGCGTACTGGTGAACCTAGTTTGTCACGGTAGTTTGAAAATCGAGCTCGTTACGGTTACGGGTCAGTCGAAACAACGAATCAAGGCCGGCTAGAAACGCGTATCGAGTTGCCAACTATATTAGTCCTCTAAACTCTAACCGAGCGAGTTCTAAGGTCGCTCGATACGACACCACGTCTATTAATTTATTATTCGATCGTTCGCAATTTATTGATAATGCCTCCTGCGGAGGCAAAACGATCAAAATTATTTTGCGATGGAACAATTTCTTTGTGATTCCATATTTATCATGTAAACGATTTAGTTTACGTTATAAGCGAACATCAAGTTGCTTTCACGATTTTGCACACGTTAAGAAAATTATTTGCGATGTTCGAGTGCAATAGGGAGTCGAGCAAATTACATTACCGGCAAATGTACTGTTGCGAGTCGATTATACCAGTAGGAGATCGGGCCATGCGTTACAAACAGCTAGCCAACTTAAACAACCTGTATAAGATTTACGATTTATCCGATCTGCGATATATAGTTCGTGCTTGACTGCAAGTACACGTACAAGCAAAAATTTTTAGCGAAATCGATTAAGAAATAATCCACTAGATCAGATTTGAACAAACGTGAGCGTGGAGGTGATAAGGAATTAGTCTGAGTATACTATTCTAAAAAAACGTATACAATTTTAGCATTATCCGATATCTTATCTGAGCTTTTATTATCATATACACGAAGAAAAGTGCGCAGCCCATTATGCGAATTGTTCTCTGTTTCGTGAAACAATCATGGCGTTTTTATTCATCGATCGTACAGTAAGTATAAATCGAGAAGAACATCTTGATCTAATTTTTAGAGAATCATAGAAACGCGAATATTACTCGACGAATGTTCCAGCACGTTTTCTTTCCCCAAATGAAATTCTCAGCCGAGCGAAAGTGTAATACCTCAAAGGCGGAAAGATATCGTAGCGTAGAAAGTATCAAACGCGAAGTAAACAATTACGTTTCGCTAACCAATTCTACGTTAGCGAAGTAGTTTCTCGAGTCAACGCTAGTAAGGAGAAATATACCTTTCTGTCTGCTCTTTTATTAATAGTTTTTCATTTTTTTTTTTTTCTAAAAAGAAAACTATGCGTTTTTCTCTTAAAAGAGTTATTTTTATTTTTCTATCAGAAAAGGTTCAAAGATCAACTTTTTCCGCAGATTTATTGTTTTACATTCGAAAATCCAACGAGCAAGTCGAAAGTTTGTCGATGTTAGGAGGCGAAACAGATTAAAACGGTATCAAAGATAGGAAATCATACAATGATAGATTTGACCCACCTAGATTACAATTGTCCTGCGCCTCTTCGCACCGGGAAACTACCCTAATTATCGCCCGGCCCGCCAACTGGACGCAAACAGCCATAGCCACGTTCCTCTCTCCTTGCTCCTGAGAAATCTGTTGCACATCGTCACCATTGTACGCGGGTGGTCTCATCTCTTCTACGTTCGATTATGTACGACGGACGTGGAAAAATCTTCGTAGAGTTTTAAACGAAAGAAAGGAACTCGTCTAGAAATTCTATTTATTCGGAATCGAACGATCACTGAATCTCTTCAAAGTTGTCTAATCACTGTCGAACTCGTTGCACAGTGATCAAGTACACGCTTTTACGGTTTCTTCCTCGAAGTATCAATAGCACCCTTGATTCTCTCCACTTCTTCCTCGCGCATTAAAAAACAATCATGTTTCGGGACGCAACCTTTTGATCGTACACAAAGAACGCTTGGAACGCACTTTTCCGACGAGATACTCGTTGCCTGAAACTATCGCGTCTAATGCGAACTTTTAGCGTTGTCGTCGCAAATGTTGTCGGTATGTTTATCGAGAAAACAACGGAGAACCGTTGGCTTCTGAGAACATCGATGAACCGATCACGTCTGAGACGAGATCGTTGTGTCCTCGATCTTTCACGAAGCTGCGAGATTGCTGCGATTTTCTGTTTTTCCCCGCACTTGAAGAACTCTCAGAAAGTAAGGGGAAAGATATCGAAACGAGAGCGTTTCAGGTGACGCTGGCTGGCACTGAAGTGCAGAACTCCACGCGGTGCTATTTAAGCCTTCGTAGCAGAGTCTCCCACCAAAGATGTATCTCGAATCAGCTGACTACTTTGTTTCAACTCCCTCTCTTTGTTTGAAAACAACTGTAGATGCCACAACGCATATGTACAGCCAGGTGCACTCGGCCTGCAACCTGTCGAAATTGGAGTTAGAATTTTCACGAACGTGCAGTCAAGGTCCCAGCTATCAGAACACGTCTCGTTTCAGGGTTCGCATTGTCGCATTGTCCTTTCAACGAAGAAAGAACAGGATGAATTTTCGTGGGCCGTTTGTGCGTAGCTTTTCCGCGTTACGCTTCTTAAGAGTCGAACTACGTTAAACACGGCATTGAAGTTTCTTCGTACAGAAATAGGCGCGTAAATACGACTATTCGAAGGCCTTTGTGACATAGACGAAGGAAGTCTGAACGTAAGATTGACGGAAACAGGAAGGGATCGTCGCAGGGAGAAGCGTAATACTCGATGCAAAAGTTCTCGCGGAACGGGATGACTCATCTAATTGCACGTTCTATCGAGATTGAGGTTCTTTTGATCGTGCCTGCACTCGGAAGAAACCTAGATATCGTGCGTGTAAGTTTGGAAAGCGTCTGCACGTTTACGTGACTCTGCGAATGACGCCGGCCAACTTCCTACCAACATTTCGTTACGAGCTTCCAAATTCTGTTCCTCTTTCGACTTGCCATTTTAATTAATTCCACGTTTCTTTCATCTATAATTCATGACGCGTTATAAAGAACCGTCTGAAGATCGTAAGATCCGTGGCGAGCCAATTTTTCGTTTCATATTTATCCATACGTCCATAATTCTTACGCAATACTGTAAAAGCGAACGAAATTTCTCAGATGCGTACGAAGCGTAAAGGGGAAACGTTCGATGATAGATTAGCTGAAAGAAACTATACAGCGGATTAAAAAATTATTATACAACCGCATGTACAGAAGATTCCTCGATTGTCGTTGTTCAAATACTTTTTTATCCTTTTTATTTTCATATATATATATATATATGAAACACATTCAATATATATATATATATATATCGAATCGCGTCGTTACATAAATGTGCAATTAGCGGCGTAGCTCACGCGGTAAGGACGAGGAAGCGAACAAGGTTCAAAATGAAAAATGTTCAACGCACACGATTTTCATACGCTTCCGCTCCTTTTTTCGTGACGAAAGCTTTGTTCCGTTCTTTCCGTTCACCTTTCCATTCCTGTTCGAAAAATATTCGCTTGAAACATCGTCCAAATCCAAGGTCGAAAATACGACGAACCATCCGTTCGGCACGATGCCTACTGCGCCATTGCGAACGTTCATTATTGCCCGTCCGTTCATCGGTGGCGAACTTTTCCAGTAACCATTCTGTTTCACTTTTCTTCGTACGTATTTCTTCGCAAACAACGCGATATAAAAATGGCACGTACGCGTTTCGCACGACAATGGAAACGAACACGCGTTACCACTCGGAAAATTTCTCGACGTATTTCTTTCCAACAGACTATAAAAAGTAAATCGATCGACAAACTTGCTAAATATATCTTCGTTATCTTGGACAAGAGTCGACGATCTATGGGAAAGGATATCGAACATTTCATCGAGAAATATTCGAAAATATAAGATACAATTAATCTTCCGTTAAGTGACGGTTTATAAAAAAGACTGCATACGGACATGTGCGTCGTTGTTTCATCGTGATAATAAACAGCTAGAAGGAGCATCTGGAATAAGTGATACTGCCAGGGCATCTTTTCAGACAAAAGAAAACATCGAATGCGCGTGTTTTGGCCGACGTCGCGAGATCGAAAAGCGTATTCGTTTCACCGCATTAAACAACGTATTTCTACGCCTTTCTCCCGAAAGAATCTCTCGTTCGTTCGATCACGCGGTATTCTGGAAAAGAAAATCTTTATGACTCATCCGTTACCAATCGTATCGAATATTCTCACCAAACTATGGAAAGAAAAAAGAAAATAGTAGATTCGAATCTCCGATTATCCCTGATTTAATGGTGAATTAGCGCGGAGAGGTACTTAAGAAAAATCAATCGCGTCTTTACTTTTCCATGCAGATCTTTTCTCTCCATTCATTGCAGAGTCCAGTGCCCAACAGGGATAAAATGTTTATACGATTCTTCGGTATGTTTGGCACGTGGCCAGAGGATACTGCGCGTGCATTTCATGGACGAGAATAGATTCGCGGGCCAAAATCCCCCATGACTTTTCAGTCGTCGTATTCGTATTGACTCTCGCATGAACGTGCGCGAGATATAAGCTACGCTGTATCGTGCTGAGATCGATGCACGCGGTCCATGCACGTGTATACCCTCTTTTTCTCTCTTTCCCCAAATGATTTCTTCCTCCTCTCTCTCTCTCTCTCTATATATATATATATATATGTATGGTACATTTACATACATCGACAAGGAAGATGTTCGCGGTTTTTCAGTCTCCAACGGACCCATTTCATGTTTAAAGAAGGATCCTTGATCGACCTTTTAATCCGTAATAATGAACGTAAAACATCTGCTCGATACGCTTACATACATACATCCTCTTTGTGAATTCGATGACTTTACGTTTTTAAAACGACGCGTAATTTTACATCCGGTCAAGACTGCCGAGTTCTGATTTTACGCCAACTGTGATCTGCCAACACGTGTCAGAAAGAAACATCGTGTTCCACGAATAATTCGCGCAGTAAATTTTTCTGAATCTTGAGAAGTCGTACGCCCGTGTGCAAATGAAAAGTATCGCACGGGGAATACGATAAGGTTGACCGGCAGCGATCGTCGATTCACGATCAAGTGAAAAACAAAATGACATCCGAATTGTTGGAAATTTTATATTACGAGCTATATTCTTCCTTGCTTTAACGATGCAATGTGGCCTCCCGCGATTATAATCTGCGAAAAACCTTCGCAAAACGTCTCTGTTTGACCGCGAACATTGGCCCTATAAAATCTTTGGCTCTGACGTTGACTCTTTGTGCGCCCGCAAGTTACTGCGTCTCCGTTTTTCGAGTATTTTCATATTTACCAAGAATTCGGATCTTCCACGTAGTTTAAACGGAAAGATCATCGTCACCGATAGATATAAACGAACGTCTACCCGATTTCGCATTTATTCGCATATATTTCTCGTTGGACGAATGAAACATTTTCGATACTTAAATCATCGCTTGGAACAGCGTGTTTCGAGAGAATAATCACTCAAGAAACGGTTTTCGTTAATCTTGTTATTAATAATACGAGTCTTAAATAATACGAGTACAAATTATCACTGAACACTCGTTCAATAATCTATATTGATTTTCTTATATTTATTTTACATATTAACAATAAATCGTAATATCTTGTTAAAGCCATGAAATATATGTATATATCAATACCTCGATGTTATCTATTCGTGTTATCTATGGATGGAATTCTACCATATCGTGTATTTCATTCATACTCGTATGTAGATAATACTAAAGTTGATATTTTTTAAATCAGTCGCAATTAATGTATTTCGTTGCAGCCGGCTTACAGATAAGTAAAATACGATTCAGTAAGAAACAAAATCTATTCTGAATTATTTAAATCTCGTAATCGAAGGTCAATCGTTATATTGATATGAAAGAGAATAATATCTGTTCCGCAAAACTATCGAATACCGTAATTAAATCTCTAATTACCTACTACCTTACACTTAAACTCAAGACACTATTTTCCCGTTTTTGTTATCCTAATCATTCTATAACACAACTATTTACCTACACCGCTGAAAATACTCTATGCGTAAACACAGCTGGTATACGTTGTACTCTGTTCTCTACGAGTATACATAGAATCTGTAAATACAAGTCTTAATATTTGGTGTTCTCTGGTAAACTATGAAGGTATCACGGTCAAATTTACGAGTATTATCTAGAGGCCTATTAACATGAATGTCGCTGAACGATTTATAGAGAAATTTCAAAGCAACCATATAATACGTCCAATTGTAAGTACGTATATATATGATACAGATACCTGAACGGATATTTATAATCGATCAGAGTTATCGACGATTTCTGTATTAAACAGACAGTGAAGTGAAATAGAATGTACGCGGAATTGGAATGTATATCGATAGTTTTGTTGGCATTTTCTCATTGAGGTTAAGCCTGTTGGGATTCCCTGTTTCTTTGAGATCGGTCTAATGCTTCTTGCGCGTGTTGCAATCCAGCGCAATAATGCAATAGTAAGACACTAAGTGCTTGCACTCGTAAATCGCTTTGTGCAATTAATTTAATACTGTCCATTTCTCCGCTTTGTGATAATTCCAATCTTGAGGCAGTTTCCGCGTCGAGCGCAGTTTTCAGCTTCCCCATCTACGTTAAACGTTAATATTAAATATACGATTAATTGATATATGCTTTATTAATAAAAGTTCAATATTATTTTTACCATGACATTGATTTTTTCAACGCGTTCTAGTGGCTCCAAATGTTTGTACAGAAACTTGCCGGTATCTTTAGCTCTAGACATAAGACCATCGTCCAAATCGCCAGCTACTAGAGGAGCTGCCACGCTAGGTTCAGCACCCTCCAAGAGATCAGGACTTATGCCCAAGCCACCAACCAATGAATTCTAAACGTTTCAACAATTCGATCAGATTCGTCGGCAATTTTAGAATCATTTTTAAATCTTGACCCTAAAGAATAGATGCACCTACCTCGATTGTATATGATAGTAAAGGTGTAAAGAAAGCATCGTTTATCACTCTATGTGAGATTGTATTAGTTATATAGTATCGATACAACAATATCTTATATAATAAGCATGGCGATCTCGATGTGCATCTGCGTGTCTGTTCTCTCCAAATAACAGTTAGTGCCATGAGCAATAAAAAATAGTGTGACTATTTGCGATAGGAAGGATAGAATAGAAAGCTGGTACAAAGTTTCAAAGACATCGCACGTACAATGAACGACAAGCGAATTAAATATAATTGAAGCTTCAAAATGACAGTCAATATCTTATTGTTAGTCATAAGCGTGTTTTCTGCCCCTTACAATTGCTGGTACAAAAAATAGAACAAAGAACAGAAATAGAGCAGAGAAGGCCCAAAATTATATTTGGTATAATTAAAATTGCTATTGATATTTAATGCAAGGAATATCAATCTGAGATCCTTCTCTGTTCCAATTGAACAAATTTGTGTTATTAAATTCTACCTTGCGGGATGCACAGGGACTTGGGGGAAGACTTCTAGATGCCAGACCAGTACCGGAAGCCGGTGGGGCCAAGCAACTGGTACTTCCAGCCTTCTTCAGGCCCAATAGAGTATTAGCTATACTAGCCTTCATGGCCATCATAGTTGCACCCTGATTAATCGATCAACGGATTTCACATTTTTAATACCAAATTTAATTTCAATTATAATTTCATTTAATATCAATATTAATAATTTTACTTATTCGATCGACAATACCGATAAACTATTAAAAAACAAAGAGAAAAAGGAGAAACGATACAAGCAATCGCGCCTTCTATCTCATTCTTGATTATTTTATGTGTAAGGTTTACTAGACAATAATAAAACAAATGATCTATTCACTTACAAAATTCACAAATACTCAACATTAGAAGCAAGGTCAAGGTGCAAACCTACAAAAAACCTTCACCTCCCTATTATGCAGATGACCAATTTTATTACCAACAATAAGGTGAATCACACTTAACAGTTGTTTCCCTATGTACAAAATACCAAGAATACTCTAAATATTTCAAGTACACATTAATTGCCCAGAAACTGCAATTCCTTGATTACAGCATTACATACTGTACAGTCAAATATAACTAGTAAAGCGTAGATATGCATAGTGATCGTAATTTTATATTTCTTTTGTAAAATTTCACTGTAACGACAATTGCATAATAAAATTTTATCTTTCAAAATTAATGTACAATTTTTTTTAATAAAAATATAAATTATATATTCATATATATTACATATTCAATAAATTTCAATTCAGAGATCCAACTTTAAGTTGCAAATAGTCTTAAAATCACTAAGTGGCATATTAAATCACAATGAAAAAACGAATAAGAATTTATATTTATTTTATGGAATTGTCAACTACAGCATTTATTGCTGTTTTAAAATGTTGTCTAAATTTAAAAGTCAACAAGTTGACAATGCCATTTCTGTGTAATAAATACTTTTATTACGTCTTGAGTACCTGTACATTATCTTCACAACTGGTTAGAGAAATCTCTGGACCTGATTCCCCAATAACAGTAGTAGGTTCTATTTCGTCTGCTTCCAATGCCATTGTTGTTATACTTTCGGCTCCGCATGTTCCTGATGCTTGACAACGAACTTCACATTTCTTATGACACACCATACCACAATCTCTGCACTGCACTGCATCTTTCAGCCAAATCTATATAATGGAGATATATGTAATTACATTATTTACTTTAAAACGTACATATAAAGAAGTAAATAACTGTGAGAACATAGACCTTCTTTGTACAAAAGTCGCAATGTGTTGCTCTATGAAAATGAGTTCTAATAAAATCGTGCATCTTTTTCTCAGAAATTTCTTCATTCAAAGGTGGTTGTGTTTTGACAGCTTCTGTACTTTCCTTTTTCCCTGAATCACCAGTCATATGACGATTCGGGTAACTAGACTCCCACAAATAAGATAATAAAATATCACCATAACAAAGTGTTGGGTCGAATCCTGAATATCCTTGTAGTTTTGGATGTACTGTCGCCAAAGAAGCTTTTAGAACAGTATATAAAATTAGTAAAAAATAGATACAAATAAATATGATATTAACAATTATACATATTTAGTAAGAATACTACACACCAGTATCTGGTGGTAATAAAGCATAGCATTTAAGATAATGACCAGTTGAGGATGTATAACATTGTGCCAGAATTAATTTCATAGGGACATTAATATATCCTAATAATTTTGCTTGAATTTCTCCTCCTCTTACACGACCCCACACTCCTATATTTAAGTACTGGAGTTCTGAATCAATTTGAAAAGATCTAGTTTCTTCGAAAGTGATTAAAGATGCATATTCTTTTTCTTTAGTAGTATAGTATAAGTCTGATATATTTGTTACATAGTTATCGTCATTAAAGCAAAATTGAGAGCTACTCGATATTATCGATTGATTCGAAGTAGTCGAAATCTTTCTGGAAGGGGTAGTGTCTGGTGTCTGAGTAGTATCATCGGTATATGCGCTGCTTTTCCTCCTTCTAAACAGTTTACTACTCATTTCCAATTTATCAGAAATTTCATTTTCACAATCCTTTAAATCCGAAAATTTTATTTGGCTTTCAAATTTGATCTTGCTGTCTTCGGTACTGGGCGTATCTCCCTTATTAAATATAAAATCAGTTTTTAATGTTTTCTTATCAACTCCTCTTTCTGCTGATATCCTTTCACTATCCAATTTCATGCTAGCTTGTTTGTCCGAATCTGCTTTAGAATATTTTCTTTCAACCCTTATGATAAAACGCCTCTGCACTGCACTTTTTACAAATTTAGCTACTTGATTCATGCTAGACACCTTTTTGCCATCTACTGCTATTAAAATATCCCCTTTTTTCATCTCAGCAATAGCAGCAGGACTTCCAACTATTATAGTCTCGACTAACACACATACATGACCTACTTCTGGCACAAATTCTTGCTTAAACACTACGCCAAGTTGCTGAGAACCAACTTTACTAATAATTAAGTCCAACACCATATAAGGAACTCCAGTATATTGAGTCAGATATACCCAAGGTGTTGAGTCTATGCTTATTGTACAATATACTTCAACTTGTGATCTATCCTCTGCATTAAGTATATTAGGTCCAAGATTTAATCTAGTCACTTCCACCAGTGATACCTCCAAATAACCTGGTGTCAATTGTATATTGGCAACCTAAATAAAAGTTTTAAATATTTGTTAAATATATTCTTTTTCAATATTTTTATGACTTTTTAAATAAAAATATATATTTTACTTCGGATAAATCTACTGCTTCATCGTTTAGTCTACGGAAAAATGGTTTGTAACGCATTTTATAGCGAGGTAGTGTATGCTTCCTACGCACAGCTCTACGAATTTGTCCTGTGATCAAAGAAATGATCTGTGGCTGTAATTGACGACCTTGAAATTGGGATTGTACTTCCAATTCAAGTATAGGATCTGAATAAAAACTTAAGGACCAGTGAGTATATGGAACACGTGTAAACTGCAACCTAGCTCTGCCACTGATACGTTTCACTAAAAAAGATGTTACTAACTATTCTACTAGAATTTATTCAAAAATAATATTTAGGGAAAATAATTTCTTACCTTGTAAAGCCATATATGCAGTCTTTCCCAGTAGCATTTTAACATCTATTGATAACTGAAAATTTCCAGAATAATGTAAATCTAAAGATAAATCCAATGTCTCCAATAAACCTGTATCAGCATCTATTTTTGAATCTGCAACTTCTAAACCTTTTATCGTGGGAAATTGTGAACCCAGATTCAAGTCTCTTAACTGAAAATATATATAAATTATTATTGATGTAACTTTAGTGGAAATATAAACAATACTTCTAAGTATATACTTTACCTGTACACTGTCTAGCAATTTGCCAGTGGTAGATTGAGTTAATAATTCTTTGAACTCATTATTTAGCTTTCTGTACAACCAAAGGCGTACTCTCTCAGCATTTCTAAGTTCATTAAACAAAAATTGCAATGTTAAATTTATTGCCAAGTTTTCATTGCCTTGGCACATACCCTGGCGTGATATGCTTATGAAACTTGTTTTTTCATCTTGAATTTTGTCAAGTAACTCTTTAGGTAACTGAGCCTTGCCATGGTGTTTTAATTTTCTTGGTGTACTTTCCAAAGGTGCTTGTTCCAAGTATTTTTTGAATAAATAAAATTCCAGCACAAGTGTACATATTATACCACACACAAATGTAATCACAGATATGCAAATATATTCAAAAATGTCCATATTAATATATCATCTATTGGAAACTCAATGATTTCGTTGAGTAATACCAATGTCTTCACTACTAAGAGCGAAAAATATTCACACAAATTGTAGAAACAGTTACTCTCTTATAAGACAAGTATGAAACAACAATCATGTAAAAATATTATATCTCAAATTTTTTTAAGTAATATTTCTAAGATAAGTACATTGTCTACGTTCATACTAAATATTAGGAACTCCTATAATATCTACGATTTTTAATCGATCATAAACAAAATATTGTTTTTGTAAAGCTGTATTACATTGTTATGAATCACCCTCGTTTCACGGATCGGCAAATATTCAGAACACTTTCACCTACCATTATAAATCAAGATTATGACATTTTCAGAAAAATATGAATAACCTTTCTAACGATTTAAAAAATATTCATGTTCACAAAAAAATATCCGTACAATACATATTAGAAAATCTAATAACACCAATGAGCATGGACAAAATGTATCATGACAGTTTCCTATTGATTTCGGCAGCCATGTTAATGCCAAATAAACTTGTCAATTTGACAGATTCGTCGATTGTTTATCTGAAGCATGATAAATAGAAATATTGTTTATATTTTTTATCCCATATTAAAATAAATAAATTGAATATAAATATCATTATTACAATATTTTTAAGTTTATTTGATATACGTAATAATGAAAATTATAAAGATACTTCTATTACTGTCGTTATTATGTTTATCAAGAAACAAAAATTTATAATAACAACTAATATTTTCGCACAAAGTGGAAAATAAAAGAGCATAAAAAGTATGCTAAAGTTATAAGTCAATATTTAGTAAAATAAGTTATATAGTTGTTGTATAGTATAGTTAGGAAGTTGTTGAATTTTCCTTTATAAATAGAAGATCTGTTATTTAATTTTTTTAATTAATAAAAAGTATAGTAAGTCATTTAATTTCATAATACTTTGACACATGACATACATGTATAAGTGTAAATAGTATAGCATAATCAACACGTAATCAGCTGAGAGCGTAACTATATAAGTTTGTCTCCAGACTGCAGAAAAACACATATTTTAAGTTTGAGATATATATGTAACTTATGGTGTTGTAAATGTTACTAACAACAAATAAACGTTATTATAAGCTTTAAAAATTAAAAGTTACTAATTTTTATTTCTTACTTAATATGAAATAATAAAAAATATATGGTTAATCTCTATAGTTATTAAAGAATATTATAACATTGAAAAATGGCAGCTTTAATGAAGAAAAGGGTGTTGGCAGAATTTAACCAGAGTCAAGTAAATTAAATGATTTGTTTCAAACAAATTTATATTCGATATTTTATTTGATTAAACTTGTTTATAGGTTATAAATGAGTCACCAAAGAGATTAAAAACATTACACCTTACATCTAGTTCAGGTAGTAAAAATGGGATAGAAGGAAGTTCAGCATTAGCTTACATTGAGTGCCTTGAGAAATGTAAATGTGGTAATGATGCTTTACAACTTCTTGTTCGTATATCTGATACGATTGCATATATTTCTCCGGAAGATGTTCCTTCCGTAGTAAAAAGGTTGTCAGAAAGATTTGCTATAGAAACAGAAGCAGCAGTTCGTGCCAAAATTCTTTGGATATTTGCAGAATTAGGAGATGTAACAAATGATTCGATAGAAAAGACAAAAATTGTTAGTGAAACTGCCGAACTTTTAAAAAACGAAGAATCACATAGGGTAAAAAGCCAAGGATTAGCAACATTATTGAAGTTGGGAGATTATCATAGGTATCATATACATATTTGAAATTTTTTTTTAACATTAAAGAAGAAAAATAATTCATTAAATTTTAGGAGCCTTGTATTGAAGATTGCCCGTGAGCATTTGCCTGATACCTGGCATGGTGTACAGACACGTTGTCTTTCTATTATTGGTAGATATTTAACTGCAAACACTACAGATGATACTTTACCACTTGTTAGCAACTATGCACATTCTCAAGATCCAAGGGTACGTGCACAAGCATTTGAGACGATGGCTGAACTTCATTCTTATAGAGGCTGCAGATTACCTGCAAGCTTTTTTGGAGAAGCTTGTACTGCACTCAGAGATGATTATGAAATAGTTCGTAGAACTGTTCTTAAATTAATATGGCTTTTAGGCAGAGAATACCCCGAAAAGTAAGCAATATTTAATATCTATTTCAATCTGTTATCAATATTTATTGTCAGCTATATTATCTGTTTATATCATCTGTTTTATAGCATTATTATGGGAACAGATGGAGAAGATATACGTATGGTGGATTGTGCATTTTCCCAAATTTGTAGCCTTATGGGTGACTTATCACCAAGAGTTAGAGCTTTAGCAATGTCTCTTCTAGGGACAATGAAAGGTGTCTCACAGAGATACATAGAACAAGCATTGGATAAAAAACAAAAAGTTGTAGAAGCAGATAGACCAGAAGTAGAAGAAAAGAGCGGATCATGCGGTGCATTTATTCATGGTTTGGAAGACGAATTTCTGGAGGTAATATTATTTACTTGTTTGTTATATAATTTATATTCTAAGCAATTAAAATAAATACATTCAGGTGAGGACGGCAGCGGTTGAAGCCCTTTGTACCTTATCTTTAGAACAACCAAATATAGCCAAAATTTCATTGGATTTTATGGTTGATATGTTTAATGATGAAATTCAAGATGTTCGATTAAGAGCTATTGAATCATTAAGAAAAATGTCTGCGAGCGTAACGCTTCGTGAAGATCAATTAGAAACAATTTTAGGAGCACTAGAAGACTTCTCAGGCGAAGTACGAGAAGGCCTACATGCTACTTTGGCTGCCAGTCGGCTTGCTACAAGAAATTGCCTCCATATGTGTGTAAACCGCCTACTCGATAACTTAAGTCGTTATCCACAAGACAAAGAAAGTATTAGAAATTGTTTGGCAGCATTAGGGGCCACGCATCCATATTTAACATTACCCTTAGTACCACAACTTCTTGGACGTCATCCGTTTTTCGATACACCGGAGCCGGATGTCGACGAACCTTCTTGTATCCTTCTAACGATTCTCTTTACAAAATATAAATTATACTAGCAATCTTATTTTTATTATCCTTAACTACAAATAATAGATGCAAGCGTGTTAGTCTTAATATTCAATGCTGCACTTCACTGTCCAAGCATGCATGCTCTTTTTACAGAGCATGCATCTAAACATTATCATTATTTACGCGATACTATGCCGCATTTAGTCCCTCGCTTGCGACCAACCATAACAAGTGGATCAAATTTTGGGAAAGAAGATAAAATTGACGAAGAAACTGGACGTGGAAAAGAATTTCTAGAAAAAGTAGTTACAGGTGTAGAAAATGCAAGGCCTGGAGGTAGAGTTCACACTCAGCTCTTAGAAGCTGCAGCTGTCGATCTCGATCGTTTAGCGAAAATGGATTATCGTATGGAAGGAGCTGCGCGTTTTACTGCTTTATACATAAGAAGTTTACTACTTTTGAAATCTGTATTAAAAGAATTTTCAATATTATCAACGAATTCGGTATCTACAAGCCCCTTGCCGAATACAACTACTAATGTTTCGGTTCTTCTTCAGAATACTCAAAAGTATGTTAAGCAGCATGTTTGTTTTTGTAACATATATACATACATATATGGATATTTATTTATAGATAATTTATATGAATGTTACAGATTACAAAGACTATTTAGTGGATTAGGTGAAAACGAAATTATATTAGCCAATGATGTGTGGTTGAAGGCATTGGCAGTAGAATTAATTCGAGTTACAAGAAGCGTGACAGGAAGAAGTGCTCTTCCACTCGCGCGTCACTTTTTATCTGAAGCCGATATTCTATCTCAAGATCCGACAAAATTACCATCTTTCTCTAGAGCTCTGGTACTTCAAATTCCAACTTTAGCTGATGTAAAGCCAGGGTCTTTAACACGAATGCTTTTACCATTATTACTAACACCAGCGTCACAAGGGGAAGAGCGTCTTCCAAGACCATCAGTATTTACTCGGTTCTGTAGAGCAATTATCGAAGAACCCAGAGGTGATGCAGATGCAGCACTGAAGTTTACTGGAGGACTTCTATTAGGAATCCCATTGACAGCAAAAATATTGAATTTACGAGATCCTAGAATATTACGCATTAAATTGAGGCATCCTGATCAACAAGTACAACTACTATTACCGCGTCAGTCGGATTTGCGACTACAGAATATAGAACAAAATGATTACAGATTAAAAACTATAGTTCTACTGTCCCATCAGGTTTGGATGGAAGCTTGTAACGTAGAAATATCTCTTGCACTTCTTGTGCCATCTTCAGCTGTATGTACGCATTCCCCCCTTGATGATCCATGTGTAATAGATCTTTGCAAACCAACTAAAGTATCAATTGCACCAAAACCTATAAAGCGAGGTATCTAAATGTATCTTTATAGCGTCGTTTTATAAAATCTTTTATTGTATATAAATTCGAAATATATTGAATCATATCAACTTATGTATAACACAGATGTCAACAATATTTTAATACTAATATGTTTGATCTTTTTTTCTTTTTTATAAAAAGTAATCGTAAATACACGATTTAAACAGACTGAAAGAGCACGAGAAGTCTATCTTTTTTTAATAAAAATAATGTATCATTATGGATAATTTATTTAATTTAGATATTTGTTGACTACCGCCAAGTGGAAAAAGAGCTCCCGCTATAACAAAAAGTACATTGAACACTTTTTACTTTATGAATCTAAAGAGTTATTAAAAAATGTAAAAAATAAAAAGAATTTAATTTTTAACTTACCTCGTAAATACTGGAGATTTTGGTACATCTGTGGTTTTTTGTGCTAAGCTACTGAAACTAAGCCCACCTGATTGACTCGCTAGAGTTTCAAATGTGCTACTACCGCCACTTACATTTCCAAAAACTTTCGGCATGTTGTTATTAATTGGAGCAGGACTTCCTCCCATAGTAGGTGGATTTCCAAATGCTGTTTTATATATTATTAGTAATTAAATTTAGTCATAACTTAAAAAAGAAACAAAGTCTAGAAAAGTGTAATGTGATATGTTATTTACCTGGAGGGCTAGTATTGACTCCAAATGCTGTTGTCGCAAAACCGGTGCCAAAGACTGGTTTTGGTGCTCCAAACGTTGGTGGTGATCCAAATACTGGTTTAGCATTAAATGAAGATGTTTGGCCAAAGGCATTAGGTTGTGCACCTAATACAAGCTGTTCTACACCCATTGGCGACGTATTAGCTGCGGTACCGCCAAATACAGATGGAGATCTTGCTGAAGATAACGCTGGAGTGACATTGTTTGTTGCACCACCAAAAAAGGATGTAGAACCCGTGTTTGATGTGGAACCAAATATTGAGTCAGATTTCTGGGCATTATTATCAAAGACGAACGTTTGAGGTGTTCCGAACGTATTTATCGAGGAAGTATTTCTTCCGAAAATAGAATCTGATGAGGATACTTGAGTGTTTCCACCAAAGATCGAATTAGTATTAGTTCCGCTGAAGATTGAAACTTCGTTCGTTAAAACTTTAGTCGTTTTGCCAAACATAAATGTGCTCTGAGCATTTTCAAAAGGCTTAAAAAGAGGTGTAGTAGTAGCTGGTTTTCCAAACGTATTATCTGTTGGAGGAACTACTGGCGTACTTGGAAACTGTGAGTTCATTGTAAGGGGAGGTTTACCAAAAACTGGAGCAACTGTACTTGTTGCAACAGTTCCGAATGTAAGTGTAGGTAACGTAGCGGTAGTAGTAGCAGTTATAATAGTAGTAGTAGTTGTTGTTGTTGCTGTAATAATAGTGGTAGTAGTAGTAGCAGCAGCAGTAGCAACAGCAGCAGCAGCAATAGTAGTAGTAGTAGTAGTAGTAGTAGTAGTAGGAGTACTAGTAGTAGCAGTACTAACAGTAGTAGTGGTAATAGCAGTAGTAGTAGTTGTAGTAGTTGTACTAGCAGTAGTAGTAGAAGTAGTAGTAGTAGTAGTAGTAGTAGTAGTAGTAATAGTAGTAGGAGCATTGGCGGAGCTTGCTGTAGGTAACATAATGGGACCTTTCTCAAAAGGTCTTGATAAAGTACTTTGAAAAGGAGAGATGGTAGCAGAAGTTGTTGTCATTGTATTTGCTGTTGTACTTGATGTTGTGAAGAAACCACCAAATAGTGGCATGGATGAAGTAGTTGGAGTAGAATTTGACATTTTTTCAAATACAGAAACATTTGATGTACTGTTCAGAATGTTGAACAAAGGTGTAGTAGAAGATGCAAGTAAATCTTGTACAGCACTTGTTGGAAGGCTAGAAGTTGTTGCTTCAGTATGAGGTACTTCTACAATTGTAACAGAATTGTGTTGTGCAGAAATTTGACTTTCATTAGGTGAGAGAATTTGATTAACATCAGATCTTCCAAACGTAGCTTTGCAGTTATATTTTCCATCGGCACTAGGACTATTATTAGTAGATATACTAGGTGTTTGATTAGATGTCTGAAGTCCTGTAAATGACCCTGTTAAACTTAATACATCTTGTGTTTGAGATTTTGTCGCTGGTGATGTCATTTTTAAATTAAATGGAGTAATAATGTTTGGTGATTTCGAAGCAAAAGAAATTGTTTGTGCATTCATTGTTTGTGATACAACAAATGTACTCTGTGTAGTACTCTTTATTGGTGCAGGGATGGTAATTGGAGTAGCAAAACTAAATGTAGATACTGCTTTGGTTTTTACTGCTGTTGTCACTGGTAATGTCACTCCGGTATTTGGAGTAATTTGTATCTTTTCTAACGAAGTCTCTGGTGGTAATGCATCTTTTAATGAACTACCATTAAACAAGTTATTTTCCGTTTTAATAGTATGCAACCACATTGATTGGATAGCTGGATTTTGTGCTGCTGTTTCTTCTAACTTTTGCACTGGTGTATCAAATGTAGTAGTATCAACCTTAGGAAAAGCTTTTATTAAGTTAGATGAAGTATGAGCAGGAACATGTAATTGCATTTGATTTAATGTAATAGTATCTTGTTTTGCTTTAGTACTTTGAGATCCCCCAGTAGTTGTTGGTATACTAGATATTTTCTCTGCTTGTACAGGTTTATTTCCAGATATAGGAAAAGTAATGCCAAAGCTAGGTTGTTTGCTTTGTATTTTGTTTTGTATTGATATATTGTTAGATTCACTTGTGCATTCGCTTGTACCAATTCCTGCTACAATGCTAGCCATAGAATCTAAAGGATCAATATATGTATTCTGTTGTTTAGTAATTGTATTTTGTTTGGAAACAGATTGATCAACCTTATTTTTTGTATTAATGCTGGTAGTATTTGGAGAGGTTAAAGAGGACAAAGTCTCTTCCAAACGATCCTGAATATCTGAAGAACTAACAGGTCTTATAATCCTTGGAGTAGAAGTAGATAAATGTTCTCTCAATTTAATTTGTTTTTCTTGAGTAAAACTCAAAGTTTTAGAAGCAATTGCCTTGCATCGCGCTTCTATGATTCCTGTATTTCTTGGAAGAATGGTTGAATATTTTGACGGTGTGATAGTTAAATTAGATAATGAATGATTCAATCCAAAAATACTATTATTACGAGTAATTAATTTCCATCGCTTTTTAAGGTGTTCCATTCTACTTTTTTCTTCTTGTATAATTTTACTATGTAATATAAGATTCTGATATAAAAACTCTAAATGAGGTATTTTCATTCGTGTAGTTTCTTGAGATTTATGATTTGACCATTCTAAGTCTAAAATTTTACTAGCTTGAGTTAACTGCGTTTGAGTGTAATAATAAAGTTTTTGTAGGTCAGACATTTTATTGTTATCTCCACAATTTCTAGTGGTAATATCGTTAGTTGCTGCATTTTTTGATTTTGTTTCTTCAACCCAAGCAAATGATTGTAATAATAGCGCTTTCAAATATGCTATGTCGCTAGATAAACTATTTGTTGTTTCTTTCAATTCCCGTAAAAACTGATCTATCACAATAGATGTGTCCACAAGTTTTTGACGTTCTTCTTCTGTATCATAATCTAACGTTTGTGGTTCTAATCTTTTACGTAATTCTTTCTCAAACAAATTATGTTCTTCTATATATGCATGATTATCTTTAGCATCATCATCTACAAATGGTTTTGGTTCCACAGACTCTTGTATAATTGTTTCTCTAATTGACGTTAATTTAATATCCGGTTTTGCAATTTCTTGAGGTTGAATTTCTCTAGTTGGTTCCAATTTCATTCCCATACTGATTTGTTCAGGTCTCTGCTCTTGCTGTGGTTTCTCAGTTGGAGGTAATGTAAAACTAGATTTTTGAATAAATTTATTCAAAATATTCCCTGCAGAAAGAGGTTTTGAACGTTCAAGAGTATTTTCTGGTTGCTTAACTAGTGGTGTACTAGTTGCAGCACCATTCATAATAAGAGATTTTTCAGGACTAATGTTTGACTGTGTTTGCGGAGGTATTGCAATAATTTCTGTAGGTGGAGAATTAATAGAAGGACATTTGGGACTTAGATTCACCATATGAAAGCTGCATAATTGTCCAGATGTTGCAAGAATGTGAAGTATAGGAACAGGATGGGGTAAAGTAGAATCTGCCCCCCATGGTAATTTTCTAACTGGAGATTTATCAATAGCTAAACCTACTGGATAGCTTTCTGTGGTGTGAATCAATGGTAATTCAGCTCTGCCACTATCTACCAATTGCCACTGATTCCAAGTAACACCTTTATCTGTAGATCCTAATATAGCTATTTCACTGCTATTGCTACTAGCAGCAATAATTAAGCCCCATTCTGGTACATGATCAAAGTAATAACGAGGAATTGTTCCTTCTGCTTCTGAATCTGTTATTCCATAAGTAATATCTTCATAACAAGTGAAAACAGCATTTGTTTCACCTTTGGGGGCATCAATTACAAGAACATTAATTCCCTGTTCATTACCCAAATAAGCAGCACAAAATTGATAATTGCTAACCCATAAAATACTAATAACTTCACCAATGTATGGATTGGGGCCAGGTATTGTCCTTGCTATTTTTAAATCAGGTTTAAGTTGTACTATACTACCATTTTTACAACCCACAACAATTTGTTTTCCTTTAGGGCTCCATGCTGCACATAAGGCATTTATATGTTCATTGTTCAACTTTTCTTTCAGTTCGAAAGTGTCCAGTTCGGTTGTAGCCTTTTTCTTTTCTTTTATTTTAAAACTACCAATTGTATAATCACTAGCTATTGTACACAACATCCTTGGTACAGCGGGATTCCATCGTAGATCATACACAAGTATATCTCCGCTTAATGTAGAAATTTTAACTTTATGTAGTAATTGTAAACTCTAAGGAAAAGAAATATGATTACAATATGCTTCGAGTTACTCAGTAATAATTCAAAAGAAAGAAATTTTATATAAAATAGATTAAGCGTACATTTTTCGTAAGTGCTTCTGCATCATAAATTAAAACCATAGATCCATGTGCCACGGCTAGATAGGTACAATCACAATTAAGTGTTAGTTTAGACACAACTAGAGGCACATTAAATTCTATTTTCCATTCTGGGTCACTGTCTTCTCCTGGTTTCAATATAATTATTTTATTATTTTGTCCTGCATATAACAATCCCCTCTTTTTATCTGCAGCCAATAAACTGCATGCAGTTGGTGTGGATGTGAATGCATCTAAAATTTTGGAAGTGTTTGACTGTTTAAATTGAAATTCCTGAAAAATAATTGCATTAATAAAATAAATATGATAACACCAAACAAATATAATAAGAAAGAAATGTATATACATATATTTCCTTATACTTGAATATAACAAAATAGTATGTCATAAATATTTGATTTAAAAATATATTTTGGTAAGGTTATAGGCTGCATGTATATTGCAAATATTGACAATTGCATTTCTAGGAAATAACATATAATACCTGGATGTCCTTTGGATCAGACGCAGCTTTCATGTCTAATTATTTTATAACAGTCTTCATAAAAATTAATCCAATAGAAATTAAATTTCTTCGGGTTCTTGACAAGATTAAATTTAAAGTAAGCGAAAGTAACAATAGTTCCACAAACTTTGATTACGTAGATTAAGATTGTACACATTTGGTATTTTTCACAGAAGAATCTTTTAGCTCCTCTAGCGGCATCAAGACACAAGTTTGGGAATATTTAAATTAAACAAACTAACAAAATTTAGCATTAAATATTATTATAATTACAATATCTTTTTGATTAATGATCTTTAGTATTTTTTCTGAAATTGTATATTTTCTTCTCTAAGAAATAGTGTAATTTTAAATATTGATTATTATAAAAAATAATTATTATTAAAAATTTATCTTTTTTATTTCTTAATACTTCCTGCATTTAATACAATAGTTATGCTTAATCCAATTACATAAAATTCTAAAATTTATTTAGGATAACGGTCATCTTTTAAAAACACCTAAAAATAAGAATATACTGTTTCTTCCGTAAACTTTGATTTAAACTTCAAATAAATTTTCCCTAGAAGTAGGGACGCAGTTGTACATGACCGTGGCTTGTGATGATCGTACGTGGTTTGGTTAGAATTAAGATCAAGTGGAACATTTGAGTTTTCATATTTAAAGTAATAATTGTTATTGCCTTAGTTTCGAGAACAAGATGGAACCTACAAGTACTTAAGTTTATATTTTATATATGCATTTTTCTATTCACTACTATAATCTTATTTTGCATGCGCACGTTTAAAGACTAACTGTTTGATAATATTTACAGGAAAGAAATATCGTGAACGAGTACCAATTAGTAAAGAAATGTTAGCGAAACATGATAAAGGCGAAGGAATCGATTTAAGGGCGACATCAACTAATATAAAAAATAAAGTAATGAGACAGAAATTAAAAAAAAGAGAGAATACTTTTAATAATACAATAAAGGATACTGCGCGCACTGAATTATTTTTGACAGAAGATTATGGAAGCTTAGAGGCTGCTCCTGGGGAAATAACAATGCAATATAGACAAAAGCAAATTGCAGACAATGTGGATATAACTTCTGCAACTAAGCATTTTACACTAAATTTACAGTTTGGCCCATATTACATAAAATATACAAGAAATGGTAGACACTTAGTACTAGGTGGGAGGAGAGGCCATGTAGCGGCATTAGATTGGGTCACAAAAAGTTTAGCCTGTGAAATGAATGTGATGGAATCGGTACATGATGTATCATGGCTTCATATAGAAACAATGTTTGCTGTGGCTCAAAAAGAATGGGTATATATATATGACAACCAAGGAATTGAACTCCATTGTTTGAAAAAAATGAACAGAGTTAATAAATTAGAATTTCTACCTTATCATTTTTTGCTTGCCAGTGGATCTAATGAAGGTTACCTGTCATGGTTGGATGTTTCTATAGGCAAATTTGTAACATCCTTTCATTGCAGATTGGGAAAGATTGCAGTAAGCTTGAGTGTATTTGACACTTTTCTGTAGGGATACCATGTGATATTATTATTGCTTATTTTTTAGGTAATGACACAAAATCCTGCTAATGCTGTGCTTTGTGTGGGTGATTCAAAAGGAGTGGTTTCTATGTGGTCTCCAAACAGTAAGGATCCTTTGGCAAAAATGTTGTGCCATACTCGAGGAATATCTGCCTGTGCAGTTCATCCTTATGGAACTTACATGGCAACTAGTTGTCCGAACAAATCCATAAAAATATGGGACATCAGACAGTTAGCAGGTCCTGTGCATGATTATCGCGTACGCTCTCCTATTTACCATTTATCTTATAGTCAGACTGGCAAAATAGCAATGGCGATGGGAAATGTTGTTGAAGTTCATCAGTAAATATGTGATAATTTATGTCTATGTGATAATAAGAATGATATATACATTTTTATAGCTTGTCGTTTTTGTAGATTGTCGGGTGATGGAATGAAACCTTATTTACGTCACAGAACCAAGTCGTCAGTGACAAGTATGCAATTTTGTCCATATGAAGACGTTTTAGGTGTTGGTACATTGACAGAAATATCTTCTCTTCTAATACCTGGAAGTGGAGAACCTAACTTTGATGCTCTTGAAAGTAATCCATTCCAAACTAAAACTCAGAGACGTGAAGCTGAAGTAAAAGCACTATTGGACAAGATTCAACCAGAACTAATATGTTTGGAACCACTTGCTATAACAGAAGTAGATGTATCCACTCTTAAAGATAAAATAGAAGCTGAAAAGAAACTCTTGGTGAGTATTTAAAGAGTTAAATCATTTAAATTTCTTAGTAATCATATAAATAATTATTTATATATTTTTATAGTATCTCAAACCAAAGAATATAGATTTCAAACCTCGTAGAACGAAAGCTAAAGGAAAAGGAGGAACAGCTAAAGTGATTAAGACTAAGAAAATTCTAAAAGAATTGAGTCGAAAGGTAAGTGATTTTTTTGTATATGTATATTAGAATGCTAGGAATTATTTCTTTCAGGAAACTATCGATATACTTCGCCAAGCAGACATACGACCAGATACCAACAAAGCAGGACCTCAGAAGGATTATGGAATACTAAATAGATTTTTACCAAAACCTAATAGAAGAACAAATAAATAATACAACGTTGTTAAAGCTATTAGAAAAAATGCATTTCTATTTTATATCTTTCTGTAATTTTTCAAATATTAGGTTGTCCAAAAAGTTTCTCTCATTTTATGAGGAAATAATAGACGCACAACGTTTTTTGTTTTATATTATTTTGTCGAATTACACACGGTCCATTTTGTTCTGTTGAGATAAACACCGCGACATTTCACAGATTTGGTTTCACGTTTGTATGAAGGTGCACTGTTGTAAAAAACACGTTTGCGAAAGAAAGGTACTTTTCGAACAACCTTTCGTATAATCTAAGTAAAGTCTTGTTTAAAAAAAGTAAACTTTCTTAATTAATTGGTACTGAATTTATATGTATATGTAGATTGTTATACATAAAGAGTATAATTTATTTCTCATGAATCTTCATCGATAGCATATGTATCAGTACAAAGTAGTGCAAAGTGCGGTGTAAATAAAATCAAGATAAATAATTGATTAGACATATGGTATTGAAGTATCAAGGTATTTAATAAAATAAGTAAGCATCCAATAGTTTAATTGTAACATATTCTATAATTTAATAACTGTTGTAACTACAACTAATTTTGGAAAAGAGTGCGAGTAAATTCGATATAATCCAAGGCTCCTGTGATTGGTCGCTCCGTTTTTGGATCGACGTAAGGTTTCATACGAGCAACACAGTAATCAGCCATCTCCTTGGTAAGATTCTAAGCATATATGAAATATTGTTAATATACACCAAATAAATTGATAATTGTATATTTTGAAATTCTATACTTACAGCATATAATTCTTCTTTCGTAACATATGGCCGATCTGCCGCAGTAATAGCACGGAAAGCATTTTCGATTTCTTCGGAACTTTGTACATTCTCGGTTTCCTTGCTAATCATAAACGCCATGTATTCTTGTAACGATACGTAACCATCTCTATTCGGATCAACGATATCTGCAAAATAAACAAAAAGATAGCATATTACACTGTTTCAATATACAAACAAGAACTTTTACGCTTTTCATTAATTATCTAATTTATCTGCATTTAATGACATGATAAATATAAGTATAAAATATACCTAAAATGTTTTCGAATTCTGGATCAGGCTGGCCTTCTTCTACCATTGGTAAATCGTAACCAAGGGCCCTCAAACATGATTTGAATTCCTGGTGATTTAGACGACCGCTCTTGTCCTTGTCGAAGTGTTTGAACATCATCGAGAACTCTTTGAGTGCGTCTTCAGAAACGCCAGATTGGTTACGTGCTTGTATTTGTTGTTCCAAGTTGTGTTGCATGCGCATTCCTAGTTGATCTAATTGATCCCATTGTTGTGCCAAGCCTACGGTACTATGTTCCGTGTAACGATTGTCCAAGATTAGATGTTCTTCCAAGATAGCTCCCAAGTCTTCGATCTTCTTTAGATCTTGACGACGAGCACGAACCTCTTGAGTCTTCCTCTTTGTTGCTTCCAATTGTTGTTCTAATGATCCTGATCCTTCCATCATAGACGTTCTTGTCTCCGCTAGCCACTGATGGAATGCATTAGCATGTTTAGCAAACTCTTTACGCAACTTGTCATTCTCTTCTTGCCGTTGAGCTTCTTTTGCAAGCTCCACGTCGCGTTCTTTAATTATCTTCTGTAAATTACGCCAGGTATCTTCTAATGCTTCCATTGTGAACCATGTGTACGGATTGGGGCCAACATTGAAGCTCTTGATTTGCCTGTCAAGGGCAGCTAAAGCTTCGAAGTCTGCTTCTGCCGAGGATAAACTCGCTTGGAATTGTGCATGTGCTTCTCTGAGGGCTCGAATTTCTTCGATACTGTTACATCGCACAGGGTCTGTTAAATCTTCTTCTGCGTTCTCAAACCACGAGTTGAAAGCAGAGGCTTTCTTAGCGAATGTCAAATACAATTCTTCGATTTGTCTGAACTGATCTTGCATTCTTAGCAAGCGTTGCTTTCTCGCATCAGAATCGGCCAGAAGCTTCTGCCAACGAGCAATAACATCCGCATGACGTTTTTGAATACTAGGCGTCTGATCATGACCAGAATCGACTAACATTTCCTTCAAAGAAGTGATATTCTGAATTCCTTCGTGTTCAAAGGCATGCAATCCAGCATCAAAGGTTTCTTGTTTAGTCAGCAGTGTCTGAACGGTAGACAAATCTCGTCCGAATTCTTCTGAGCGTACGTGAGTTTCCTTGTCAGCGATCCAGGATTCAACTACATCTGCCTTCCACATAAACTGCAAATAAGCCGAATTATCATTAAGTCGTGTCTTCCTTCTAGCAGCAAGAGCACCAAGTTGTTCCAGTTTGTTACGAAGTTGGGCACATCTTTGTCCTATAGCATCCGCACGATGATTTCCAGCCTTGATCAAAGCTTCCCCTGCTTCGCAAATGTCTTTGCAACGTTCACCATGAGCTGCAAAGTCAGTTTCAAATGCGTCATGTTTTTTCAGTAAACCTTGAACAGCAGCCATAGTGTCACCATAATCTTCGACCGATAGCAACTGTTGTTTTTCTGTGATCCAAGCTTCTTCCTCTTCTACTTTAGCTAAAAATTGTTGATAAGTTAGAGATTCATCCAGTTTCTGACCTCTATTGGCCGCTAGCTGTTTTAATTCAGCCCATGCTTGATTGAGTAGCTTTAGACGTTGCTCAATTTCGGGCACTCCCAAATTAGAAACGTCCATCAATTTTTCTCCTGCTTCTTGAACAGCTTGTATAGCAGGCTCATGACTACCTAACTCTGCCTCCAGTCTCTTGTGTTTCTTCTTCAAGTTTTGTACGCCAGTGAGATCACGACCATAGTCGTCTGATCCAACTAGTAGCTTTTTCTCCTTGATCCAAGACTCTTCATCGGCGATGTCCCTGAAGAATTGATGCAAAGTGTTTGCTTCGTTCAACCTTGCCTGTCTATGAGCAGCGAGGTTACGAATTCTCTCATAACGCTCGTTTATACTCTGTCGTTTCTCTTGGATACCAGCTGCGTCAAATTGCCCACTTTCAATCAGCGAATCTGCTTGCGCATTCATGTCCTTGATCCTTTCTTCGTGTGCTTGAATGTCAGCCTCAACCAACTGGTGCTTTTTCATTAAATTTTGTACAGAAGCTAGATCTTTGCCAGCATCTTCGGACGTAAGCAAGCTTTCCACTTCACCAAGCCAGAAATCTAGATCTTTAACAGCAGCAATATATGTACGCTGTTTATTGGCTTCTTTCAGCTTCATCGACTTCTCCGTAGTCTTCTGGGTAAGATACTCCCATTGATCGGCAATTGACGCTAGCCTCTTTTGGACAGCGTCCTCAGAACCAGCACATTGGTGTTTCTCGATTAAATTACCTCCCATAGCTAATACAGATTGAATTCTGTCCGCATTCGCTGCCAATTCAGCCTCAAATGCTTGGTGTTTCTGATGTTTTGATTGAATATTAGCTGGATCCTTGTAGTTCTCCTCAGTAGCGAGCTGCAGTTTCTCAGCAATCCAATTTTCCATTTCATCGGCATCTCGGGAGAATTGTTGTAGAGTTTGAGACTCTCCTAATTTGGAACGTTTCTCAATAAGAGCATCCTTCAAATGTTTCCAGCGATCCAGGACTTGGCAACGTCTATCATCAATTGGTTTTGCAGCATAATGTTCGGCAGCGATTAACTGATCAGCCAGAGTCTGCAATGTGGCAATCTTCTCTTCGTGAGCATTGATAGCTTTGTCAAAGTCTTCGTGTTTCTTAATGAGAGCCTCTACGTTGTCACTACTATCAACAGTGTCTGCACTGCTTAAGAAAGCTTCTCGGGCGCTCATCCAGTTCTCAGCTTGCTCGCAATCTCTGCAGAACAATTGTAGCTCCAAGTTTTGATCTAGCTGCATACGTCGTTGGATCCAAGCTTTCTCTAATTCTTGGCGTGCTTCAGCCATAGATTCGAGTTTTTCTTGAATCTCGACACTAGCATAGTGACTGGATTGTAAAAGCTGCTGACCGAAAAGTTCAAATGCCTGGAAAGTACCTGCTCTGGCGTCGATCTCCATGCGATGTTCCTATAACATAAACGTAATTAGGGTCGCATAGATTCACGTACACTACTTTAACATCCTCGATATAAATTCACACGCATATTTTGCACGTATCTCAATCCACTCGACAATAGAGACTACGATAAGCGGAAAAGGCAGCGATTACACTATAAGAAGCGTTGATAGTACTCCATAAGTGTTAATAAGGCGGTGTCTTCATTACTAAAACATCGATTTGCCAATCTGTTCTTTTCTCATAAAACAGAGATTTAGAAACAACAGAAAAAATATACCAAAAGTGATTAATTATAAAGAACGTATTCAGAGACAAAGTCGCACAGTTTTGCTCCATGCTCTCTTAAACTTTTCAGTACCTCTGGAAGTATGCCGTATCGTGCGTCTATCTCTGCCCTGTGATTCTATAATTCATGAATGACTCGTGAACGACCGTGTGAGCATTGAACCATTTCAATATCAATAACTTTTTAATTGATCAACTCACCTGGTGTCGTTCTAGGAGAGCTTCTGCACCGGTCACATCTGAAGCCAGCTCCTCCGATGCGACTAAACCCATCATCGAGTTGATCCAAGCCATCAGGTCTCTGTAGTCACTAAGGAAACGTTGCAGATCATAAGAATCCAGCAACTTTTCCTTCCTACTATTAGCTTTTGCCGTCAGTTGAGTCCATTCTTCGTTGATCTCTTTCTGCTTGGCGTAGGTCTGTTCAGCAGTTTCAGGATGTGATTGCATCAAGCGATTAGCTGTTTCATCCAGCTGTTTAATTTTATCTCCCAAGGCAGCTAAATCTCTTTCCAGACCCTCGTGCTTGCGCTGCAAAGCCTGAACGCTCCGTAAATCTTTTCCAAGATCGTCGTTGTTCAGTGCAGCATCCTTCTCTCGAATCCAGTCCTTAGTCTCATCGACGTCACGATGGAATCGTTGAACCTCGTGAGCGGAACCAAGTTGATTAGCACGTTCCGCAGTGAGAGTTTGCAAGCTGGTCCATTTTTCGTTTAGATCCTGTATCTGTGTTTGAATCTTCAGAGCAGCCTCTGTCTGCCCAAGACTCATTAACTGTACGGCAATCTCGTTCATTTCAGCTAACCGAACCTCATTGGCCTTCAAGTCTGCCTGGAAGTCATCGAATTTCTTCTGCATTACCTCTACCTGTTCTAGATCCTCGCCAACGTCCTGAACTTGAGCGTGATTCTCTTTATCCTTAATCCAAGTGGCCAATTCTGCAGCTTCTCTGACAAGTACATAAGCCTTGGCTGTTTCATTGAGTTTATTTTGCCTTTCGCGCGCAAGTCTCAAAAGATCATCATACTGAGCTTCTATCTGAGCTTGCCTGGCAGCTATGGAACTTTGTTCTCTAGCAAGATTCTGTTGAGAAGCGCTTAATCCCGCCTCGGGTTCTACCCTCTTTACATAGGCAGCTGGAACAAAACCTTGACGATCATTTACTTCAACTTTCCACCAATCTTTGTTATTAGAATTCAACAGAGTCAAAGTGTCGCCCTTCTTCATGGAAACTTCTCTTGGTGACTTCTCTGTATAGTCATAGAGAGCCACCACACACTCTTTACCAGTAATATCAATAGTAGGAGTTTCCTGTTGACGACAAGAAGCAGCCTGGTCTCTAAGAGCAGCTATGGTACTTGCAAATGCCTCCAGATCACTGACCAATGCCTCGTGTTTCTTTAAAAGAGCCTCAGAACTATCTTCGTCCTTTCCATAGTCAGCATTCATAACTATGGGTCGTTTTTCCTTCATCCAGGATTCAGCTTCATTAGCATCAGCAAAGTACTGATGTGCCTGAAGGGAGTCATCCAGGTCATTCTTACGTTGTCTGGCTTTCTCTTTCAGTTGTCCCCAATGTTCATCCAATGCAGCCAAACGTTGGCTAATTTCCTCTGCGGCAAAGTGGCTTTCTTGCAACATTGACGCACCTGCTTGGCAAACAGCAGCTACACGTGGTTCGTGATTATTTATTTCTGCTAAAACAGCTTGATGCTTCTTCTGTAGATTTTGTACACCAATGAGATCGCGTCCACGGTTGGTGGACGCTGCAACTGGTTCTTTTTCGCGGATCCAAGCTTCTTCGTCCTCTATATCTCTGAATAGCTGTTGTACCTGCAGTGAGTCGAGAAGTCGTTGTTTACGAATGCTCATGGGCTGTTGAAGTGCAGCGTATCGAGCTTGTAGTTGTTCCTGCTTAGCCTTGATATTGTCTGCATCAAAATGTCCTGATTTCACAAATTGATCTGCAGCTTGGGCAATGCTATCGATTCTATCCGAATGGGATGTGACGTCGGCTTCCAAAAGAGCATGCTTCTTTTGAAGATTTTGCACACTGGTTAGATCTTTGCCATAATCTTCAGACATCAGTTGTCCTTCTACTTCTGACAGCCATAACTCAATATCCTCGACGGTACGATTAAATTGTTGTTGTTGGGAGGCTTCTTGCAGCTTAGCACCTTTCTTTTCACTGGCATGGGTAAGACTTTCCCACAGAGACATAATTTCATCAGTACGAGTGCGAATTCTATCACTGGCATAGTGACCACTCTCAATTAATTCTTGACCAGTAGCTACCATCTCTTCCATACGAGTTCTGTTGGCGTTTAATTCTTGCTCAAAGTTCTGATGTTTCTGTACTTTTCCATTTAAGTTAGTGGGGTCCAAGTAGCTATCATCAGTGGCAAATTTGAGTTTCTCGTTTACCCAACCCTTTGTTTCGTCGCAGTCGCGTTCGAATTGCTGTAGTTTGTATGCGTCCTCTAAACGACGTCTTCTTTGAGCCGATTTTTCAAGAAGAATGGCACGTCTTTCTAACAGAAGTTGACGTCTTTGTGCTACGTCGTCAGCTGCATAATGTTCTCCTTCTATCAACTTGCCGGCAAAGTCGTCTAATATCTTGACTTTTTCCTCCTGTGCTGCCAAAGACTTGTCGAAATCTTCGTGCTTCTTAATAAGAGCTTCTACGCTGTCGAGGGAATCACCCAGGTCTTCGTTTGCTAAAAATGCTTCCTGCTTAGCCATCCATGCATCCGCTTGTTCCGTATCACGGTAGAATAGCTGCAAGTCCATGCATTGTTCATACAAGATTTTTCGTTTTTCCCAAAGACTCAAAAGTGACTGCTTATCTTCGGTGAGGGAATTCAATTTTCTGGTTACTTCTTCCGCAGCATAATGTTTCTTTTCCAATAGTTTGTTGCCAGCCAAAGTAGTCGCATCGAAGCTGTCGGCTCTAGCATCAATTTCTCCCTTGTGCTCCTGATGTCTTTCAACAAGAGCTTCTGCACCAGCAACGTCTTTAGCTAGTTCGTCTGCCGATATAATCGCGCGCATGTCGTTCATCCAAGAAACCAAGTCTCTATAATCAGCCAAAAATCTATGCAAATAGTACGATTCATCGAGCTTCAGACGACGTTCTTTTGCTTTTGCCGTTAAGCTCTCCCACGACTGCAAGATCTCTGCGCGTTTAGCTTGAATCTGTTTAGAATGATCTGCTTGATGAATGGCTGCAAGACGATCTGCCTCTGCTCCCAATGTATAAACTTTATCCTCTAAAGCTGCCAAATCACGTTCTATGCCCTCATGCTTTCTTTGTAAGGTTTGTACGCTTGCAAGGTCGCGTCCAAAATCATCTGAAGATAGAACAACATCCTTTTCTGCGATCCAAGCCATTGTTTCATCGGCATCTCGGTTAAATCTTTGAATTTCGTGTGCACCAAAAAGTTTCTCTTGTCTCAAAACAGCGAGCTGCTTCAATCTTTGCCAGGATTCGTTGAGTTCCTCCTTCCTACGTAGGATAGTATCACGTTCAGGATGCCCATCCAAAAGAAGTTTATCTGCGAGTTCGTTTACTTCTGTTACTCTGTATTCTTGGCTAGCCATATCCTTTTGGAATTCGTCAAATTTCCTTTGGAGTACTTCAACATGTTCCAAGTCGTGACCAAATTCGTCCGTTGTTACAAATGCTTCCTTGTCATGAATCCAGAACATTACTTCGTCACAGTGTCGAATAAATTGTACAAGTACTAGGGCTTGTTGTAATTTAAGACCCTTGTCTGCCAATCTAGAGAGCAGCAACACCCATAACTGATGAAGATCCACTGCAAGATAAATTTGATTGTTAATTTCAAGCTATAAAGCAATAAGATAAACTCAATATCAATGGAAACTTACTTAATCTCTTACTAATAACATCGCTTGCAAAATGGTGTTGAGCTATCATCTCTGATCCGGTATTATCTAATGACACTATAGCATTAGAATGAGCTGCAACTTCTGCTTCGAAAGCTTGATGCTTCTGTATCTTTGCCTGAAGGTTGGTAGGATCTTTGTAGCTTTCATCCGAAGCAGCTTGCAATTTTTCAAAAATCCATCCTTCGAGTTCGTCCGCATCTCGCTTAAAATACTAGAAACGAACGAATATCGTTACCAACGTGAACAATAAAAATTGAACAGAAATAAAGCAACAATCAAAAATATACTTGAAAGCGACGGGAGTCCTCAAGTTTATCTCTCTTGTTCCTAGCTTCTGCCTTGAAATTCGCATATCGACTGAGAACTTGCTCTCTCCGTTCTTGAATGTCCTCAGGATTTTCCAAGATTTTCACTTCCTTTGGCGTAATCTGATCCATTTCGAACAATGCTTTTCGTTTGACGTTCTGTAGACAATTCTCTACCGTCCAAAATGGCCACAGGGTGTGGTAAGGTTGACTGATATAGTGAAATCAATAATTAAAGCTTCAACAACGCGTTCGTCTTTCGACATCGATTCACAATTACGAATTTGGACGATCGTTTGCATAATATACAATGTAAAAACAATATAAAAGTGACACGTACCTCGCACAATCCTTCCAAATGCAATATACCAGTGACAAGTGACGTTCTCCAAGGTTCGATATTAACTGGAATCATCTACGTGTGTAACGAGCAGTGAAATACTTTCCCTTAAAGCTACGTCACCGATTGGTCGACCAATAATACGTGGAACCAATGAAAGCTTCTCTTTAGGTACGTATCTTATCAATTACCAGCAATCACCTTTATATATAACTATTACGTCACTGAATCGTAATCATTCTAACGAGCAGTTTCTAAACACCAATAAGAAAGTCACAATTTGACAGTTTAATTTTATCTTATCTTGTCTTTACCTCAATGATAAATTGATTTTAAGAAACTTACTTGTTTCGTTATTTATTATATGATAGTACCTGATTTTATTTCAAAAATAAAAATTTGATTTGATTTTAAATATAATGATATGTATAATTAATCTTTCTTTTCTAGGAAGAAGGGTATAAAAAACATCAAAATTATGATACAGTAATCTTTTATTAAATTTCACCTACAAACAACGAATCACAGAACGTTACATTACAGTTCCTTACGTCAATCCATCGTGTCTTCGTATTATTTTACAGGTAAATAATTATAGATTTATCCCTATTACAGTAAAGTCTTATTTGTTAAAATATCTTGTAGCGTAGTCAATCGTTATGTATATGTAAATTTAATTTACCTAAAAATAGGATTTTTTTGTTGCAATGTCCATTCATTGTTTATAAGTGGATGTTATGTATAGAAGTGGTACTATTTATAGGTACTTGCTTTTTTGTCCATTGTACTCTGATGTATTTCATTTCATTCTCTCTCTCTCTCTCTCTTTCTTTCTCTCTTTCTCTCTCTCTCTCTCTCTTTCTCTCTCACTCCCTCTCTTTCATTATATTCATCTTATCTTTTTTTATTGTATTTTTTAAGTATATTTTTCATCTGATACGTGTATGCAAAGTGCGATATGAAAAAAGTCTTCGTGTACCAAAAACGCTTCTCAATTTTTTTTATCTTTTTTTTCATTACTATTATTATCATTATTATTATGTTTCTCTTGACAAAAGTTACAAAACTCTATGCTGACAAAGGGGGGATGATATACAGGGTTAAAGGTTTTCTTTAAGTACCCGGACAAAGTCGATTGTATTACAAATACAAATTGCTAGAATTTTTTTCTTTAATATGTTTTCTTTGTTAGAAGGCAACACGTCTTTGTTAATTACAAGAAGGCAATTCGCTTTGTATCATCTGGTATGTCTGGCGTCCCAAGACATTTCTTCTTGATTCGAATAAACCGCGCGTATTAATTCTTTTTATGTTCATTGTTCTTTTTCCATCGTTTCCATTTTTAAGTGGCAAAAAAATGCAAGGGACCGTTTACAGGCATTATTGGCAGCACTTGATCGTTTTTTTTTTTTATCTATTATTTACTGTATTACCGTTTTCTTCTCCGAAATGTTTGGAGATGATCGTCAAGAAGAACAACTTGCAGCGAGAGGTAACACCTTAGAGGTATGACGCGTTCGTATCTCTCGTGTTCTACCTGTCTCTCCTATTTCTCGTTTTCTTTTGTTTCTTTTCATTTATCCACAATTACGAAGATTAACCAGCGTAATGTTCTTCTAAGTATGCTCTCAACGAATTTTTATGTACAAAACTTATTTCTATAGGATACGCTTGCACTCGTACGTCACGTCCGTATTCAGGGGCGAGCTGCTGCTCAATAAATTAATTTTCTCTCTAACTTATCATGTTTCGAACGCTCTGCCCCGTATATCAAGAAGGCTATTATACTCTAAACGTTTAGAAAAGTACGATATCTCTGATTCTAGCTGAGCATGAAAGCCACGCGGATGTGCGTTTCTTTTTCCTCGCGGGCCACGTAATCGAATCGCTGACCGTGCAAATTGATTCATTATCGTTTGATCCTAATGTGGAGAACTTATAAAAAAAACATGCAACACAAGAGAAAAACGATAATGCTTCCACAGTCTATGGAATATATATATGTGTGTGTGTGTGTGTGTATATATATATATATATTATATATATATGAGATATACATATATATGTATATATATATACACACATATAAGATATATAAGACACGAATAGAGACATCGTACGGATAGACGGTTATTTAAACTTCCTTCTACGCAGACGTGACAGAAGAATCTCATAGACACATTAACTCGCTCCATTTACTACATAACATACAATATATATTCATATAATATATATATAATATTCAATAATATATATACTAAAGGTGTATTTTTATATATACAGAGATATACGTCTGTTTCAATAATTTTTTTATGAATTAATAACACTAGCTTGCTAAATAACATTCTTGGACCTCGTGTGTATAGCCAGCACCTTACATTGTTGAACCCTCAGCTCAAATAGAAGAGTCGCCCTTTTTTTGCTTATATTTAAAAAAATATAGTGTGTGTACAGTGTGTGTCCGTGTAGACGTGTAGTGTACAGGTGTGTGTTTGTATATATGTGTACCTCTCCCTGAGCTCGCTCCGTAAAACTTTTTCAACATCTTTATCGTTTCTGCACTCGTATTTTTCTCCTTTCTGAATCTTTTCACAGCCCTCATTTCGTTTCGTTTTTTTTTTCTTTTTATTTTTTTCTTTAAACTCTCCACGTTCGCGTGCGTGCACTTTATATAAGTTTTACTTCCCCTTTGCTTCCTTATGATTCCCTTCGTCGACACGTATGTAACAATTTCTGCTTCTTTTTCTCGTTCTAGGTAACATATATAATCGTCTAATATACAATAAATAATTTATCGCGCTCTTGAATGTACAACTGTTCGCCTATATCCCGTTTATACGTTAAGTAATAGATTCGTCTTATTTTTCCCATTCTTCATTTACTCTCGATTAAAATACATTTAATAACACTTGTGCCGTAGCATCTTTAAGAACTAAATTTTGTACAAATTTGAACGAGCTCAACGTATACATATATATGTATAATATACATTTATATATATTAGACGTTGTAAAGCTTAGTACGATTACTATCGACGTACACCGTCAAAGATTAACAAAAAAAAAAGAAAGACCAAAGGAGGACGAAATTTACGATATACAATATGATTGTACACGTATACCGTGGCAGCTGTCGCGTCGACAAAAACAAAACATTCATCCTCTTGCGGGTAGCGTTGTTGCGCATGCGCATCCGCTATTCGCGAGTTAATATACATATCTTTATAGGTATATACTTATAATACAAGGAACAAACGAAGTCAGAGAGAGGGCATGCTTTAGATCGTCTGAGGGTTGTGCCAAGTGGGCACATTGTGGCAGGAAGAGCTGCTCGACGATGATAATGACAACGATAAGTTCTCGCGTAAGATCGCGGCACGAATACACGAATCACTCTTTTCCCGTACAGCTCGTCTCTCGTGCTGCTGTTCCCTCGAAGGACGAACCCTGTCTCACGCGCCGGTACAGTCAATTTCTATAATATCTTTCGGTACGTCCACAAACTGATAGACCAGCCTTTGTCCGTCAACTTTCGCCAGGATACCGCGTTGATAATAATAACGTAGGGCTCTGCCCATGGTTTCATAGTTCATGTCCGGTTTATTCTTGTGTAAACCCCATAGACGAGAAACCGCCTTGCTGTCCACCAGTTTGAAGACACCTCGTTCGCGATTCGTCCATTTGATGTAACGGGGGCAGTACTCTCGGTCCTGTAGCAATTTTAACAAAAATTCCCATAGATACGTCGTCGAACCTTCGCGAGATTTTCTCTTCACCGCGGCGCCATCCCCTTGACGCGGCTTTTTTAGTTTGTTCTTTTTCGACCGTGGGGGGAAACCTAATTCCAGCAGGTACAGGTCATCGGAAACTGAGCTGGTTGCTGCTTGAATCACGCTCGTTGGAACTCCACCGGGTCCCCGTGGTGGGCTAGGAGTGCAGGGGGTGGCAAATTGGGCTCCACTGGCGTACATCGAATTTACATAACTGCTATAGCTCTCAGACACTGTAAATAGAAGAAAAAATATCATTAAATACAGACTTATAGATCGTCTTTTGATATAAATTAGTAACAATATTTTAATTGATTAATATTTTCATATAAATAATTAAACTGAAAGTTAACTGCGCAATATAATATGTATCATATGTATTTATTATTTATAATTATAAATGTGGTCATCGTTTACGTTTGCGCAATTTCCGTTAGATGGCACCAGCATAGCTGTTGCCATTAGAAGGCAATGTAGGTTGCCATCGAATTAATCACAAATTGAATTCGGCCATTACAGTTTTTGCTTGTGAAAGAAAAGATCGATCCATTTGTACGTAAAAAAATGGAACTTTGTGCGACAGCTACTACTTTTTCAACATGCTCATCAGATACGCGTCACAGCATGGGCATATTATGGAATAAGTGGATTTTAATCACGCTTGATTCATTTTTTTTAACTCGATCAACTATTTATTTTACGAACATAAAAGTGCACTTTTTACGTTTCTTATTCAAAAAATTGCAAATAGTTATTGAAAATTTGGTGTTTTTATATGTCCAATATATAAACTTATTCTCACAGTAACTTTAATAAATACAATTCTATTCGTAGTTCGAATATAGTTCGAATTTATGACTCATCAGACAATAGTAGTTGCTCGTTTTCGTAGGCCACGAATTCTATTACATGTTCGAATTTGGTTGTTTGTTCTATTCTACCGATCATAGGCAGCCCTATTCCACTGATCACGGTCTAACGTGTTTAAAATCTTCGCTAGCAGTCAATTCGTTGCGCGGCATCAATATTTTCGCAATGCGCCTCAAGTATACATCGTACTTAACCGTGCAATGAACTATTAATAGCTGTCCACGGAGCATCGTTGTCGGTGCTTTGCCGTTTCTGTCACCGGATGATTGATGCTTCGGGATGAGCTCTCTCGCGGCTTCGTCTCGATAACCTTTTTTCTCTCAGGCGGTCACGATCGATCTCGATTCCGTGACTCGTAGCGCAGGAAACGTGCATATGCGCGACCCGTCAAATCGGATACGCGATCTGCGGACGCTGGAAACATCGTTTACGCGCCCCGTTGTGGGGAGGTTAGTTACAGCTCTCGGTTGTACATAGTCGTGGGCGTAACGGCGGCTAACGCGATGCACTTTTTCAAACTAACTCCCCGCGAACAGTTCTATTAATGAATGGATCGATGACATCGACCATGTAACTACGATGCTAGGAAAAAAGCAAAATATGGAAAATATGGAATTGTAGAACTATCTCTAATCGTAGGATTTGAATTTCATAAACGACTATTTGTATCGGATAGTTATTTGAATTTATTTCGATTTGCACGACGCCACCGTCGTCGTTGTTAAAATAAGTAAAGTATATAGATTCCGACAGAAACTTGTATGGCGAAACGATTCCGTGGTCTCTGCAAAAACGTGGAACTTCAGAGATGCCTCGAAATAGAAAGTATTCTTACGCCACTGGTCGTGTGGCTAGTGCCATGTGTGAGCGAAGAGAAGGAGAAGAGGTGGTGGTCGAGTAAAGAGAGGGTTAAGCGGAGCCAAATGAAGAGAGAGAGAAGGAAGGCAAGAGGGCGAGTACGGGAGTGAGATACGAGAAAGAGAACGAAGATCGAAAGGGTAGGGGAACTCTGGCTGCAGTATGATAGAGGACTGACCCGAGCCAAGGTTGCACGGGTGACGCCATCAAGCTACTAGTGCATAATAGCGCCGCTCGTTCTGAGGCCGCCGCGACTGCGCTAAAATCGGAACTCGTTCTCTGCGTACCCTCCACCGCCGCTCTCTGTGCCTCTTTCTCGCGTTCTATACGTCGTTCCCCGTAGTTCCGCGGAGGCGCGCCACGCGGTTGAACGATTCCTCTTCTCTATTCGAAGAGAGAAGCGTTTTCTGCTTCCGAGCCGGTGCCAAAGAGGGAAGGTTAAAGAAAAAGGGAAAGAGAGAAAACGAAGCGAGCAAGGCAGACAAAAAGATGGGGAGGCAGGGAACCAAATTCTCGAGCTGCCTCTAAAAATAAAGAGAACGCCCCGTTGTTCTCAGGATCCGTGTACATAGGTTATACAAGAGAAAAAGAGGTAGCAGAGAGGACAAAGAACGAGAATAGGAGGAAAAAGAGAAATACAAAGTAGGAAGAAGGAAGGATGGGAGGGAGCGAAAACAGACAGAGATAGAATGAAGATCAAGAGTAAAAGAGCGGCCGAGAACAGCTGGAGTGGATCGTGTTTACGCGCCGTATGACTGGCTAGATGAGTCAATCGTAGACCCGTTGTCTAGGAGTCGCGTGGTGGGGGAGCTACTACTTCACTGACCTATACCACGGACGTCGTATAGCGAAGGGAGAGACCGCTAGAGAGACGATGCATCGCGTATATACATGAATGTTTCGTGACGCATAGAACACACCGTCGCTGTCGTCTTACTCTTTCAAACAAGAGTCAGAGTTCCGGCGTGAGATACAGTTTAACGATCATCTATTGACACTCGAACGTTTGCGTAATAGAAAAGCTCGCGCTGCTTGGAAAAAACTGTTACACGTCAGGTCGAACTGTAATTCTTCGTCTTCTATTTTACGAATAACTCAGTTTGATTCTTTCACGTTGTCGAAGCAACTTAAGTAGAGAAAAAGAGGAATTAAAGGGGAAAATCTGAGAAGGAAAGAAGACGGACGAACAAGTGGCTTCCGCTCCGATGATAATGTTTTCGTCGACCACGTAGTCGATCGTTTCTTTCTGACAGCGTTGGCAGGAAGTTTAGACGAAACAGCCGGTAACGAGTCGATAGTTAAAGATACGTATAAAAGAGAGAGAGAGAGAGAGAGAGAGAAAGGGGAGTGGGGGGAGAGAGAGGTTAGGAAGGAGGATCGAAGTGATCCACAGAGTCGTGGCTCTCATGTATTTTGCGAGAATTTCGCGTTAGCCTTGCGGCCGGAAGTACAAGTATAGCAAGAAGGGAGGGATATAGGGAGAGCGCGAGAGAAAAAAAACGGGGAAGCGGGAGGAGATGATCTCGAGCGCCTCTGGTGGGGATATTCAGGAACGTACGAATCGGTAGTGGTAGTGGCAAGATGGGGTAAAGAGACGTGTAAACTGAAAGTGAAGACAACGCAAGAGGAATCTCTGCGTCTCTATACGAAGAACGGATTCTCACGTACACTATCGTAACTCGAATAATTGCTCGAAAAATAAATTCCACGCGAATGCATAGACATAGGTAGACATACGTAGACTGTGCGTAGAGCACAGAGACACAGAGCAGAGAGACGTTAAAACGGATGATAGGTGATTATGACGAACGACTATGAACAGATGCAACCGGTAGAGATGATAGTCAGACGATCAATTTCAAGTATTGCGCTGTTTATATCGATATCCCTTCGTTTATCAATCGTGGAAGTCGAAGCGTCGGAGGTTTGCGCGAGTTTGATTCTTTTTCCAAGGCAATGAAAATATACAAGTTGTAAGCGGCTGATATACGGTGTATGGGCGAGCGAGAAAAAGAAGAGCGGAGAAAAGCGACAGCAGATATTTACATACATCGGGGACGTATCTATGTATGTGACGTTAATAGCCGTGAACCCGTCATTTAGCGAGACGTCGCTGTATACACATACCGATACTCGCATTATCGGCAATTCATATAGCTAACTAATTGAAGACTCAGATACGCGCCAGAGTTATCGTACGATTTCCTTCGGACCAGTTACTGTACCAATAAACGCACCGTTATTTCTTCCCCAGATAGTGGTTATCTCCTCGGCGATATTGTTTGCAACTGTGATCGAAGAATATAATGAAAGAAAAAAAGAACGATAAGGACACGATCGACAATGTTGATAATATCGATCGACGCGTATGGTATTTAATCGACGATAAACAATGATCGGCAAACGCTCTTATCCTTTTTCTCCGTTGATTTCCGTCTGATGGCGACTCGCGCGAGAAGAATCATCCTAGCTCGCTATTACGACCCGAAAACATAAATTTCGATTATCCGTACGTGCGCACGAGATGTGTGTGTGTGTGTATGTGTGAGCGCGAGCGCGTGCGTGAGTGTGTAGGAAAGAAGCTGCTCACACGGACGACGAAAGAAACACGTCGTGGAGGATGTGACTGTAAAGCGAGTTCTCACGTACCAGGACTTCGAGGCGGAATTCCGCGTGCACCTAAGTGCACGAATGACCCTCAACCCGTCGAGGAGCGCAGCGGCAGCGGAAGAAGGATGGTGTGACACGGTGTGAAGAAGAAAAGGCACCGAAACTGTTCGTACAGCATAAACAAAGCGGTCGTGGATACCAATATTTGTTTATGTGTGCATGTACACATACACGTATACAGTGGTGCATGCGCGTCCGATACACAAAGACGAGATATAGGTTCAGGAACGATGTGTCTATAGCGGTATATAGGAGAATGCATATGCGCGCGTATCGAAGAATACGTCGAGAAAGGGAGAGAGAGAAAGAGAGAGAGAGAGAGATAGGGAGGAAGGAAGGTGAAGAAAAAGAGGATAGGATAAAGATGAGACTGGACACACGTAGAGTGTTGGTGGAGCATGGTAGCGACAGCGAAAGAAACAGAGAAAGAGAGAGTGAGAGAGTGAGCGAGAGAAAGAAAGAGAGAGAGAGAGAGAGAGAGAGAGAGAGGCAACAGCAGCAGTTCAGCGGGTGGTGGAGAAGCGGGTAGGAGGAGGAAGAAGACGAAGAGACGGAGGAGCGAGAGGTGGATGAGGAGGATGAGGTCGAGAGAAGGGGAGAGTTGACCTTCAGCTGCGCCGGGAAAGTCAGGCAGTCACTGACCGACAGACTAACTTAACTACTCTATCCTTCTCCTCCTTCTCTCTTCTCCACCACCATTCGCGACTGGCTAGTCCGATGCACCGTGTGCTGTACACATCCACCGTGTCTCCTTTCTCGTTCTATCTCTGTTTCGCCCACGGATGGATTCGAGCCTTCTCTTCCTTTCAACGTCCTTTCTTTTCCTCTTTGCTCGTTCTGTCTCTGTTTCTCACGTTCCTTCTGCATCTCTCTACTACCGCGTGTCTCGACGTCGAGCCGTTCTCCTCTCTTCTCTGCTCCCATTCCCTTTTTCTCTGTCTCTCGTTAGACCCAGACCCCCATCCCGGCCTATTATGTTACCCTACTGCCTCGGGATACTATCTTTAACCCCGAAACCCGTTCAAATTGCGAGCCGCTTTGCGCGCACGTGTTTGAGCGCGCCACTCTCCGTACGTTCGTCGTCGCTCTCTCCCGGAAAGCACCCGGAAAGGGAGAAAGGGTGTGCACATCCCACGGAGAAGAATAGAAAACGCTGCTCCATGTCGTATGGGAAATCGAAACGCGAAGCGCGAATCGGAATTCGGTTTGCAAACTCTCGTCGAGAGACGTGTCTACGCGTACACGCGTACATCTAAAAACCCGCACACGTGTACGCCAGGCATACGTAGACACGTACGTAGGAGAGAGAAAAGGAAGAGGACGGGGCGAAGCGAGAGAAAGAACTGGGTGGCTGGGGTCCGAAAAGCTTCGCTTTCGTCGGGATCCGAGCCGAAGGACGTCGAGGTAAAAGTCTGCTCTTTGATCTTTCCACGCAAGAGGCAACGACGCGTCGAAAAATGCCCGTTCCCGCGCGTTCTCGCGCGCGATTGCAATAGACACCGTGGGCGGAACGCATTATTTCTCGGCCGTTTCTGTATTCCTCGAAGCGGCGACGCCCAAGTGGGGGAATACCACAACGCTTCTGGCCTGTCCGAAGCCTAACGAAAAGAACGAGATTTACGTCCGCAGAGTTCTCCGCCGCTTTTTCTACGCATCCACCTTGGCTGCCTATAAAACGTACGTCAAACGTGTGGGCCTCGCGATCCTCTGCCGATCCTACTTCCCCTCCACCGCTTGCAAAACCACTCTTCCCTCTCCTCTTCTTGCCTCACCACCCCCTCCAGCCCCGTCTCACGAAACGGAAATACTTGGGAAAAATAGCAACCGAGAAGTTACGCTGAACGTGTTGCGGATACGCGTTTCCACTACGTGTGTAACACGGAGGATGGAGAGAATGTATTTTTGAAAATATCCACGCGGAGAGAACGACGCATTCAGGATTTATTTCGACGACAAGCTAACACGCTGCCGTGGCCGATTAATAAAATGCCGATAAATTTCTTAACGACCGGAGAGCAAATCCGTTCGATGCGGAATATAGGAGGAAAACAGCCGCGTCTTTATATACATCGAGGTGGATATTTCTTCGGATCGAAGTATCGCGAGCGTGCATCGTTTGCAGGATACGTTTCTTCGCGAGTTCGTCGATCGTTCGATGGGATTCTTATTACTAGTTTCCTGCTGCACGTATCGCGGTGGGTAGCTCTTTGTAGCTGGCTCGTTGGTATCCGGAAGTCTCGATACTACGACGTCCGACGACCAACACGGTGCACCTATGCTCCTTGCAGCCCATTATTCTGCTTATAGGTGGACGTATACGTGTCTGTGCATGTTGCTTCGAATGTACGTATAGCTGCAGCTTCAAAAGTATCACGCGTACGTACACGACCATATAGTTTCTATTTCAAAGATGCACGATGATACGTATACGTCGTTACGCGATGCTGCTCGCTCGAGATTTCTGGAAACTAAAAGACCAGCGGTTTAGCGATGCATATAGGCTGCATTATAAATGCACAGGGCGTGCAGACGCGCGTTTGCATCTCCAGACTGGTCTAGCGCGCGTACTTAGCTACTTGGTAGTCATTAACTCTGTCGTCGGCAGACGTCGTTCGACAGAACATCGGGGGAATAAAAAAGCAGTGCATCGTTTCATCGTTAGACCTTGAATAAACACCATGAGTCGTTCATCTCCTTTACGAACTTCTCTCTTTTCGTATTCCAAGTTTCTAACTTCTTGGAAACCAAGATTGTTCATCCAAAACTATACTAATAAAATTAAGCGAATGCGTGGTACTATCAAGGAAAGGAAATTAAGATGAAACGAAGATGAAACGAGAGTGAAATAGAGGAGAACTCGTAGTCGAAGAATTACGTCGCGTTAATTCCGGAACAACAGTGCCGGGTTTTAGATGGTCATCCCGATACTTTCGGTGCATCCAATCAAGAAACACATGGATTCGCGAGCGAAAGAGGCGTCTATATTCCCGGACCAATCCAACGCGTGTACTGCCTACGTCGCACGCATTCTTTTCGTTCGCCAGCGGACAGAGGTCAAGACGACGACGGCCGAATGGGAAGAATGCGTGACTCCTCTTCCGTCGTCGCGGACACGACGTGTGCGAGGTCAGTGACCATCGGCGCGCACTCTCGGTGGGCGCAACTTCTTGTAAGCGGACGAGGAAAGAGAGAGAGAGAGAGAGAGAGAGAGAGAGAGAGAGAGAGAGAGAGAACGCGCGCCTCCTCGAAGAGAACCAACGGGAACGGCAGACACACGACCAACAGGGACAAGTCAGAGGGAGAACGAGACAGGCAGAAAGAGAAAGGGAAAGAGAAGTTTCGCGGTGCAAAATACCCACGAGGATATTTAATAGTCGGCTGATACCGAATTTAGAGGCGGGACGAAGGTAATACCGCTGTCTTCTAGACCGACAAAAGTGTCGGTTCGTATAAATTCCGACTGGAGACAGAGAGCAGAGCGTTAGCAGCAGCAGCAGCAGCAGCGACCAAGGAAACTGGAACTTCGATCCTTTGATTTCGTGCCTCTTAATTGAGATCCGAGCGTAACGAGCCATCGCGACCCGTTCCTCCGGCTTGATTTATTTTCGGCTCTGTACACATATATTTTCGCGTAGCTATGGCGTTGGTTCCTCGAGTCTTTCCTCGACGTCGACGGCACCGAGCTTGAAAGAAGGGATCTCGAGTAGTTTATTCCGGGGAGAAATCGTTGAAAGAATCGGAATTCGGAGCAAAATTCTCGTACGTATTACGCAAGGAATTATCTGATAACGAGGTCGACGTCGTTGACGCGTTCGTACCAGCGTACTAGCAGGATCGACGAGGCAGACATAGTGGTGCACCGTTGAAAATCAGACGGTGTTATCGCGCGACGGATAACCCAGGATAAAATTGCCAAAATTGTGCTTTTCCCCTTCCCCTGCTATCGTTAAACGAGATTTGATAAAACGATCGCGCGAGATGATTTGGTTCAGTGGCATTGACATGGATCATATGGAAGGAGTGACTTATCAATCGGTATAATAATTATAATAATAAGATAACGATTGCAATGGGAATGTAAATAAGTTGCTGCTTCGTGCGACGTTCCGATCCGACCGTTTGTTCGCGAGTTTTGCGATATTACATAATGCGACGCAAGGAAGAAGAAAAAAGAGAAAGAAAGAGGAAGAAAAAAACAGGAATTTAAAATCGGAGAAATCGAAACGGACGGAAAGGTGCGCATCCAGCGAAAGTCTAGCGGAGTTTTCACGTGGTTTTCGATGAATTCGTCGATATTGGGAAATGCCGCGGCGTTCGTCGAGTGTTCCGAAAATGTGGTTGGTAGCGTACTTAGGATGAGAGGAGAAAGCTAGTCGGCATTGATAAAGGCGACAACGGGATCCGGGGTCCGCGTTCGATGCCACGAAATGACGTATATCGGCCAGTTGGTGGCAAGGCCGGACTCGCGGAGATTTCCGTTGTAATAATAAAGCGGATGGGCGTTGCAGTGTGTACCGACGAGGAGGAGATCTTGCTCCGGGGGAAAGCAGGCGTAACGAAGCACAACTAAAGAGAAAGAGATAGAAAAAGTAACCGTTCGAATCTCCGAGGAAGGAAAGAAAGAAGAAAAGAGGCGGAGAAACGAAACGAAGGGAAAGGAAAGGAAAGAGAAGGAAAGGAAAGGAAAGGAAAGGAAAAAATGTAGTGAATAAAAGAAAAGCGAGAGAAATAATATAGAGGACGGATGATCGCGTGACACGAAAAGTTTCGTGCGCGCGGAACTACCACGTTCGTAAGTACTTGATGCCCGTTCACTTTCTCCGATAGTACTAGAGACAGCCCACCTCCTCTCCCCTTCCCGCATCTTCCTGTTCCTCCCCACCAGACCATATATATCCGCGGGTCTAGGCTAGCTCAGTAGGTCTAGGTCTAGGCTGGCTGCAACGTCGCGTGTGCGTGCAGTATGCACCGACGATGCAGCTGCGTGCATTCGCGCCACCGAGTGCCACGAATGAACGCGACACAACCGGAGAGAGAAGAGACAACACCATCGTCGTATATTCGTCGTGCTCGCTTGCTCTCGGTTGTTCGTGCTCGCGCTCGTCCCTTGCAGCACGGTGCGCATTATATTTAGACGCGAACGTGTGTGCGTGAATTCGCGTCCGAGAGACCCGCCTCGGTTAGACCGGCGTCCATCGTCGTCTCTTTTTCGCTCTCTCCGCCTCTCTTCTTCTCGCTTTCGCTTTCTCGCTGTTCTCTGTTACGCGCGTCTCTTTCTATTGCGAGTTTCGTTCCCCTTTCTCTATATGATGCTTTTCTTCTCTGTTCGTCCGTCGGTCACGCTTTGTTTCTCCGTTGACTGGAACGACGACGAGACAACGGGAAGGAGAGCCGGTCCCCATGGAGCGGAGTGGAGCTGAGCGGAGCGCCGGAAATGAATCATTTGAAATTGTCAATTTTCGAGCGTGGTTCATGCGCGGTACGCGTGAGGAGCGTACACGTGCCTACGCATCGTCGTATGCTGCATGTTGGCCCTTCGCATTGAAACCGAGAAGGGAAGAAAAAGAGTGGCAAACGGGTGAAGAGCGGAGAGGAGGCGTTAACGATCGGAACGCGGCGAGATCACAGAGAGATGCGTATTACCGAGGAAGTGCTTTAACACCCGCAGAAAAGATCGTCAAAGGATTGCGTCACACGGTATACGGATGCTGGCCTACCGGTATGAGAACCGACTTTTTCATCGCTCGCAATTCGTGCCGCGTTGCGTAACCCCTTCTTCTCTTTTCCTGCGGCTAATCTCCCTTGCCGCTGCTCTCCACCGTGCTCTTCACGATAACGGTGTTGCCTCTCGCGCGCGCCCGTCAAACCAGCTCGATAAAGAGGCGATGAGCCTGAAATCTGCTGATCGAAGCGAAAGAAAAATTCGCGCGTATGCCGTTTCTCTTTTCGATCACACGTGTCCACGTGTATACCGTCGTACCGTGACTTTTCGCTCGGTCGTGAAATTGCTATTACGAATCACCGTTCGAGTTTATTACGAAAATATTGTGACGAATATCGTTATGTAAATATAACGGTGACGCGTTACGTAAAAGTCAATCGGCCTTTTCCTGCTGGGTATGCACGGGACTCGCGACGTATATGGGACGAACAGGGCTCGTTTCAGAGAACAGTGTCGAAGGCCTGCGCCCGAGATAACGAGAATCGAAGGAGGAAAACAAGAGAGACGGCTGTACCGCCCATGGTCGGATGCACGCGAGGCGAGATCGACGAACAAGGAAAGGGAAGAAAGGAAAAGGGACGAGGAGAAAGGCCACGCGGAAGAAAGCGCGTCGTACGAGAACGAAAGTGAACGTACACACTCACGGGGATTTTATATTGCGCGTATGCAAATATGTACCCTGCAAGTTCGCGATTCACCGAGCAGACTTTTAACTGGAAGGTGGGAGTGGGAGCGGGACCGGGACCGAGAACAGTTCCGTGTACGAGCGAGGAACGAGGAAGAGGACGGACGAGGAGGACGAGACGCGCGGGAAGACGACGTAGAAGCAAATAGAAATGTTGCCGATTCGAGGCGGATCGCGGAAACGAGGAGGAAACGTTTAGAGGAAAACCTAGAGATAGGTAACAACGATATCACCACGAGGTTACACGATGTTTTTTTTTTTTTTTCATGAAACGTGACACGAAAAACAGTCGGAGGAACGTGGAAGGAGATTGCCCGGAGATTTTTGCATCGCGCTACGTGGGATCGAAAGAGCGAGTGCGAAAGGAGGAAGGACATTGTCGCACGTAAAAGATCGTACGCCACGAGGAGAACGTACGATCGAATAACTCGAAACACCGAGAAAGAAAGGGAGAAAGAAAGAAGCAGTTATAGGGGACCGAGAAGAGCGGAAAGAAGGACGGAGGAACGTAGTGACGTCGCTCGTGACGAGTGCAACGAGGAGCACGCCAACCGCGATGCATTCGTGGAAGAACGGAGTGCGAGCGGGACGGAGCGATCACACGAACACGCGGGGAGACGGAAGAGAGGTCGACAACGAGAAGAGGGGTGTAGCGACGTCGAGAAAGGACGCGGTGGTAGAGCGTGAGCGCGGAGAGCGTCGGAGAGGGTCAATGGAGGGAAAGAAAGAGAGGTGCAGAAAGGCAGAGGGAGGTCGTGCGAGTAGAGAAAAAGAGAGGGAGAGAGAAAGGAAAGACAGACGGGGTGAATTGCCGGCGACAAGGTCACCGTCTATACCTCGCTAAAACCGCCGATACGTGCCTTCGGCGTTATACTCGCGTGGTACTCTAGCTGCAGTTCTTTTCCCTCTTCCCCCTTGCTCCTCTGTGCCACGATCCCAGCCCATCGTACCCCACCGCGCCCCTTCGCGACGCGTCGTCTCTCTCTTCCACGCTCCCGATCTCCTTTCTTCCTCTTTCCTCGATGCAGCCTCGTGTATACATGTGTATCACCGGCTCGGTGCGTGTGTGCACGCCGCCGCGCACATGTGAGGGCGTGCGTGAGCTAGTATAATAGGAATAAGGAAAGTGATCCTCATGACGGACTATGCCGGGACTCTGTGCGTCGTTCCAAGGAACACGCTGGAAATTCGACCGCGACCAACGAGACGAGAAATTATTTGCACGCGGCGAGATCGACGTCGGTGAAAATGTTTTCGCTGGCAATTAGCGTGACGATTTAAGAAGTTCGTGGGATCGATGTTGGAGGCAAAGGATCGATATCTTCGACGATGACGAGATCGACCACGTCTCGCCATTCACCCACGAAAATAATCATCTAACGGTACGGAACTGTCGCTATCGAATCTCGATCGATGGCGATAAGAAAATCGGACAATCGAAAAACCAATGGGGATCGATCATCGTATCGTCGTGGTATTATCGAATCGGAGGAACGAGAAGCGAGACGTCCCGCCGTTGCGCAGAATCTACGTAAATCGTGGTCGAAAAAGGTGGAAAATATGCGCGAGACAGGGAGAACTGGGCGAAAGGTTAAGACGAGCAAATCGGACGTGGCGCGATAGTGGTCTTCGAACCGGTAGTAGAAGAAAACGGGGAGGGTACACGAGGCCTTGAAGAGGCATCGTTTATTCCCCGCTCGCAAAGCTCCCCCTGCCTCGCTTGTTTCATCCTTTGCTCCGATTAATTTTATCGTGACAACATCATCGGCGCATCGCAAATATTTTTCCCGCGGATTTGCCGGTCGAGAGGGTTCGCGGGGAACAATTCCCTTCGGTTAATCGATTCGGCTCACCGTCTCGTCGATAAGCCGGATCAACCAGCGATGACTTTTACACGCGGGACGGCCGCAGGACAGGGAAAAAAGAGCGAGAGAAGACGGAGAGAAAGAAAGAGAAGTCTGTCCGGTTGAGAACCGTCTGGTGCAACAGCGCTATGCATTTTTGCCGGCGGCGGCGGCGGCGGCGGCGGCGGCGGCGGCGGCGCTCAACACACATTCAACAACCTCGACTGAGTGTGCAATAGTGTGCATGCTTCTATTACGTGTATGCGTGCATGGATACGTGTGCGTGAACGCGCGCAACACACCGCACCTACACGGTCGCGGACACCGACAAGTGCACACACAGAGGAACTCGCTCTGATAATACGTACACTGCAAATATACAATACTACAATACATACGTCGGTAGGGGCAGAGACCCAGGAAGGACGCTTACTGCGAGGCTTGGCTGGCTGGCCGGCTGCCTGTTCGCCCGGCTGCCAGCCTCTGCCTCTGCCTCTGCCTCTGCCTCTGCCTCTGCCTCTGCCTCTGCCTATCTGTAAAACCCGTGTCTCGTTTCCTTCTCCTTCTTTCTCCTCTCTTTCTTTTTCTTCGTCCCTATATCCTTTCCCCCTTCATCCCTTTGCTCCTTCCTCTGTTTCCCCCTTTCTACCCCGTGTACTTTTTTCTTCTCTGCCGATTCTTCGTCTTCTTCCTTGCCTACCAGCAGGGGGGCAGCGGGCCGAAAATCGACGCGCAAAATATCGCGCCACTTCCGGACGCGGCCATTTACAAATTCACCGGGACGACGGCATGCGATCGCTCTCTCTCTCTCTCTCTCTCTCTCTTTCTCGTTCTCTTCCACGCTCGTTCGCTAACTCGCTCGCTCATACGTGCCTTTTTTCGTATTCAGAGGCGGGAACCACCGAACGTTTACCGGGTGACACGCTGAGTTTTTGGACACGTATCCCGGTAACCGCGAGACAGCCTTTCGATTCTCCTCGTCACGCAGTCGGGAATTCGTTTTCCGGTTTCGTCTGGCGTGACGTTGTGTTCGCGCAGGTTGAATGGTGCGCGTCGTTGAAAGTGAAACGTGAAATGTTATCGCGTCGCGCGCGCGTTAACGTTTCGTTCTTTAATAGCGCCATAGTTTTTTAGATACGTTTCCGAGACCGAAAATTTTCGGTCGAATAATTTACCGCCGTAACCTTCCCCTCGCGGTATCGTAACGAATGCTCGAGTTCAATCATGCTCATAAATATTCAACGCGGCTCGCTGTTTCAACCGACTAGGCGCTTATTGTCGAGCCCGTATCACTTTCGATTACGCTCTACGCGTGATCTACGTGCTAGTACGAAAACTCGCAAAATAGGAAAATTATGAACGAAAAAGGCGTATAACACGCGAATAACGATAGTCTGCCAGGAGAATGCCTGTTCTCTATGAACGAAAGAAGACGCGAACGTGCGCAGCTCACTCGTGTAATACTGTACGCGGTGTCGATTGCTCCTTTGAAAATCGTGTCGAATTCACGGCGGAACGTTGTTTCCTGCTTTCGCAGCGGTTTTTTAAACTCCGTGGTGTCTTGGCCTACTATAAAATCCGACACCGTTTACGTTTCCGGAGCGCGAAGAAGACATTAATCAGCACTCGATGCGATGGCAGCGTAACCGTCACGTGCGATCGGTGTGAATGCACTTTTTGTTTCGACACATTCCCTTTCTATGTCGTTTTTTTTTTCTCCTCTCGATAGTCTCACTCGCAACGAGGAAGAAACTTTTTACAGCAGCCTCGTTTTACGAATCGATTAACATTCGATCATCGCTTGATAATCGTTCTCGCTTTCGTAGACTTCGAACTCTGATATTCGATGGTGGTACGGACGAAAGGAATTTTCGCGATATTCTATTTTAAATACGGACGCAGGCCAGTGTTATCTTTCACGGAAATATCGGGTTTCGTAGCGAGGAGGTGAGCGCATGGAGCGCTATGTCGACGGAAAAAGCGATTCCCCGCTACTAGGCCAGGAAGTAGACCGGCGCACCCCTTCCTAGTCGACCTAGACCTACACCTAGACCTAGCCTAGCCTAGCCTAGCCTAGCCTAGCCTATCCTAGCCTATCCTAGCCTAGCTTAGCCTAGCTTAGCCTCAGCCGTGGCGCTTGTTTCGCTCCTTTTGTTTTTGCTGGCCGCCTTTGTTGCACCTGCTTGTTCGCTGACTGCCGATGGTGCCGTGCTGCTTTCTCGCCCGTTGGACTTTTCCTCTCTTCGCGGTGAGAAACGAGGTGAGCGGGGCTACTTAAGCAAACGCAACGGCGTACTTTCGCGTTCGAGTTACCGCGAGAAACCGGACAACGAGTTTACGATACGATAATTTCGTGTTAGTTGTATGTCAACTGGCGCCTGCGGAATTTGTTTAGTTACCGTAACGCGGCTGGTCGCGCGTTTCGTCCGGCAAACACAAACTGAGTACACGACACAGCCTCGCTTTCTATGTGTTCCATCGGCGAGCACACTTTCGCGTAACGCGTTAACGATGCAACTGATTTCCCCTGACAAGTGCCTCCGATGTATCGCCGCGCGAAAAGTCGTTTGTAGAAAAGATGCCTTTGAATAATCGTATCTCGCGAGAGAGATACGTACATACGTCTACGTCGCGAGGAAAGCCGTGAAATACGTTCTGCGTACAGATCGCACCTGCGAGGTGCGCGATCCAGAACGTACGAAAATAAATCGTAACGCGGCACGGTCGTCCTCCGGCGAATAATCGCGATCGGGGAGAAGCCTCGAAGCGAGGAGGATCGACCTGTGCGAGGAAACCAAGTACCGTACGAACGACAGCGTACGTATATAACCATACGCCCCGCCTAGTCGACCTAGACCTAGACCCAGTCTATGCTCAGAATCCACTCTGCATCGTGTTTCGTTCCTTTATTTTTACTCGCTGCTATTCGCTGCTATTCGCTGCTACGCGAGGCGTTACGTAACAACACGCACGACCCTTTCAGCACGGCCATCGCCTGAGAAACCGTATTTTCTCCTCCGCAATTTTTTTCCCCGCTACACACATACATTCGCATATCCTTTATACCTCATCTTCGTTTCTTCTTTTAATCCAAGACGCGTTGCGCGATAATTTATAGCAAACCGAAATATCGCAGACTGATGTTCAAGATTTCGTTACACGGCTTCCGAAAGAGAAAAAGGAAAGAAAAATAGATCGGTCGCGACTATCGTATCTAACCAGGTTTCGATCTCGAGGATGTCGCAATCATACTGAAAACTATCTCGATCGTTTAGACCGGTTTCTAACGGCTGATAACGAGCACCTGTGTAAGTGGCTTCGCTTACGTCGTAGTTAACCGTGCGAAACGTTCGCATCTTAATCTCGTAGCAACGACCGGGATTTTTTCAAGACAGGTTCAAATTGCTTTCCGTCATACGTTGACGATACACGCTTATCCGGCTTACATCGAGGGAAACACCTGTCGAATTCTGTCTTCCGACTAACCCTTCCGATCGATCGAGTAGATTCCTTGAATTATTAAGAAGTAGATAAAGCAGGCGTTTTATTACAGCGAGAAAGCTCGCGGAATAGTAAAATTCGTGGAGTTCGCGTGACGAATCGAGGACCTGGCTAGACCGTGAATTTTGTTCGGTATCGGTGTTTTTCTGTGGTCGGGCGACTCACAGTCGCTCGTTATTCGACATCGATCGGCGGAGCAGCTCGCCGTGCGTTCTATTTTTTCTTTGATTTCCCCGATACCACCTTAAACCACCTCCGCCGTCGTCGATTCGTCGGTCTCTTTCCCTCTTTTTCCCACCTTTCGTTTTTCCTTGCCGCTGCCGCGTTCGGAATTACGTCGGCGGGGCTCGCGTCTGGCAATCTTTTAAAAATATCCGGACGAGTACTTGATCTAGGGCAACCAGGACATCCTCGATCCGCGCGAGGTTGCTCGGCCGAGACTCGGATACGCGCGCGCGTTTCCCTGCATTTTTTTCGGCCGACGCAGTTGCCAAAAGTTGGGATCGCGGCGCGTTGAAAAATTCGGCGCCGAATCACATGACAGGTTCCGGGAAACCGTGTTACACGTCCTGCTCGAACAGAAATAAGCTTGAAATCACGCGTAGCTGTTTTCGAAATCGTTCGTCGAACGACGGATCAAAGGAACTCGCAACAACCAAGGAAGACGAAATTCGCTTTTCTCCCGATACGACGACGATCGGGTTAGAATGCTAATCGATTCCTGGCCCATTTCGTTCACCGTGTTAATTAATATTTACGAATTCTAATGAAAGATCGGACGTCGCTCTGACACGCGGTTAAAGCAAAGTCGCGACTCCGCTATGACGGTGTACAACTTGGCACCTTTGTACTTCTAATAATGTAATTCGCACTAGCTTGTGATTCTGCCGTTGGAAATATAACACCGTCACATTCGTAGAACGTTACTGGTAGATATACGAAATCGTAAGGCCGTCGTACGATATCGTAAACGATCGTTCGCCGCTTCTTCCAATCGGTCGAATCGCGAGTTACGTTTTCATGACACGGGACGCGCGGTAAAAATATTTTTGCCGCGATGCAGTCGTGATTCGCGCCCAAACAGCCGTTAAAATCTACCGCGATCTTCGCGTTTTTTTTCTTTTTTTTATCAAACTCGACGTTTTAATCGAATCACGACTAAAAGTACGGGAAAAGCTGGAACGAGGAATCGATTCTCCCGTCGTGTGATCGATAGCAGCGGCAGGATAACCCGAGTTGAATAAATTATAAACGCGAGGAGCGACGCGTTTGGCCGATTTTCGAAGGCAGATGGAACGTTGGCACAAACGGGCTGCAGCCGGCTCGCAACCAGCGAGAAGGGTTAATCGGGATTTGATCGGCTCGCGGAGCCTTGTAACGCTTTACGACGATTCGTCCTCAACGTTAAAATGTGTGCCACGTTGTGTGCCAGCGCGCGACGCGCGAAACTTTCGTTCCCGACGTGCCTGAAGGGTCTTTCACACGTTCGGCGAGCCTCTGACTGCTCGAATCGTAGTTCGATGATGATCCATTCGAAAATAACCGGCCGATGCCTATTCTTCGCCGCGTTTCTATTCCGGTCGGACGGTGGCGCCTACTACGATCCTCTCGTCGCTCGTTCTTGTCAGTTTGTCTATGGTTAGCGCGTTAGAATGCCGTTTGTTTCGTTAGTTTCATCCATTTCGCGAGAACAAATTTTCGCGGTAAGAAGAAATTCGGAACAAGCGAGACGACGGGTTTGTTTCTTTTGACAGGCGGAAAGGCTGGTTAGCGTGGCTTACGGCGGCTTAGAGTTCCCAGGCTATTTCCGATGCTTATCTGGTACGTCGTTCTAGATAGAAGCGACCGATGGCGAATCTGGTTTGGCAAAATCGCGGAAAAACTTCGGGCCATTTGGCAACGCGCGAAAGTTCGCGCACGCACCGGCCCGGATCTGAATTTTAGAATGTCGCCTGTTCGAAGAACGGATCGGGCGACACGAGTGAAAGAGCGACGCGGTCGACCGCGATCTCTGCTCCTTCTTTTTCAAATATCGAAGCTTGGAGCCGTGTTTCTTCGCTACCGCTCTCTGTACTCTATCGAAAGCAACGAAGATCGTCTTCGCAAACGCTAGAAGGTGTCTAAGACACCTACGAACTTTAAGAGCAGGCATTCCGTCGTCGCCTACAAATTACCATACCGTAAAATATTCAATTCGTACGATGAAATCTTTCTTTCCTCCGAGATACTCGTTTTCGATATTATCCGCGTGTTGCTTCAGTCGGAACTTGTACTCGGCTGAAAGATACGGTCGTAAGATAACCAGAAACGATAGGAAGCTCGGACCTGACGTGCCTACGTAAATCAAATTCTGTTTCCACCTACGAATTACCATAGTACGATCGGTAAACGCGCGGAGAAGCCGATCCGGCCGTATCCGTAGCGTAACGCAATATGTCTGCCGTAAATCGATCGGACCTAGCAGTAACGGAGAGCCGCGTCGCGGTCCTGCGATCGAAGGGCCCTTTAAGAGCAGGTCGAATTTTCCCTCGGCTTTCGTTCGCGTCCACCGTGGTCGGCCACCGCAATGGGAACACGGTCGTCGCTGGTGGGGCGCCCCGCAAAGTTACCAAATCGCTATGGCGTAACATTTTGCTTATTCACGTTCGATTATACAATCCGGCACACTTTTACTCGGCAAGTCGGCCTCTGCCTCTCGAGAGGGCCTACCTGCCACACGGTGTGTCACTGTGCGCAGATTTTTTTTTATCCGCGCGATCGCCTCTTTCCTTTTTTCTTTTTTTTTTTTTTTTTTTTTTTTTTTTTGCGAAACATCAACAGATGTTCCTCTGCGATTAAACAATTATGGGTTTCCAGCGAACGTACCGATGGACGATATTTTATTTGCAGCGCAGATTTTCCCTGCGATCGCACGAATCGGCCCGCTTTCAGCTGCCTGTCCCAATTAAGCGATCACCTTTAGAACGCGCAACGAGACAACCGGTCATTTCGAATTCCATGCTTTTAACGCTCACGCTACGCTATCTGTGATACGCAGTGCTTTGAAAATATATATTAAATTTCGTCGGCGTTCAGTGCCACTTTGATGCGAAAAGATGGATACTATGAAAATGAAACGTAGAATCTGACGAAAAAAAAAAAAAAAAACGTTTTCTTGGAACGTTGAAGTACGTTTTTGTACCAAACAGATATAGCCGGCGCGTGTATTTTAAAGGCCAAAAACACCTGCGTACGTATACCGTAATTGCGAGAACAAAAGATCCGAAATTTGCCATTCTATTTTGATCTTGCATCGGAAAAAACATCTCCTCCGATCGTTCGACGAACGCCACCGTTCAGCCTGATCAAGCTGTGCTATAAGCTGTTACGACCTAGGAGCGCATAGAAGAGTTTGCAATCGGGCGTCAGTCAGAACGAAAGAAACGGGGTTAAACTGGTTGCCACGCTTCGGCAACACTTTCAATCGGGGAAAGTCCGGCGCGGACGTTCCTAGCGTAGTCATTTAAACAACGTCGAACAGGAACTGCACTTATAATATAACGTTGTAATCGATCGAAGAATCAGCTGTACATAATGTGTAAAAATCAATGCAGTTTCCCATACGATGGTCTGTATAATTGATAATGACGGCGTATAATCGGTAATTGAATCGGTTGGAAGCGAAGTTTCAGCCGGTGAAGCGGTACGACGAGCTTTCCATTCGGTGGCTCGTTTCGAGCGAGACTCGCGCGGTGCAACCTTGGCGGCGATCCAATTCGAGCACGGCTGTTTGAAATCACGACAGGGCCAGGTGTGTGTCCCGGCGAAATCAGCTGTCGTTTCGTCGAACGCGATCGGGAAGGTGAAAAAGAGGGGCGCGATTGCGCGACTCGCGTGCGATTGCCGCTCTTGGCAGATTCTGGACCCGGTTGCTCTCTGTAATCGCTTCGCCGCGCTCGTTTCGCGCCACGATCGCCTGGAAATTCGAAAACCTGCAGAGGAACCGCAACCAACGTCGCAATCGCGCAACGATCGAGCGATTCGAAATACGCTTCGTTCGATAAAAGTAAATGCGAATACCGGCAAAGAGAATCGCGTGCTTTCGATGCAATCGCGAACGCAAAATATCTGACACCATTTGGACTGGCGTTGTACCTGTAGCGTTGAATCGATCGGTTCTATCGAAGGTTGATCGTTACGCTGGTAGACGTCGTTATCAAATCGCGAACGTTTATGTGTTTGGAAGAAACATAAACGCACAGAATACCCAAAGACGTGGAAAATACGAGAAGCGTCGTAATATTCGTGGCGACGTTCGCTCGAAATTTCTTTAGTTGTATTGAGAAAAACGTAAACCGACAGTGTGTGATAATTATATATATATATATTCTAATGCTAATACCGAGAAACTTTTATTTCTCATGCGTATCAATTCGAATGGTTGTATTCCGCTGTTACCGCCAATAAGGTAACGATTTTCTCTAGGAGCGTTCGCTCGAAAGGGAAATCGTGGTCGGTTAAATGGGACGTGCTTGAGAAAATCGCGTGAGACGGAGCGAGAGGAAAAAGGAAACGTCGGAAGAGATCGGTCCGCGGATCGAGACGATCCTATCGACGCGCGCGACGGCCAGGAAGCGAATCTGGGCCGTTGAATCAGGGAAAGGCAAGTGGGTCAAGAGAACGAATGGCTCGGCTGATGTCGGCGTTGTTGCGATTTCTGCCGACGTAGATGACGAAGCTCGACACAGGGTACGACGAGCGTCCGTAGTGTGTAACAGACCACGCGAAACTCGCGTACACACCGTATGCACACACCACCTTCCCTCTGCTTTTTTCTCCCCTTCTCCTTCTCCTTCTTCTCTTTTAACTCTAATGGAACCCTCGGTTATGTCGGAGCCGCTGTTGCCGCAGGCAACTCGCTACTCCTTTCACTTTGCATCTACAACCTGCCACGAGGAAGCGTCGCGCTCTTTCTATATCTCTCTTCTTCGTTTTCGTCCAACTAGACGAGCTAGACGCGTTTCCTGCTGCTGGCGTTCACCGACGATGTGGTTACGTGGAAATCGAGCACGAGCTTGGCTTGACCGATATTTCTAGCGCCGGGTGCTTTTAATTGGATCGTTCTCGCAGAGAATTCACGGAGAATCGCGATTCGATCGGCCCGAGCGCACACCCCGCGCACCGAGCTTCGTCGCCTCGATCGAGATTTCGTTCGTCCGCTAGGTAATCCATGTCGCGGTTTCGTTCGAAACCGGCGCTTATACTCGCAACGTGCGGCTTATAGGTCGTAGAAAGAACGATGACAGGCTAGAGCACGGATTAGGTGTATTTATCGGGATTCGTAATGCGGTCGAATCGGCAACGGCCGCTCCGGTTGTTCGACTAAAGTGTTACGAGCTATTTTCACTGAACTGCCGGAAATATCAGCCGGCGGTTTACATCGCAACGCTTTGCATAAACGCGCACGTTGATCCAACCAGTTCGTTTCCGTGTCTACGTTCGTGTGTTTCTATTGTTAACGTTGCGCGTCGTACATACCGTAGCCGAAAAACTACTCTCCTAATCGCCATACAGGAATTTGGGAATCTGAGCGACGGATTTCCATCTTTAACGCGCGCGAAGAATACTCTTCCGTGCGTTTAAGGCGCTACAATTCGGTCGTTTCGCGTTCTTCGTAACGATTTTGAAAGGAGCTAATCGCGACGTAGAATCGATTCGTTCGAATTATCGTTTCCTGCGGGTTCTTCTCCGGGTGAAATTATCCACCGAGCGTAATTACCTAAGAGGCTGAGACACTTTCTTTCCTTCTCCGTATTAATCGATACCCAGCGAGCCGAAATAAACCCGAGCCGCGTCGACGTTGCGTCACGACTATCGAATCTCTCTCTCTCCCTCGATATCGCCGCGAGATACTGAAATTACTGACTTATTGGTGGTCGGCTTCGATCGAATTCGCCAAGACATCGAGATCGTCTGGTACCGCTGAACCTGCAGCCCGTGGAAACGAGGTCGAGAAACGTCTTATACCTTGCCTTTTGTTTAACTTCTATTTGCACACTTTCGCAAAAAAAAAAAAGAAGAAAAGAAAAAAAAAGAAACAACAAAAGGAGATTTATCGCAACTTACCAGCTTTCCCGAGTAAAACACCGACCTCGAGCGAACGCGATATTCTCGCAGAAATTCGACCGAAATTAAAAATTGCAATTTCCCTGGAAACGTTGCAATCGCGATATTGGCCACGTTTGCAATTCCGAAATAAAGGGATTCTGCCAATACGATGCAGATAATTTCTACGTATTCTACCGTTTTCTTTCGGAAAGGCAAGATCGTGGACCGTCCTGACGACGAAAACGGAAAGAATAAAAAGACGAAAGAAAAAAAGAGAGAAACGCAGGAAAAAGATAAAGCAACTTACGTGTAGGTGGCTGACGATAATGCAAGTGTTGCAGACTCTGCGTTTGGTGGTGGTGGTGATGGTGGGGCGGTCCCATTGTCGGGCCCATCGTATGGTTCCCGTGTTGATGGTGAGGCGAACTCCCTCTGTGCGGATGGTACTGGGAGGGATGATGCTGATGAGGATGATAGGAGGGCGGCAGGAAGCCCGCCGTCGACGGATAAACGCCAGGACTGTGACAGGCTGACCTGCCGAGCGCTGCTGTCGGACATTCCAGATCAGAGATTTCTAATAAGAAACTATATAGTCGTTTACGTTCGTACAATGACAAATATCTTACCGCTTTTTTCCCACTCAACAACGGCAAGTATCGCCTACATCGATCTATCGTTCTATTTGTTCGAACCTATTTTAACACGTTCGCCGTAGATGCGATTTTCGTAGCTAGAATCGTTTCATTCGCTAACTATCGTAACGTGTACTGTACTTGCCACGTTTTATAGATTTCCGCGCGTTACCTGCATTCCGTGCATTTCCTATAAATTCGTTGCACACGATGCGGTATTATGCCAACAAATAGTTTCGATATTCGCTTCTACGTTTGATAGAAATTACTAGGAAACGTCGTTTGATTCGTAATTCGCTAAACGTAGCAGAAAATCCGTAGTCAACGCGTTAACCGAAATTCGCGTAATTCTCTCAACTTTAATAGCAGCAACTTTTATAGCGACGAATCACAGATTTCGAAATACCATCGGATAAAATATCCATAGAATCGGGACGATCCATTATCGTCCGCTCGTTGTCTAGGTCGTTCGTCTAGACTAGACACAGAGAAAAAAGATCGGTCGAACGATATCGTTCGTTACACGACGAGACTCCGTAGTAGGATAATTGGACGTAGGATATACGTATGCGCTTACCTGACGACAAATGAGAATGATGGGACGCGAGACTTGGCTGAAGGGACGAGTTAGGGTTGAGCCTCGCTTTCAATAAAAGATTCGCGTCCTCGTTACCGCCCGAGGACGTGCTGGATTCGACGTCGCTGACTCCGCTGTCGGCGGGGCTCGCTGGCAGTGATCCGCTTCCTGTTTCCATGCGATGAAACAAAAATAAAACGATACAAACGTTTCGTTTGGTTGTCGCGTCCAGGTGACTGACCTCGAGGAAAAAAGGGAGCCAAGCATAGATACTAAAACGCGCGCACAGCTGGGCTCGTTGATTTTGCAACGTTTTGCACGCTTCCACTCTACGTACGTTTCCAGCGAATAATTACGCGATAACGCGAAACGAGCGCCGACGATTTCGTCCGCCGATCGAGTTCCCGAGTACCGCTGCATGCTGTTTCGGAGGAACCGAGAGCTCGATGATTGTGAAATTTTGTTTGCAAAAATTTCACATCGGCGAAATAAACGTGTACGACACGGCCGGTAAATGGACCGGATTGGTCGGAATCGAAATTCCGATCGCGAAACGGGGTCATAGTTTAAGGTAAGGTAAAACGGCTGTGCATCGAGAGTCGGGAACTCGGAGGCGCCATCTGGCCGAATTATTCGCAGGTTTTTACGCTCGGTTACTCCGATCTTTGTGTTTCGCGAACGAATTAAAGTCTCCGAGGTGGTCCAGAGCAGCGAACGACTCGGAGCATCGGTCGCTTTATCGAGCACCGTGCCAGACCGTCCAACGTGTTTTCGCGTGCGCCGTCAATTAAAGGCATCTTTATGCAACGGCCGAAGGTCATCCGGTCATTGGGTATGCATATCGCTCGTGCTTCCCACGGTCTCCTTCTCTCCCTCTCTCTGCTCTGCTCGCAGCCAGACAGCCAGAAACAGACGGAGAAGGCGAACGATCCGAAACCAGTCGTAAAAGGTCCTCTGTGTCGCGCGAGATGTTGGTCCGTCCGTATCTCTGTAGGTCTGTCCGTATCCTTTTTCACTGTTCGGCGCCACCTCCGTCATCGACGTCGTCGTCGCCGTCGTCGCGTTACGCACAGCGTACGTCACAGTCGTTTTTCACCATTTTTTCGACCGATTATTTCGATAAATCGACCGGACCAAGCGAGATATTCGCGAGTACTACACCCGTGCCTGGCTTACGCAACGAAACTTTGCAAAGCGCCGAATCACGCGCAGGGTTGATAATATAAATATAGTCGAGACGCCGATCGCGCGCTATCCTTTTCTACTCTTTCGCCTTTCGACGCGTCTTTACACGTTCCATTTTATCCTCTTCTAATTCCTTCTTATCGTTTAGAAGATTGAAATTATTCGGTAGACTTCTAGGAAGCTCGCGTGCAAGCAGGCTAAGAAGGTGGGGGATTTTCGGGTGGTCTCGTGTCGCACAGGTGAGCTCCGGCGGTGAAATCTTGGTTCATCGGCGGACGGGAAGTCGAGAAATCGATATTACCGGTCTGCGCGGCGGCTAAACAGGAATTTTCGCCTTTTTATTGCCAGCTCGTCGTCTCTAACGATTAACGTCAGCGGCGAGGGAATTGCACGCTGGTGGAGCGGACGAGCTAGTCGAGAAACGGCCAATGGGAGCGAGCGTAACGCTTTACTCGCGGCGGCGTGCCCATGAAAAGCGTGGCGAGAGAGGAAAGTCAAACGTTTACCGGCTCGGCTCGGCGCGCCGCGGCCAAGCCACGCCGGAAGTGATTTCCTGTCGGCTGTTTACCAGCCAGCCGTCGATATTGCTTTGTAAATATTATTATTGGCCGAGCAGAGCGCCGTTCCAATGGAAAATCGATGCACGTACTCTTGTTTTACGCGACGAAAAGGGAGAAAAAACGAGCAGCGATGGAAAAAATCGCCCGTTTTACGTCTCGTTACGACCTTGCACGCGATTCCATAAATCTTCGTCGAGCCGCTCGCACCAATTGATTTCACTCGTTCCAGCTTGCAGGAACGCGCGATCCTCTCCATTGCTTTCTCCGCGTTTCTATCGTAGTCGCAACTGCGAGGTTCCGACGAAAGCGCGCAATACGTTGCATACGCGTTACAATTATTTTTCATCGATATAAATTCTTCGCGGGGATCGTTGGAAACTGTTATGGGAATTATATTCGAATCGTATAGAAGCCACGTCGATCGATCCGTTCGTTTTCTTCGGAATTTCTCGCTTTAAAGTGGCGTAACGGGATCGAAAAATCGATAAAATTTGCTAAAAACGTTCTCGATCGACTTGGCTCTGGAAAGACTCGCGAAGGTAGTTTGAGATTGACCTGGTGTACTGGTGGTGGCGATCGTGGCAGTGGTGTAGGACGGCTGGCCCATCTGAGCATGGCCGGCCAAGTGGCGGCCGTATCCATTTTGCACCCCTAGACCGTGCTGCTGGGGATGCTGCGAGAGAATACCGTGCAACAGACGAGTCCCCGTTGTGGTCGTCGTCGTACCGGTCGATCCTGGTTCCGCTTTAACGCTCGCCAGACTCAGTTGTTCCTTCTCGTTCGCATCGTGTGGCTGGACCTCCCTGGTGTCCACTGCAATCACAGAATCAACGTCGACAAAATGTCAGCTTTTGTTCCATCGCTATCGAGCAGCAGGCTTTTCGCGTTTTGCCTTCGCTATGAAAGCTAAGGGTTCTCTGTCGACAATGTACGATTCTTTATCGCAACAATTACAAGCCGATACTTGCCGAATAACGAAATTCTCTATTACGCGTCTCTCGATTATCTTAATTTCGTCGAAGCTCGTGTCAAAGCGTACGCTCGTTATACGCGTTTCTATCGCGATCGATTACGATTCCGGTGAAAACAGATTATACCATTAGACGCTGGGAGCAGTTGGATCGCTTCCTAACGGTAGCCCCGAGAGAAGGCTAAGGAAGCACGAAGGAAAAAAAAAAGAGAGGCATGGGAGGTGTTCTCGAGGGGTATAGCGCGGCGCTGCGGAGAGGAAGTGAAAGCCGGTGTGTCTCTCCTTGACCCACTGCAACGTTTCTACCTTCCTTTCAGGCAGTGCCAACCTCGCGGCTTCATTAAGCAATTTCTCATGGCAGCAGCCGAGGAAAAATCGCCGTGGAAAATCGACTCGAGCCGGCACGCTCGATGACTGCCGCGAACCGACCGCGCTAGTTCGCGCTTTCTTCGCCTCGCCACACTCTCGATCTTCCTCCTCTTTTTTTCGCTTCGGTTCTGTTCGCTTTCCGACGACCACTTCGGACCATTATCGGTCTCCTCTCGTAAAACCAGAGGGATTACCACGCGAGCCAGAAAGAAGTGTGTCGACCGCTTTTTATCGCGTTTACCTTTCGGCGCCCACACGGTTAAACGTGCGGCGATCGGTTGCGTAATTCACGATATTTGCGCCCCAGACGGGTCTGCGTGTCTGATGAAAATTCAGTGACGAAATTCGAACGAAAACAGGATCGTGTTGTATTATTATATCTTGCTCGTCGCCCATTCCTCGCAGATATCGTACTCTTTGCACGCTCTCGGCTGTTTTAAACGACCACGTGTTTTTATTGAAATTAGTCGTATTCTAATAACAACTATATACTTATAATGCGCTTATATTATTTTAGAAAACTTTTCGAACACGTATATAGATGGTAATGAACATTTTGTATAAACTCTATTTTAATTGATACGTACACTTTGCTACTACGTTTGATAGAAATTCATTTTCTGGAACCGTACGTTCCAGAATTTTCCATCGAAGATACGAATAAACTTTCGTATCGAGTTTTGTTTTTTCCGAGAAGCACCTTCGGGTCTCTGCGGCGCGTTGATAGAGCGGTTCTACCGGTGTTGCAATTTTCCCTGTGAAATTAAATAGTAAAATCGAATCCCCGCGAAATGTAGCGCGCGAGAAAGTCGGGAGAACCGGAAGCAAGGTTGAAATTCTAGCGGACGTAGCCGCGTTTCTCGAGGAAGTCGATCATCGAGAGGCAATCGACGATAAATGGACCTCGGGATCTCTCGACGTCACGGACGGATCCGTGAATTGAATCGGTAATTACGAGCGCGTAGATCGAGCCAACGGGTGTGTTTAGCTGTTGGCAAGGTAGTCGAGCAAACGATCGGTTTCTTCTTCTCGCCCGGGAACGGACTGCTGTTTCACGTCTGGTTGTTTATCGAGTAACGAGAGCAAAAGAGAGAGGAGGCGAGCACAAAGGGAAAAACGGAAGGCGAAAAACTCGAAGGATAAGGGAGGGAATAACGAGAGGAGTCACGGACGTGCGGTAAAACGAGCCTATGTGCCTAGTCGTCATTTTCTGGAACGCGACGATGGGCCGATATTTGGAATATTCGTTTGTACGCGATATCCGCGGTGCACTCTTAGTGTTCGATATGCGTCGGTTTCGTATTAGATCGTAAGCTACCGCGAAATTGGATGGACGAGCTTTTACCGACCTGCAAACCGGAGAAAGCTCGCCACGCCGTTTACTTTTACTGGTTCTACCTGATCGGACGCGAGACGAGCATCGACCGTCCGTTTCTAACGAGTTGGTTACACGGAAGAGGGATCGATCTTTGGACGAAAGATGGAAAGATTCGTATGTCGAGTATCTCGCGGAGAGGAGCGAGATATTCGCGAATAAAATTTTCTCGACGCGAACGAACGCGAGCCAGGGAAGATCGTATCGTTCGGGTCGGAGTTTAAGAATCCCGTTGACCTCTGTTAACCCCGAAAACACACCCTCGACGAAATCTCTACTTACGAGGGTGCATTTCAGATGCACCTATCCCCGTGACTGACTACGCAGCGAGAACTCGTACGCGCGACCGTTAAATTATTCCTGTCCGCTCGACGTTTTCAATTCGAAACGAAGTTGTAAATAAACGGCTTGTTACCGTGGCACGCTCGTTTTCCCTTTGCCTCGTCGTCCACGTTGTCCGTAATAATATCGATTCGACTCGAATACGTCGACAATTTTGTCCTCGAACCTACCATTTTGTGACGACAGTTTCCTCTTCACAGCCACGGAATATATAGCAGTCGGAAGAAACGGACGATGGGTCGTGCAAAATTATTTCTACTCCTAACTTCTTGCCAACCCTATTGCGACCGAGTTAATTTTTCAGCAGGCAGCCAACGTATCGAACTACCAGGCGAGCGAACAAATTCTCCGACCTTCCACAGACAGAATCCTAACTCTTTGCGAGGTTATCAGAGATATTTAATCGGTCGACAATTTCGATGTAATTCAACCGCTCTGTCGAGACTCGTGCGAGGAGCATCGACCGATGCTTAAGAAGTTTCTCAACCTGCGTTCGATTCCGATCCGAGTAAAAGTTGGTGCGTATAAAACACGTTTAAAATACGACGCGAGATAATCCGAAGGATGGCGAAGGATGGTTGATCGCGTCCGCGCCCAAGTTCCGCTCGAAACGACCGTTTCACGGCGGCGGAGATCTCGAGGATCGTTTTCTGCGATCTTCGAGCGTCTTTACTCGCGTACGGTCGTTCGTATCGGCTCGTTAGCGACGAGTCGAGTTCTCCTGGAGGTTCCGGGGGGCTCGACCTTGCTTGACCTTGACTCGCCCTCGCGTCAGCGGAGAAGGGTGGGTGTCTAGCCGCATCGACCGAACACATCCCCGCTTTCGACTCGCGTCGTTTCGAGAACCGGGGAATTTTCACCGATGCTTTCGCCTTCCATCTCGTCTATTTCGCCACCGAAACCCGCTTCCGGCGCATCGACGCGTCGATCTTCTTCCGTCGAGTCGAGCTCGTTACCGCGCAATGCTCGAGTTCTCGGCGTTCCTCGACTATTTTCGATCAGAGGTTGAGGGCTGATTCTTTCGGCCGATAATTTCATTCGTTGTATCTAAACTCGTTTGTACCTAGGTTTGTTCGCGCGTGTATACGATGGACGTTTGAAACAGTCGGCGATATCCGTTAAGCAGGTATTCAACGTTGAAGCTATCGACAAGCAATTTACGTGCATTTATATAGATACGAGTAATCATAATTGGAGCCATATATATTTACGACAGAATTCAGCGTTAATCGATTCGACAGGAACATCGGTAATTTCCGTCGTTAATTGCTGAAACAACAAACTCCGATGTTAACACTCGTAATTTTGCTACGTACGACGATTAAGATACGCGGAAGCATTACCTAAGCAAATCATTAACGCGGAACCATTCAGGTTTCGACGAAAGAAACGCTATTCCAATTGTTCGTTTCTTTGGCATTTCGCGCATCGCCAACGAGCGATTTTAGATTCCAAAGGATCAAACGCCGACGTAAAGAGACGAACGATTGCGTCCGGAGAGCGGACAAACGCGATGACCGCGGATCATACGCAAACGAGCGGTCGCGCCTCTGTTCCGCTTTCCTCGCTTCCTCGTGGCTCGAAGCGTCGTCGAGAGGATAAGAGCGCTTGGCGATCGGTGCGGCTGTCGGGCGATCGCCTCGATCGAGCGCCGAAACGATTCGGCCGCACACGCGCACGCGCAGTACGTAAGGTCAGCGTTTGCCCGGGCCACGCAACTTTCTCGCCGCGTACACGCACGCACGCACGCACGCACGCACGCACGCTCGCACACACCTTCCGGCCGTAGCGTGCATTGCGTAACGGTAACGACTCTCTCTTTCTATGTGACATCACGCGCGCGCCCCACAAATATGCGCGCGACAAAGGTGGCCGCGCGACCGATTTTCATCGATCCACTCCGTTTCGCCTGGAATTCTGACGAAACGGCCGGTTTAATTGGCCACCGTTCGATGCCGGCCGAAACGAAAGTAAGTTTGACCGGCAATTTTTAATTTGGCAGCCGAACTTTATGGAAACGCTCGTACGCGTACAAGGATGGCGCGATCCACAGAAACATGAAAATTGCGTCGAAGAATTTACAAGGAAACGAATTATCGTACAACGACTAGAAGTAACACTTGCACGTGGTCTTATTTTCCAAGGTAAAGAGTTTCTTAATAATCGGACACCGTGTATTTTGGGATCGCGTCGTGTACGAATAACGCGTTCGAATAGCTCGTAGTTAATCTCGTTTGCTCGTTCTTTTTGTTCTCGCGCAAATGGTAGCACGCAGATTCTACCTATTATCGCGGCATTATCGTGGTATTGTACTATCTGTACATTTATATCTAACGATCGTTTCATCTTCCTCGCAGCATCGCACGAACGACGATCAATTTATCAAACCTATAGAATTCTTCGTTTCCATTTGCTTTATTGATACAATAGAATCATTCGTAATAGCGATGCTCTGATAGTTTCTCAGTATCGCGATATTCTTCCTAGCATCGAAACATCGGATTGCGTTACTTTTGCATCACATCCTAAGCGAACTTCGATCGCTATCTTATTTTATTAGAAAGAGAAGATTCGTCGATCGGGGCAATTTCGCGGTATATACTTTTCCCTAAGATCCGAAGATTAGAGATCGAACTATAGACGCCTGACATTTCGATGCCCACGTTCGCAGCGGCGGAATCCGTCGATGACCCGGATAGTTGGATCGCTGCGGTTGCTAACTTCTCGAAGAGGACGAAGAAGAGCGTGGTATCTCGTCAAAAGTTGGAACATCTCGGCTCTGCCGCGCGCTTCGTCGCACGTTTACGCCAACCAAACGAACGTATCCTTGACACGAAGACATCGATCTGTCTCGGAAACGAGTTCTCCCACTCGTTGCATATTTTCCACCCTTCCTTGCTCTCCGGGAGACCTTCCCGTTTCTTCGACGAGAATGCTACGTCTACTCCGTCGGAATCGTTCGAGTCTACGCACAGAGAAGGTTCGGTCGCCGTGAGACTCGGGCAAGAATCGACAGCTAAGAGGTAACGAGAGTCGGAGCAACGGCACAAAGAAATTGCGGCCATGAAACGATCGCGATGTTTTCGTGGCGGTCGCAGGTGCAGCTGCACGCAGGTGTGGTAAGCCAAGAATGGAATACCGGCCGTGGAAATCACGCCTCGAAAGTGGCAGTGATTAACCCTTTTTCGACCGCGGCACTGTTTCTTCGAACTTGGAACGGTTCTGTCGCGTCAGGCGGCAATTTTCGCCAAGACTTTGGCGAAAATTTCGTTTAAAACGTGGCGGCTCGCGGTAGGTCGATTCCTCGAGCAACGAATCCGTCGCTTTCTCGAGTAAGACGATCTATACGCGCGCATTGCGGCTCGATCAATTTCGTTTCAGTGTCGGTATCCCTGGAGAGGTTAATACTCGTTTCGTGCGAGCGAATACAAACACGGTGCGAGCATCTGATTCGAGTTCAAAGTTGGAAAGGCTGGCGATATCGCGTTTGTAAATAGCATTAAAACCGCATACGCAAAAGTGCACGGCGCGGACGAAGAAATACGAGTTATTAACCGTGAATTCTGCTCGATGGTATCCAAGCCCGGCTGAAACGGTTACAGAGTCGAGTGGAATACACGAAACCGCAATCACGAACAGTTCGAAAGAATGAAAAAAATGCTCTCAGTCTTTATCTCTTTCGTATTGCCAAAGGTGGTGTTTGGCGTAGCGCGATGCAATCGCGTGGCAGGCAGAACCTTTGATTCGTCGCGGTTGGTTATTGGCTGCGTTATGTAATTTCGTGGCACGCCATACTTTCTCGCTTCGATCCTGCTCTCGGCTCTCGATCGAGTCGAGTTGAAAAATGTTACCCGGTTACGGGAGCCGAGGATCGATCTCGAAGCGAAATTCCTGCTAACTAAGCTACTCGCGTTTCTGTTTCTTTAATACGGAATCGTTAGAAGATTTCATTAACGACTCGTAACATCCAGTCTCGCTCGTCACACGCGTTATAATTATTATTCCGATAATCGGTAAAAGGCCTTTTTACCCGATTCTAATTGTAGTTTCGCTTTCTTACGCTGAGAATTATTATGTAGAAAATTATATAAATACGTAGTATTTTAATTATATGAAACAGCGCGTTCGAATATTTTATACCGACCTTTTTCGCCAACGAATTGGCACTTTCGTGTCGCACTTTCTACAATTTGTCAATTGTCACTTTGCGCGATCTTTCCCTAATTGCAGTTTCAGCGCCCGAGACATCGACATATTGCCTAAGCGCGTCCTTAATGAACGCGATTTTACGATTTAAGGGTTAGCAAACAGACGTCGCGAATCCTAGTTGCTATCGTGTCGCTTACGATTTTACAGTTCGTCGTCTTTTCGATCTCGTACCAACGAGAGTTCGAGCGCTCGATCGTTGACTCGCGGCTCCTACGCTTCCGTCTTGCGAGAACCAGAAGCGTGATACCGATATTGATTTTAGATAGTCTGTAATTACGCTCTCCGATGTTTTCTTTGCCGTTTAGCGTGCCAAACTGTCTATTTCCAAATTTCAAGGGGAGAACTTGACGCGATACCGTGCACGAAGTTTGTAAAAACAGCACCGGCCTTGGCTAACCGATCCAACTTCCAGATTGTGTCTTATCGGATTCTATGAATTCCGTGTAATTTTACAGCCGAATCATCGAATCGGACAATACTTATACGATCGAAGTAGAAAATAACAAATATTCTAAACAGATTATGTAATACGATGGAAGAACGAAACGGTATAGCGATTACGGCGAAGCGATCGAAACGAAACTTCTCGAACAATACGATTTTCCAGTCACGTTGCGTTATAGAGGATCAACGTAACGATCGCCTCGATCGAATTCGAAGCTACGTACTTTCATCTTTTCGCGAATACGAATAAAAAAAAAAAAAAAAAGAAACAGGCGACGATTGTACGTACACGGTAAAATCTCCTCGGCTAATTAAAACGTTGCGTCTATTCTTTCTGCGTTAAAAAATTAGTCGAACGTTAAAGAACGACGGCAGACAGCTTCGCGACTTGTCAACGATCCATAATCGAGCCACGATCATCCGACTCGACGACGCGTCGTTAATTAAACGAGTTTAATTCTCGAGGAGAGTAACGAGAAGGGGGGAACGATCGGTCGTGTAACCTCTTGCACCGCGAATTGCCAAAGCCGGAAATTTCGATACCGGAAACGAAGCGGCGGTATGGCGCGGTGCGGCGCGTCTGTGCATGTGCGCGACCCACTTGCTCCGTCGAAACCGAGAGTGCTTCTGCCCGTTCGTGTGCTCGGCCATTCGACCGTGTGCGTGGCTCTCCGTGTGCTCGTGTGCATGTCACGGCGAGTGGGTGTTTCGCGTAAAAGAGCACGGCCGTTATCGCACGGAGGAACGATCGAGAGCGACGAGCTCTACTCCCGACCAAACAGGAAACGTTCGATTCCACGGAAGTCTCGTTACGCGCGCTTCTCCCTATCCCATTCGAAAAACCGTTCTTCCTCCATTTTTTTCCACGTTCGATCACGCGATGTAACACAGAGCTGCCCGTTTTCACGTTTCGTGTCTATAATCGTCGGTTTATAGATTATTTTTCCTTTTTTTTTTTTTTTTTTCTAACCGGCTGCTCGTACTTTTCCGTTTCTTGGGAACGGAATTCGCTCACGGTTAGGTTTACGCTCGATGCAGTTGGGATCGAGTATCGGAAGATGGCAGAGATCGTCCGTTTTTAGGTATCGGCGATCGATAACCGAGATCGAGATTAACACGGTTTGCGCAAAGTGTAAAGAGCTTTGCGTAAAAGGGTGAAGGATGTTGCGAGGAAACTATTGGCCGATATTGCGATAAAGTTAGTTACGGTACGACGATAGTTTAATAAAAGGGAAACGCGTATAACGTTTACGTAATTATTCAAATCGTGCGTTTCGATCCGAAGATGCAGAAACGTACAAAATACGTAAAGTATTACTCGTAATACTCGTATTATATAAGGCTTATTTATCGAAACCAAACGAATGCGTTTCAGTGGAACCAGTTTCTTCTTAAGCTTCGTTTCCTTCGTACGTATAAAAACACGAATTTACATAACATTCGTCTAATCACGGACGTAACAGGCGTTTAACTTACAATGAGATAGTTGCGAGGCGTACGAAGCTACCTTTTAGCTCTAATGTTGCTTTAATTTCGTGCAAATTCGATCGTCGAAAGATCTCCGAAAGAAAGAAAGGAACGAACACCTGCTTCTATTTTATCAGGAACCGAAACGACGGATAGAATTATCGAAAGAGCGGAAGATCGATTTACACCTAGTCGATCGTGTTACGCTTAGATCGGAATGCTCGAGCGAAACTGGGAACTTTGCTGGAACGAAAGGGAATTTCACGCGGAAACGCGTTGCCGACTGAAATCGGTTTCCACGTGGAAATGAATTGCGAGCAAATTGCTCCATCCAGGTGCGTGGGCCGTGCGCTGGCCTATCGCTTTGTAATTCGAGTTACTCAATTCGAAAGGCTGGTGAACGAAGGCAGGAGGTAAAATGTGGGTCAGCGTGCGCGTGCAACCTCTAGAAGGGAGGAAACACGGTCGGGTCCGTATCGAAACATCATCGGGTTCCATTCAACCGGGAAACACGAGGAGCCACCCCTGGCTCGTGTGCAGCCTTGAAAACGCACGACCATCGAGGGATATTCGCAACCTACCTACGCACCCTTCTTCCACTCTCCTCTCCACTTTCTCGGCCGTGTTTCACCGTGACATTTCTCTCTTTCCTTCTTCTGCAGAAAGAGGAAACGACTGCGCCGCAACCGCGTCCCTGACCTATTTCCAACGGCTGAATGGTCTGAACGTGGAGCGGCAGCCGCGCACGCTTCTTCATCCGCCATTGTGTTCTAAGGACAGGATCGTTCCAACACGCACACGCCCACTTCCTTCGTGGACCGGTAGAACGTTCAAGAGAAACGGCAATGGGAACGATTTGTTAAGGTTTCGAAAAAGGTCGACGCGAAGGTAGCAACATCGGCGCAAAGGTTACCCGGTGATGATTACCGTAGCGTGGCTGGAAAGTTGACTAACGGCACGCTTCTCTCCGTATCGCTGCGTCATATCCATTCGATTTCTAAGCCTCGCCATTTTCACCAATCACGCGCTTCTCCAGATGAAAATTTATCAGATACTGACGCTCGTCGCGCGATTAAATTCCAACGTTTCGATCCGCGCGACATTTAACGATATCGATCGAGATTTGCAACATCCGCCAGCCAACAACTTTGCAATCACGAACGGTACGCGTCTTCTCGCGAGGATGTTTCGGCCAGCTACGTCGCATTAGTCGCACCACGTAGAAAATGCACGACGATCCTCGAGCATCGAGAGAAAGAGAAAGCGACGAGGCAAACCGTTAACCAGCGAAACGTTTGGTCGATGAATAGATCGTTCCACGAGCTTGACTCACGGTGAAAATTCCTTTCTCACGGGGGTGGATACCCTCGCCACTCGTTAATGCCTGGTCCGTTAAAAGCCGGTGAAAGAAACTGGGTTATTCGGCGAGGATCGATGTTTCGTTTCTAACGGTACGCGCTTAGGATTCAGGTAAAAGAAAACGCTACAACACGAGGGATGACGCTGCTGGACCAGATGGTTCTCGATGCTTTTAAGCGTTATCTCGTCGGACGTTCTTACGGTTTGCTCGCAGGATACGTGAAACCTTGTTGCCTGTCCTGTTTGATCGAGTACGATCTCCAAGAATCCCAGATAGAAACATCTACCACCTAGGCTACGGAGAAAGCTCGAGAAAAACCGTTTCACCTGGAAAACCCTTCCGGCTGGATAAGGCGAGTCGATGTCGAGTCGGGTGAAAAGGAACGAAGGACTTCGTTATCGTGGACATTAACAATCCGGTTGGCTTTTTAGGAGTAGACGCCGTTAAAGGCGTGGTTGCGTAACCTAATGGCGAAGAATCTAATTTCTTAATTGCGTAACGCGACTCGAAGCGATACGTGTCCCGGGCTGGAATTTCGTGGACTTTCTTTTCGCTATCTCCCACTCTGAGAATCGGTCGGTCGGTCGGTCAGGCCAGAAGTCGAAAACCCCTGTAGACATCGACAGCGACTAACGTAACAGCCGTAATGTAAAATAAAAAAAAAAAAAAAAAAAAAAAAAAAGAGCGAAAGGAGGAGAGGGAAGAAAGAACGCGACGGCCGAGTCTCGAAGAGAAAGCGTCGCGACGATTCGTCGAAAAGGTCAGTGGCCAGTTTACGAATCACCGGGTCGAGGTCCACCGCGTTCAGATCCACGCGGACGTTGGATGGCGTTAATTCGTCGACGATCGAGCGTGGAGAAGCCGAGCGCGGAGTATGGGGAGAGGGGAAAAAGATGTCAAGGACGACGGTGTCCAGGAACACACGGAGAACCCGTAGGTAGGACGCGTCGTATGGTCGAGTCGGCTCGAGGTATTCGTCGCAGCGGCGGTATCATGGCCGGGACAAACGACGGAATCTGCTTACCATTTGATTAGAAAATAGTACTCTCGTTTTGCTCGTGCACGGGCTATTGTATAACGAGACCGACAGGCTGGTAACGAGCCTCTCGACGCACGTACGATCGTACGCGAGCAGAACCGTGTGTTCGCCGTTCCGTCCATTACATAACGTTAAGTGCCGTAGCAGTGTCCGCGAGATGATATAATAACGGCGTACACGCGGCCCTTTACGCGTCGTACGTGTGCCTCGCGTAACGGATGGTTAACAGCTAAATTATCGGTCATTATACTTGGCTAGAATTTTTTCGATCGACGTACGGCTTATCGGTTACGAGCGCTATCGACGCTCCTTCGTCCGTCCATTCTGTATCGAGGTTTCTCGTTCGGATTTCCCGGTGACTTTTACCTGGGAACGACGATCGGATAATCGCGCGACGCGTCGCTCCACGAAGAAAAATAAATCGATCGGTATTTTCGGAAGGTACGATTTCTAAATAGACGAGCGAGACACGGCGGTATCGCGTTCTACTTGAAAAATCAGCCAAACCTACTTGACCCTTTTCCCTTTTTCCTGCGTTCGACGAGGCCGCGTTTAATCGCTCCACCGATGGACGAAGGGAAACAAGAGAAAAAGAGAATGTGAAAAATAAAGGTGAACCCGATTACGCGATTTCACGTTTGCCCACGCCGCTCTTGCCGGCGAGATGGACGCGAGCAGAGGGACGCACTCTACACCTCGTTGCTATAATAGTCTAGGTAGCTCTAGCGTAGGCTCGCCTAGCCCACAACACGCTTTACTATGTAGGTCAGGGCTGGTGCATTCAACGAGCGAGCTGCTCTTCCTCTATGCACCGTTCGCGTAGATACCTATAGCTAGCGATCGAGCCCGCCTCTCCTCTCCTCTCCTCTCCTCTCTTCTCCTCTCCTCTCCTCTCCTCTCCTCTCCTCTCCTCTCTACAAACCGTGGCGTTCCTTTCCTTCGCTTCGCCGCGCATCTAGCGGGTGTTTCGTTTTCTTTTATTATCACCGGATAGTACGTCGTTATCTAGTTTCTAAAATCTCTATTAATCTGGACTACAACGTATTAACTTTTATCTCTCAACTTGGAAACATTTCAGAGATCGAATTTTATTGGTACGTTGTATCGATGCATTCGAAGACTGAATGAAACGAAGTTGGTTGGTGATCTATTTAAAGGTGGTTAATTGGGACACCAGAGAGTGGTACCTCGCCACGGCCACTGATCGTCGGCCACAGTGCGTCTATTATATCCATCGTCGAAATTTGCAATCGTCGTTCGTAATCGCGGATAGATGTCTCGATCGAACGCGTTGCGTCGCGATATCACACGTAGTTATAAATATCGAGATCGTTGAATTCCCTCGGGATTTCGTAGCGTTTTTCTCTCGACGATGAAACTCGTATCATACCTGTTAGAAAATAGACGTATGTACGTGCGTATTGTACGAGCGAGGAACGAAAGAGAGGAAGAAAAACGAAAGGGAAACGCCATGAGGCGAGCGCATCGCGTTTGTGTCGAACGGTACGAACGTGCGATAAAACAAATTTATTGCTGTTTGAGATGTACGAGAGAATAGTGCGTTAATATTTCGAGTTATTACGTTACATATAAAATAATTATTCTGTTCTAATAAATTTTCCATTTAATAAAACGTTATACATATAGTATTACTTCAACAATACCCTGATTATTTTTTAATTTCTCTATCGCCCGTTATCTATTTTCTACTCGCAGAGATTTCTAATATCGCTTATCCATACGTTCGAGAGCTCATTTCCATCAATACATTCGTAATTATCGATCCCGTATCGATGTCTAATCGAAACGAATAGATCGGTATCTGTGCTGCGCGGCGGATGATCGCGAAACGCGAGCTTCCCGCGGAGTTGAGGATTAATAATGCGGTTACGATGGCTAATTAATCGCTCAGCTTCCGAGTGATTCTTCCAGGGCCGGGGTGGTATCGCAGTCACGTTCGTAATTAATGCGCCCCTTGTGCGAGATATCGATCGCTCTACAGGGTGTCCCTTTGAAGCGGCGATGGTACCGATAGCGCCGGTAATTGCCCCGCTTCCACGTACGCGTACCTACGTTCGTGAATACACCAACGGCCTACATGGCGTGTTCGACGATCTTTCCACATCTCCGTCGAAGGAACCGATCCGATTTTTATCCGATTCATTTTGTATTTCGCTTGCCTCGCGTTAGAATCGTACCACGACCCACTCGTATCAACGTTTCAGAGGCCAAATTGATCGATTAACTTCGTTGTACGTTTACACGATCATCGTGCTCGACATCGACGAAACGAACGAGTCGCTTTCGTAAATTTATTCGTCGCGACAAGGTAAAGCAACTAGCGAACAAATCTCAGGTAAACTCAGGTAAACCGTGATATCTTTGTAGCATCGTCGGCTCGTTTATCGATTAAATAATGGATCAACAGGTCTATGTTCGTCTGACAAGAGAAGATGACCATAAGCTTGTTTCTTCGAAAAAGAGTCTCGATCGTGCGACAATGCGAACGTCGGTACTCCGATAACGCATGGCGACCTAACGATCGAAATTTTATTTCGAAGCATCCGGCCAAATTTCTAAAAGATCTATCTATTGCCTTCGATTCGATTTACATCGATCGCGTTAACAAAGTTGGCGATTATACGGCACCAGTCAGCGGCCGTGAAAAGATGGAAGAATCGCGTCCCGTGCGCGATATCGATCGCGGATCCAATATTTATTCTCGATATAGTATGGCGGGTGTCGTATTTCCATAAGCAGGTTGGTCGCGGGGATAAAAGAATCGCGGCCACGCAAACGATCCAAGAGCCTAGGCGCGTTGATAACCTGCCTCGCGATGCAAATGACCCATCGTAGCCGAGCGTACGAGCATGCTCGATCGTCCCCCTTCGTTCAATTCGGCCGCGGTCGACGCCATAAAAACCGCAGACGATTGTGTCAAGGTGAGGTCAATTACTCCTCGAGAAAGAGCCGGTTAACCGGCGCATCTCGCGCGATCATTCCGTCGTCCTTCTAACATCGAACGGGTTTAAATCTAATTATTCGTATGAAAATGCCAATGGCTATACCGTTCGACGAATCTGACGATAAGCTTTGGTTTTTCGCGTCGAACTTGGAATAGATTGGCATTTAATTGATCGAGATTATAAATGGTAACGAAGTTTAAGTGGAAATGACGTGGTAAGATATATGGTTTCCGTAGTGGACTCTGAGCGTTGAATTTCGTTAATTCCCGACCTCGTAGTTAGTATTTGCAACCTTGCCAACAATATCGGATCCATTGTTCGTACGAGTCGAGCTACGCTTTTAAATGTCTATTCGGTGATCCAGTTTCTTATATCGGATGTCCGTGTCCGTCGTGCGCGATGTTCGATTTCCGAGTAGCGGGAAGAAAACGAGGAAATCGTAACGTAAAACTATATCGCGGTTACACCAGTTCCTCGCGCGTTCCAAATTCCAGAAATATTCTAGAAACTTCGCTAACGAAGCAGCTCGCGACTTTAAAATATAAGGTAAATCATGCGGAAGATCAGAAGCTGCGGTCGAGTATCGTGGAACGGATCGACTTGGATCGATCACGCGAACGGCGCACATATTTTTTCTCTATTTTTACAAAGGACTACGCTCCACTTTCATTAACCGTCGTACGTGCCAAGTGTCAAGCGTCCCTGCAATTGGGACACCCGGTAGACGAAGGTAAGCGTCTCCGTGCCAACGTTCCAATAACCACCCAAGAGCACAAGGACAGTCTACCCCAGTTTTCCTATTGCGACCGCCTACGGCACGTCCTTCACCCCCTCTCCTCTCTCGCTCGCTCACTCTCTCCTCTGTGCTCGGTCGCTCTTGGTCGACTCTCTTCCGGGCCGATCGGCGTGGAAAATACCGCGGGAAATCGATCTCGACCGGACGGAGAGGAAATTCGTGAGGCGTGAGACCACGCCGCGCGGATAAAAGGGTGGACCCGGCGTGGAAAGGCCGACGCCAGAGAGGGTGATCATCCCCTTCGTCAAAGACGGACCAAGAAACCGCGTTGGTTTCAAGGAGGAAAAAAAAAAAAAAAATAGGGATCGCTGCTCGCTCGTGTGTCGAGCCGAGCTTTCTTTCAGCCCGTAGACGAGCTATAAAAATAAAAAAAAAAAGTTTCACGCCGTTCGAGAGCGGGAAAAGTCGGGAGCGGCGTTTATTTAAGAACCACGAGGGTTCGTCTATTTGAGATTTTTGTCAATCGAAGAGTTTGCGGCCACGAGATGCCCTCTCCAGTAACAATTGAAAATACAAAGATCCACTCGAAATCAATTGCAGTCCAGGTAACTAACGATAAACTGATATTCGTAGTTGTAAAACTTTCGCATTTTTCAACGTCGAACCTACAACGTTCCATCTTTTCTAACAAATTCTGCAATATGAAAATTGCTTGCAAGATTCCGATTTGTTATCAAAACGGCTATAACATTGTCGAGAAGGTGTATTGTCGAAGACGCAAGTGTTAAAGAACGATAATTTCGATGTTTGTGTACGGTGGAGTTTTAGAATCGTCGTTGAAGTCGAACAACATTTTTTTCGCTAGATTACGTTATTTGCTCATTGACTAAAACGCGCCAACTATTCTCTCCGATGGAATGCCGACGCCTTGTTATTGTTTATGCGCAACGAGTGATAACGATCCGTTTCTCGCCTGATAATTGGCGAGCATAATCTTCTCCGCGTGATCTTCGTGAATATCTAATCAAGTTGTTCCTACCATAGTCGGAATCTCGCATCGAAACTCGCACACTCGATCGTATTTCGTGTCTTTTTTTCCCTTATCGTTTATCGCGATCGATCGAATATAGGTCAGTTTCGCGGACGCGTTTAAAAACGATTCGAAGCTACGTAACGGCCGAGCGTACGATTCGATAGGATCGATATCGACGAGATCTAGCGTCGTTCCAACGAAATCATCGACTCTGCAAGCTAGCGGTGTGCACACGAGTTTCAACTTCCATCTGGTTTCCTCTTCCTTATTTCGATGAAACGTTAACGTAACGTTGCGCGAAAATCTCTTTCCACTTACCAGAAAGAAATAAAATCGAAATATCAACTCTCTTTCTCAATAACGAAGAAAAGATTCGGAATATATAAAAAAAATTTCTAAAACCATCGCGCCAAGTACGTCGAACGATGACGGTCGAACGAGCGTCGTTCTATTAATTCAACTTTCTATAAGCGGCACTCGAGGGAGAAAATTTTCCTAGCAACTTGGTGAACCGTGAAAGTCGAGCCAATTAAGTAATTTCACGATAGAATGTGCGTTTAAGCGACGTATTTGCCAAAAATTCATCCCTTCGCGTTGGGACTTTCGATCGTTCCTTATGGACTCCTTTGGTTTTTCCTCGAAAATTATATTATCAAAACCTATCGTATCTGTTCGAAAATCTTCCTGTTTCGAAGTAGTTTATTCGTGAAAAAAAGATGACGTACGTAAAAGGTGGAGTTGAACGATATTCGCAGAAGGCTAGTAAAATCAGATCGAATATCGAAATGAAATATTGAAAATCTGTCCGTGTAAAATAAAAGTAAAGAAGTTAGAGTAAAGTTAACGAAATCGTCGCGATCGATTATAACTCAACGACGACGATTTAAGATTAATTTCAGCGTGGGTAAATCAACGTGCGTTCTGCGATTGTCTTTTCCCGCGTCATCCTCATTGAGCGCGCAGTCAGAAAAAATGTCCCTGTCCTTAATGGCATACGTTTCGTTTCTTAGATCGTATCGATGTATTCGAATTTATCACGTTATACGTCGGTGGAGAAGAAAGATGGATTTAGCCTAGGATTCATCCAGGAGAAGAAAAGGAGGGAAAGGTGTCGGTATGGCGCCGCGGCGGAACGCCTAGGTAGAGGCGAAGGTACGAAGGAGGGTAACCGCAGACAGGAAGTTAGTCCTTCCTTCCTCGCCGGGCCAATATCCTGAATTACAATGAGGCGACGCGTTTCCTCGAAGAGTCGCAGGCTATTTAAATACAGCCAGCGACGGTTTCCATATATCGCCACGATATATAGCTGTCCCCCTCGGCAACAGCGTTGCACGGAAGGAGGCCGAGCGCGAAACCGTCTCTTATCGCAATTCAAACAATGACAAAGTTCGAGGTAAAAGAACGATGTCTCGTTACGCGTCCGAGATCCTCGAGCCAGCAGCCATCATCCGACTAACGTGAAAGTGTAGCGACAGTGAACACATCGTCAAAGTGAGAGTCTCGGAGAAAAGTGTGCAGACGTACGATGACCGAGGAATTTACATTAGCAACGTTAAATTTGAAGAATTAGTGGCACGATACGTGAGAATATCGGCGAGTAGTTGAACGCGTGGAAAACCCATCAGACGAAAGTATCTATAACGCTGTTACGGTATTAGTTGCGCGAAAATTGGCATTCGTATAGAAGATCGGATATAGAGAAATAAACAAGTTCGATTTCGATTGCTCGATCGATGCAGCAGAGGCCGAATAAAGGTAAAAGCTGTTACTTTCGGATACCCGCGATACGAATAAGAGTGGAAGAAAGAGCAGAGATTCGACAAGGTGTTACCAACGTGGAGCAAAGTCTAGATAACGGAAAGGGTTCGTTCGTTTCTTGGTGATTCGTCGACGCGTAGGGCGTTCCCGTTTCTTTCTTCCTTTCTTTCTTTCTTTAGTTGGCTCGCGTTGATCCGAGAACGATCTCGCCCGTTGCCCGATTAACCCCGCGGTGGCTGCTCGATCGACAGACACTGCTTTCTTCCCCTTCGAGGCGATCGAACGGTCTTCATTTCCTGATTAACCCGGCAGCGGCCCGCCTCTCTCTCTCTCTCTCTCCCCCCCCTCCTATCCCTCTCCCTCGAATATAAAGGAAGAGAGTGCAGCCGGAAGTAATCTGTCTTCCTCTGCTCGTGGCGAGGCACTCTCGCGAAAAGAGAGGATAAACGAGGGCTGGACGGAAGGAGAAAAGGACGGAGAGAACGTCCGCTCGAATTCACTTGGAGTGATTTAAAGGCTGGAATTATCCTTTTCTCCCCTTCCTCGAGTATCCTCCTCTCCTTGCTAACCATTATATATCTTCTGTTGCGTGCCTCCCTCGACTCTTTTATATCGCAACGTGGATGATCCTCCTCCCTCTGCCCTGCTCCTTCTCCTCGGCCTCTTCCTTTTTCTTTTTTGCCTCGTCCACGAGAGGAGAATCAGACTCCTCTCTTTACCACGTGTTTCTGCGCGATTATGTATATTATACGTGTATGAATATACGCGCAGGGGACAGACCAGAGAAAAAGAGATTTTTTTCTTCTCTTCTTATCGGCAACCGATTTGTATCTGGGTTTGTGACAATCAGACGGGTCGGTGGTCGCGTAATTTCACATCATCCGATATATCATTCCGACTTATCTTCGCTTGGCTCGTAGTAGCCGATATACACCGATAAAAAACACGCTTTAACGTCCGTTCATTGGCACGCCTGCATCATTCGCGAGAATCCTTTTTTTTTTCTTCTATCCAATAAACTATTAATAAGCCGTTCGACTGCTTTGCGTCGGCCCACTCCGAACTCGACGAGCTTTTAATTAACAGCAGATGGATATTAGGTTACTCGATATGTCTTCGAAGCGATCGGAATAATAGCGGCGGCGATTGACGTTCACCGTTCTCCTCTTTCTTTGTTTCGCTCGTCGAGTATAGGAGGCGATAGTAAAACGCAAGCAGGAATTCGAGTTGTCATAGGAGATAAATTTATAATCCGTCGACCGGGCAGCTACCTGCTCCGTGAAAGGTTTCGAAAGCTTTTCCGGATACCGCGGCAAAGAGGGGGGAGGGGAGGGGGAGAGGGGGGGAGACCGCAAAAGCCAACAAGCTGGTCATCGGTAGCACCGAGAGTTAACTTTATAGTACACACGGCCGAATTTCTTTCTCCTTTCCCTGGACCCTTTCTAACCTTTCGTTCCTTTCTTTTTGTCGTCCCTTTTTTCAAAGAATATATCCGGTATACGTAGGGTGTTATAAAAAAGCCGTAAGATTTTGAGATTACAGTGTTTACCGAAGATTTGAAAATCTCTAGCGAATTCACGTACCTTTCAAAACAAACTTTCTCTATGCTGTGTCCGTTTTTGTAAAGTGTAGCAATTTTAATAAAACCAATTAGGCCAATAAAGTTTATTGGCTATAATAAATATGCAACGACTAATTTCGTTGTGCTATTTGTGGACTGTAAATTTGCATTTTCCTAAACTAACAACTAACGAAATTACGCGACTTAAACGGAGATCTGTTTTATCAATTTTATTATACTTTTGAATATCGCGTGCATTCGATTTGAAAATAAAAACGAGTTCCTTCGCTTTTACACGATTACACGGGTTACTGGAATAAATTATCGCTAAATGGAACTCGCATTAAAGCAAACACGTAACTTAGTTTTGCCAAGTTTGCCTTAGTCCAAACCATGAGTTATTTTTCACCAAATACCAGGCGATATGTAAAAAATATTTTGAGAAAAGATAAGACCCTACAAGCAAGGACGAATCGTTTGGCTGCTAAGACTTTGAGAACGTTGAGGCTTTTCTTTCCAGCCACGACAAATTCACGGAAGGGTTCGATATTCGATCTTTTCATGTAAACAAACCTAGATGTTTTTTTACGCGAGACGAAAAAAGCGGCGTAAAAAGCGTGGATGTTCTGGCTGACAGACCGACGACAAACGCGTTGCTTTTTTACGGAGGACAAGGATCAGCGTTTCCTTCTTTGTATCGTATACTAAATACACGCGAGCGGAACTGGTGGTCGCTGATCGTCGATTCCTAACAGCCGTCTATATACATAATTCTTCGCCTTTTCTTTGTCAGACCGTACACATCATAGCTGTATAGAATTTCTATTTTCTAATTTTCACCTTGGTTGATAAATGAACTTGTGTGTGAATCTGTTCGATACGGGACCGGTTGTAAAATCGAAGGTTGTAAAATCGTTTCATCCGGGGGAAAACTTTGGAGGGCACGAGTAGGTTAATTCATTTGTCTCGAACTGTGACGAAAATGGATACAAGAGAAATTTTTTGAAAATTCCCGGTCTACTTTCCACTCGACCACTCCTCGTGCCTTTTCTGGCGTTAGAGTTTGAATAAAAAGGGATCTTCTGTTGGCCAAATCCTGGGGTGTTCTGAAAAAGATTAAAAATGTTTTCCCTAATTTCGAACTTTCGTTGCACCCTACAGCTCCTTTACAAAAGAATCTCCTCACCGTTTACAGCCCTCTTTCTCCAACTTTTCAAACAAAGTAGTAAATCTACCAGCTTATTTGCGATAGATCCCGTTTCATACGATCTCGTATAATTGAAAAAAACAAAATTTTAGGCAAATATATAGAACAGCGTGTTATCCTAGAATGGACCCACTAAGAAGACGGTACCGTTGCACAGCCTTGACAGTCTTAACAACCTTAACAGCGATACGAGAGTTTAATTTTATTGGGGCTGGAGCAGGTCATAAGGTATTATCCTCGTTTCGTGACAAGAAGCAGTGAAATCTTGAAGGGGCACGATAACGAGCGAAGAAACTGCAAAATTATTCGACGAGTCGAAATATATATCGTGCTACGAGGTTTACCGTCGCCCGAGTCCCGTCGTCGAACGACCTTCGCGGGTTCGCTTGCGTAATATTTTTATCGGTCGAAATTACACATACGTTCACGCATGCACGCACGTACTCTCTTTCTTTGTCTATCGTTCTCTCTCTCTTCCCCTCCTGCCTCCCTCTCGCGAGCCCGACAGCTACCGAACACGAGAACAGTCGGGGGCACGTATTTTCGGTCGAATGCGAGTATGTAAGCCACGCACGCTTTGCCTGCTTTTTTCTCGCTTTCGCGCTTCATTTTTATGTACCGCCGGTGGAAGAGATATAGCCGGCTCATAAAATCGGTCAGGTGTTGAAGTTTACATGTTCCGAGAGGCGAAACAGTAATTCGAGACACGAAGCAGGGTGGGGAGGGGGAGGGGGAGAGAGAAGGAGAAGGTAAGTAGCTCGTGTCTATTCATTAATGTTCTTTTCTTTATAGCATGTGTGTAAAAAATATGCAATTTCCTATTTTTGCACATACACAATTGCATATACACTGTCTATAACTGGTTACAAGTACGTATTAGGTCATCCATCGATATGTAGGATAATAAACAAAGTAAGAGTTTTTCAGTTAGCGATTCGATAAGTATGCCGGACAGTAGTTAAAATATCCTAGCATTTTTTCAAGTTCCAAGATACGTTCAAATATTTGAAATTCCCCTTGTAAGTAAAGTTATATATTATACAGGCTGTTGCGAAATAACGATTAACAATGATAAAGAACAAAAACTTTAGTTCTCTTCGCTTTCGAAACGGGCAATAGGTCATTTCAAGAGTATTATTAAGAAATTTGATATATCGATTTGGAAATGAATCTCGCGGTCTAAGATTCAAGGTGTTTCTATAGAGCACGACTACATCGATCGATGTCACCGATTAATTTATAATCTCGTTGTATCTCTTTCACCAGTAAGAGTATAAGCGTGTGTCTGTGATCCTTCGATCATGCGTACGCCTACGTATTGATAAGATTTCGCGGTAGAAGAGAGGGGGCGCAGTCCTAACCACGTTCGAAAGTCTGAATTTGACCGAGTAAACGATCGATTAGTCGAAAGATTCGCACTTCCTGGTTCCCGACTATACCATTTACGGTTCATTGGATAACATCGTTGACAGCTGCGATGAATACGATTATTGAATCGAAATTGCCGAGATTATCGACGATTGCGTGCGTAATGCGGGAAGATAGGTTTATTTTATAATTGCGAGAGAAATCTCGTTACATGCCGCAATTTCGTAAACAGACGATAAAAAAAAAGTAGCGATTAAACAGATGGACGATTAAACTGACACGAGCGTCACGGTTCTAACGAAAAAAATAAGTGATTCGATTCTGAAACGATTGTATCTCCTTGATACCTTCGAAGGCGGCGCGTAATGGCGGCGAAAAGGCGCGAAAATGCAGGAACCGATAGATGTAACGTTACGAATGTTATACAGAATAATATACACGCATAGGAAATTTGTATACGCGAGAATGTATATACATCTTCTTTTAGATCCTATTTCTCTGGTCATATTCAGGCCGAGGATTTTTTCTACGCGTTTATAAGAAATTCGAAGGTGCAAAGAAAAATGCTCGGAAAGTTCAGGATACGTAAAAACGTATAAAATGTCCGAAGCATGTTCCGTAGATGAAACAATTTTCTATCAAAGTTACGCTTTTTCCGTTAGATAAAGATACGAATTTGCATAAATATCCGCAGTCTAGCCATACTCGTCAAAATTAGAATTTATATGGACATCCGCGGTGCAATGAAAACTTAATGCGAAACTCACGGTATCGTCTCATAAGATTCTTCTTATACGGTTTGGTACCGGGTGGTCTGGACCTCGATCTCATGCTACCGTCTTTCTGATTATTGTCGGAGCACGAGTCGTCCGAATCTTCGGAACAGGTACGATCCTCTCTTTCCTGGGAGTATTCGGTGGACGTGGCGGCGACGAAGCATCCTCGTAACCTGAGCGCTGCCGCGGCATTCCCGTAATCGTCGATCGGTTCTTTTCGATCGTGATCCTGATCGTTCTCCTCCCTGGAGAACTCCGCGTAGTCGCCTACCCGAACGCTCAAGTCTAATGGTTGATCCTCGAGCATCGTTTTTATCTTTGCCAGCCTCGTTTCCTTGCTGCCAGTCTGTGCCCACGAGCTGATCCACGGCTACCACAGCACAGTTGCCATCTTGATCTTCAACGATTTGTACTTGACACTCGTTCGATACGATGTAACATTACACTCGCCGGTCGATTCTCGATTCGATGCGGCTTTCTTCCTCTTCTTGGACGTTTCTATACAAATTTCACCGTAACACGATAGAATTTCACGCGAGGAGAATCACAGGTTCGATAGACGCGATTGATCGTGCTCGACGAGTTAGACTGGAACGTCGGGATCGAGCGATCGGATTACGAATCGATTTAAGAAAAAATTGTCACTAGAAAGAATTATTTTCGATAAAGTCGGCAAAGACGCGACAACACAAGTCGAGTGGAATAGAGATGGAAAAGGAAGAATAGATATCTTCGTGGGAGGTAGAACTCTTCCGGCAGTGTCTTCGTCCCGTGTGGTACGCGTGACGCACAGCGGATACTCTACCGGCAGTTTCTAGCGGCAAACAGTTCTCGATACTAGCGACGTATCCGTGTTGATCACGTTGTTTCGGATAAAATCAACCATTCCTCTTGTTACTTCTTTCCGTTTGTCAACATAGATAATGACGTACGTAATCGGTTGCACTTGTCAAGAAAAAAACGGAGAGTGACAGGGGGCAGACAGGTTACAGACGGACGTTAAGTCGCAGCCAAGAGGTATCACGCTGTTCTTTTCGATCGGGGATCATCCAGAGAACAGAATCGATTTCACGTAACAATCGCACTTTGAAAAATGCTCGTTCGCTTCACTGTATAAACTGCGTTCCGTGACTACGTATGTAATATATACACACATATATATGTATACACACATATATATATACATATGTACGCGTGTGTCGGCGAGTATCACGTAGAAGCCAAGAGGCAGAAAGAGAAAAACGCGAAACAGAGAATTGCCGAAGCGTATCCACGTTCTCCGCACCGAGGCTACGGTTGCCGGTGGCACACTGACTGACTCGGAACCGGGGTAGCCCGCTAGTCCAGACTCGTTCACTCACTACTCCAGACCCACACTCCAACTCCGAGCGCCGGACTCGCTCTCGCTCGTGTACACCGCACACAGTACTCTCCGGCCGCCAGAGCCCACCACCTTCGGCACTTTCCGCCGGCCGACTTCGGTTCTTTTCGGTTTCTACACTGCCTCGATCAGAGTCGGCGGCTTCACGTACATGCCGGCACCCACACACAGTCGCGAGCCGTCGCTCGAGATGCGCGGATGCGTAGCCTACCGCAATGTTCGAGCTGGTGATGCTCCCTCCTCCACCACACACACTTTCTGCTCTTTTCTCTCTTTCCATCTTTCCTCTCCCTCGCCTTTTTTCCCTCTTTTTTACCACCTCTTTACCTCTGTCTTGCTCTCTCGCTTCCTTTCTTTTCTTTGCCCTTCGAGCAAACAGTCTCGTGCTTCTTTCTTTCTTTCCTCCTTTCCTTCTTTCCTTCTTTCTTTCTTTCTTTCTTCCTTCCTTTCTTTCTTTCTTTCTTTCTTTCTTTCTTTCGCGCTCTGCCTTGGTTCTTCACGATGGTTTCGCAAGGGAAAGCTATTTTTTCGTCTATTGGGATAGGACACACGAAGAAGCAGCCAACGAGCGCCGTCTTCTCACGACATTAACCTTCGATCCTCGACTGCTAGAAACAGCGGGCGGCGACGTGAAATATGGATTGTTTTAACGGCAGGCTTTTTTCGGACTAACCTACTCGTCGTATCGTAGAAAGGAGAACACGGATCCTTTGCTCGTTCTTCCGATGATTCTATCGCGACGAAACGATCCGGTGTCGTCGGATGAACCAAGTGCGTGCAAATCGGTACATATGTTACGCGTAAGCGTTTCAACCAGTCGTTTCTCTCTAATCCCTGACATTGTCTTCTCGAGAATGAATTCGAACGGTAACGAGCAGCAGCAGCACTCGGAACAGTATAGGAAGAACCGAGCAACAGAAACGAGACTGCAACGATTGCGTATGCACGGTACACACAATAGGTGAACGTGCGTACGAGGTCGCGGCGGAAAGGAACTTCCAATTCAACGTCTCGTTGCAGCCGGTAAACACAGGTGCAACGAAAACGTCGGAAGTGTTTTTGCAACGGGGCATACAGAATGAACCTTGAGAGTGACCGATTTCGTAATTTCTCTCGGCTCGCCGTTCCGGCGTCGCTTCCATTGTAACCGAAAAAAACGATCTCCGAGATCGTGTTTTTTGAGTTTAGGCGAGCCTCGAACCAACCTCGTAAACCGTTCTTTCCGCGATCAAATTACATTTGAGTCTTTTCGTAATTACTCGTTGAATCCCTGCATTGTGATCTTTTGCTCTTTCAAACCTGTTAATTCGATATTATTATGAAATCACTACTCCTCCATCAATTTCTCATTACGAGAAATATCAATATTTTTATTATCGCAGCAGGTATCGTTCGTGTTGTACTAGGCACTTACACGGACCAGCCGCGCATCAGACAAAGGCTAATCTTCGTCGAGATTAATTGGTTCATTTTCGAAAAATGAATTAAAGAGACTAACCCAAGATCGTATTTTGATACTAGAATTTAAAGAAATCTCTTTTCAGAAAATAGAATCGACCAGTTTCTGAGAAATTGTAGAACGACAGTCGAAGGAATCACGATTTTTCCATCGCAGACTGACAATGTATGCGCCGCAACCAGTCAGGGCCATTTCAAGATTTCATCCTAGAAACGTAACGAGCCGCGTACGAAGGGCTTGTTCACCAACCAGAAGCTCTCGGATCCGTTTCCTCGATAAGTGAAAACAGGTTGGCCTTAATTGCACTTCCTGCCGTCGAACCTGCGATTGCATTGTTGCCGAAAAGCGTTTTTCGCAGACTTTACGCGCTACGATCGGCGACCCTACGGAACGCAAGATCGTTCCAACATTTACAACGACGAATTCGTTACGCGTCCGCACCGATGCGACGATCATCGTCCATGCATTTGCATAGAAAACTGAAAACACACCGACCGCTGCGATAAACTTGCTTTCTCGTCAGATCTCGATTTACGCTGCTCGATTCTCGTCTTTACGACTGCTTAACCCTTGCTGCGTGGCCTTAGACCGAATCGTATTTTTCTCAAAAGCTGGCTTCTCGGTTGGAAGGAGGAAAGCAAGATCGAGGCAGGGAAATTAAAAAATCGCAGCAGGGTTAAGGGAGCGAATTATCACGGGATCGATATCGAGCTCGTCTGTCAAGTTTGGACAACCAGTCTCGAAGTTTTATCGTCGTTTGCACAGCGACGGCCATGCGTCAACGACCCTTCCGTAAAAATTCAACCGGTGAATTTCGAAAGTAATTTAGAAATTCATCGTGCTTGAGTTTGGCGAAACTTTAAATTTGAATTCCATAGACGAGGGAATATTTGAAAGTTGAAAGATTAGCCACCGAGGGCAGGAGTGATTTATGGGCGCGAAATTCGCTAGGTCCACAGTCGGAGAACGTTCGCATCTGCGTTAAAGGGGTTGGAAGCGCGACGTACGCGCGTAGAAACCGGGCTCGCTATCCTCGATTTGTCGTCCCTCGCCACGATGCGGAGTCACCGCGAAGCCGGGGACAGGCCGAGAGTTATTTTCGCGCAAAAACGGCCGACATTGCCGGCCTGGGAGAGAAAACCTCGTAACTCTCGCCGATCTTGGAACGGGATGACGCCCGATCCAGGAAAAGTACGATTTCTAATCCATCACCGAGACTCCACCGGCCCCGTCCTGTTTCCTCGACGCGACGCCACGCCACGCGATGCGATGCGACGCGACCGAACGTCACTTTCTGCTTCTCTGTGATGCGCGCTCTATTTCCGATGCAACGTTCCTCGTGAATCAACCGCCGCCGTTTCCACCATTCGTCCTTCGTGCCACTGAATCTTTACCTTTCGCGGTGTCGTATACACGAGAGAAACTTCGATCTTACGGGATTACGTTGTTGTACGTGCGTAGGTAAATTGTAAGAGAATTGCGTTTATCGGAATTTCAATGAAATTTCGCTTAATGATCCACACCGTGGATTTTTAAGTGTAAAACTTTACACGCGCGTGTTTCGTACGAATTATTGCGAAATGCGTTTTGAAAATGTCGTAATTTTTAGTTTACGTCGCACGTTCGAACGAGTAACATCGAAAGAATCGTAGAGAAATGAAAATGTGCGAAATGAAAATTTCTTTCGGAGAGAAGTAAAAAAAGAAACGATATTCTCCTTTTTCTTTCTACGCAACGATTAACTTGTTAACGTGTGAGTTTCTAATCGAGAACGATATCGCGTTCATCTAGCGCAAATTCGTAGCATCACTTTCGTTTTCGCGGTCCGCGTCCCCTGTCGATTTTGTTTTTGTTCCACGGCACAATTTTCCACGAGCCGGTGTGTCGCGTTCTCTTTCCTCCGCTTTCTACCGGCGAGACCCATCCAGCCTTTCGAGATCTATCGATCGTTCGATCCCGCGTTTTTAACTCGCGAAACGACGAACGGTCGAATATCGGTCGAACGGCCACCGTTCGAGGGAGAGAGGGTGGCAACAAGAGAAAAGAAAACCGGAGGACGCGTCTGAACGAGTTCGAAGAGGGGAACGAAGAAAGAGAAATTTCGTTTTTTGCAGGACACCGAGCAACAGACGCGACGTTTCCTGTCCAAACGACAGCGAAGAAAGTGTATCTAGGCCTTTTTCCAGCCGCGTGTTCCCCCAGCCGTTAGAATATTCAGCCTGGCGCTTCGACGAAGCGCCATTGCGCGTGTTTCATTCGTTACAATCCCTCCGTATTATCATCGTGTGCAAGGAAAACCGAGGAAAAACTAGGAAATATACTTAAACTTAAAGGACACGGTGGTAAAGGTTTCGTGGACGGCGAAGCGCAAGAAACGAAGAAGGAAGGTCGAAGCACGGAAAGCGAAATGAGCTCGCGAATCTCTCCGAGTTTCAACTCGACTTTCGTTCGACACATGCGCGTCTCGGTGCTCGCGAGACGGCGGCGATTTTAATTTCTTGTTATCGTGCAGTGCCGGCGCGGAGGCGAAAGAGACGAGGAAGAGGTATTAGCCGGCGATTCAGGCCGAGACTAACGCGCACTTTTCCTCCGCTGCGCGTTTCTCTGGTTGGCGCTTCGTCGCGGATGATTTCTTCGACCATCGTGAGCGTTTCTTCCTTCGTCGAACGATCGTGTTCGACGATCGAACTTTACGTACAGTGGTTGGTACGACCAACCCCGACAAAGGACGGATATCGATTTGAAAAGACGGCGTGGTTGTCGTCGTCTCGACTCGATTAGAACGGAGAGGAGCAGAGCGGAGAGTAGGTGGCCGGTTCCGCGGCCGGTTGCCATGCCGAACGAGCCTGCGCTGCTCCAAGTGCCAGAAACCGTGAAGGAGGCCTCTCGTGATCGCGACTTTCCAAGGACACGAGGGTGCGTGGATACGTGGCGTGTGCGTGTCGGCTCGTTTTCCTTTTCGCGGCGAAAATCACCGGCGAGAAAGAAAAATCGGTGCGCGCGCGGCGCTGTGCCAGCGAAATCGCCGCCACGTTCCATATAACACGCAACAGCCAGCTATTACGCCAATTTCCCTATCGCGTGGATTTTTTTCTCGCGGACGAGTCGTCCGCGCGTTCGGCCGCTTTCTTTATCGTCGGCCGTTCGAAACCTGGCGAGCGTTAATAATCCAATTAGAAGTACGATCGACGGAGAGAGATAAGACCGGTTGGTTATAGCGCGCCGGGCTATGCAAACGATCCTTTCGACCGCCGAAAGAACGGTCGACTTTAGGCTGGAAACGCTGTCGCGTTCTAATTAACCTCTATTCCGACCATTCTTTTCACCATCGATGGTAAGACGAGCTTGCAAATAGCTCAATCTCGGTGTAAGGAACACCAAATGCAGAAAAAGAAAAAGGGAGAAGAGGAGGAAGGGAGTAGGGGAAGCTACGGAGCCGGCATTAGGAGGAGGAAAAGGGAAGCGAAGGGCAGACGAGGAGGACGAGCACGAAGACGAAGAAGAAGAAGAAGAATCCCCCTTGGCTCACGTCCGCGAGAACCGGAAAGATTCCCTCGATCCGCTACGAACGGCTTCCAAGGTCCGCACTCCGTATTCGAACGACCCCAACACACATACGCACATGCACACGTCTCAACCATGACGTATACACGCGTATACGTGCAAGTGAGCGTACAAAAGTGCGCGCACGAAGAGGAAGAGAAAGAGAAAGAGAAAGAGAAAGAGAAAGAGAAAGAGAGAGAGAGAGAGAGAGAGAGAGAGAGAAGGAGAAGGAGAGAGGTAGAATAACGTAGAATGGCGCACTCACGCACTCGCGCCCTCTCACACGCGTGCTTTAGACGCACGTCCGGCCAAACGAGCCGCGAGGTTATTGTTTAAAGCGTTCCCCTTTATTGTGTCTACAATGTGCTCGGTCACACGCGGCCGGAACAGCCAGCCGCCACGTTGCGGCCCTCCTCGTCGCTAAACGCTCTTTTTATTTTATTATTCTATTCGGTTGCTGCACCTCGCGCCGCTGCTGGGCGTTGCCCGACTACCAGCCAAAGCTCGCTGGACTTTTCATCAGGATCCTCTCTTAATTACGTTGCTGACTCGGGGACGATGATCGAGCGTTCGATACGATGAAACATCGATAGACTGGCTGGATCGTAACCCGCGTTGCGTCTCGACGGCACGCGATACTCGATAGGGATAGTTACGCACGGAGAATGGAACGAAAGGTTTGATCGGTAAGGCAACCTCGTTGATCCTAGAAATACGCATACGTTCGCGATCGTTAGTTACGCACGACGAGACTCTGCTTCGTTTCGTTGCCAATTACTATCA